>NC_045804.1:47946893-48249923 GCF_009873245.2 Balaenoptera musculus | reverse complement strand
GGATCCTGCCTGACTCGACTTTGCAGTAGTCATTTTTTTGACAGAGTGAGAAGCTATATAGGGGTAGAGTTCCAGTATGGAATGAAACCTTTCAGATGTCTCAAAGCCTTCATTTTGTAGAGGGATAGATGACTTGATTGAAGTACTTGACTGTGGCCACTTTTTTGTTTACATGTGGACATCAGAAACAGAGTACGTGTAATGGTTTCCCCATATCTTAATCATGTATGTTTAATCTTCCAGCTGTGCATTATTATACCGTTATTATCTCTGCTACACTTTTACCATTCACAAGTTGCTCCTAGTTGGTGGAATGTAGTTACTTCAAGTAAGGTCCTGTTGCAGCTGTGGCTTTGCCCTTTTTGGGCATAGGTTTTAATATAAATATCCCTCTAGGTCATGTGTTAGAGTGTTAAGCATGCTGGCTGATGGAGAGGAAAATTTTGTTCATCATGGGGAAGGAAATCCTTAGAGTATGTCAGTGTCAAGAGCAGATGCATTTTTCCCAAGCACCACTCCACGCTGTGCAAAGCCATTGGATGCTGAGCACTGGGTGTGTGTTCAGTGGGGAAAGTTTCCACCACATCAGGAACTATTCTTTCCCATACTGTTTAGTGTCTGAAATGTTTATTTTGGAAACAAGTAAACTTGTTACTAAAAAAACAATCTCAGAATTATGTCTCTTTCCTCTTAAGGACTTAAATTCTTATGTATGATGAAAAAACATCTTTGATGAGTTATTAAATATTTTGATGATTGCTTAGTTACAAGAATTGCCAAGAATTGGTGGTGCATTTTTGGTGCTTATTTGCAGATGATTTAATCTTCTGCTCTGAATTTATTAGTTGCTTGCAAGCATGTGGGCTGCAGTGTGGGCATGGTAAACTTGATTGTTGAACGTGGCAGTGTGGCCTGGTGTGGAGCACGGAGTATTGGCATTGGAGCCTGGATGTACCAAGATGGGAATCCTGGCTCATCCACTTACTCTGTGGCCTTGGACAAGTCACTTAACCATTCTTGAGTCTCCTTTTCCTCACCTGTAAGGTGGGAATCATTTCTGCTTTACTGGTTGTTGGGAGACTGAGAGACAGGTTAGTAGCACACCTAGCCCAGTGACTACCATGTGGTAGGGTCAGCCTGCAGCTCTTACCTTGCCCCTGTGTTGCAGTGCCATGACCAGCTTCAATTTCTGTAGGAATTTTTTTCACCTTTCCTTCTTCACCTTGAGCTGTCAGTCTGTTGACCTGCCCAAATGATTAAATTGAGTAATATACCTAAAATTTAACTGTTAACCTTACTTTAAGTTCATTGTAATATGAGTGAAGATCCTTAGTATATGAGGTTTAGGTCTGGTTGTGGACACACATTAGAATCTCTAACCAGAAGAGTCACTAATCATCCTAATAACCAAGTGTACCCATCAGTTTGTTTCGAGAGTGCATCTGTGAATGAGTCCACAGGAGATATACATGTGACCAGAGGGACGCCGTCTCCTCTGATTAGCTGGATCTGGGCAAGAAGATGAATCCTTGCTTTTTAAAACAATCTTCTTGTGCTTATTTTCCTTGATAATCAACATCAATCAGTGGGTCTCTTAAGCAGCATGCTCCTATCTAATTGTTTGTAGGAGGTTTGCAGATGATGCCACCAACTGGAGCAGCATGAGATACAGCTTTTGTTAATTAAATAATGAAAGTTACTGCCTGGTCCCTGAATGAAACTTCGGTCAGGGAGCTTTGTTGAAAGAAAAATTGTGTGTGGATTTTTTTTAAACATTAACTACATTGTTAGGAATATTTTTATGTGGACAAGTCATTATACATTTACTTGGCAATTTCAGGGAGTGAAGTGATGAAGTAATTGGAACTGTTAAGCACCAAACAGTTTTTGTTTTAATGGTTTTTGATGGAAGTCATTCTAAAATGTATTAGAAGTTTTCTTATTGACAGAAACTTTATAAATGGTGTTTTTGGCATTTTCTGTTCCCTCCCTTGGTTCTGCTTTTTTGATGTCAGTTGTCTATTTCCTCTAGGTTGTAGATCCATGGGCTGACTTTCTGTTAATGTAAAACATCATCAATTTTCAGTTGCCAATAATTCCTAAATAACTTCTTGTGTAGGGTGCGTATATTGTATGTATGTATATATGTGTAAGTTAAAAAAAAAAAAAACTTCGGCGCTTATGAATAAAGTAAATCTAATCTAAAAGCTATGATTCTTTTTAAGAGGGCTTAAGATATAAAAAGTTTTTTTATTATGCCATCCATCTGAATCCAACCATTGATCTGTACCCTTATTTCTGTGTGCACTATTGCCCAGTTTATCTTCTGTGTGTATAGTGTATTACAAGCTTTTCATTGACATATTTTAGCTTTACTATCTGTTTACTACTTAGTTTGGAATATACGCCAAGCTTAAAGATAATGAAACCACATTTCACCTGTCCCCCAGTACGTTATTTATCAGATTTGTCATTTTAAGGCTCTCTGTCCTCATAATTCTAAATTTTCTTTCCACTTCCAGAATGTAAGTGGCTTTCTCTAGGATATTTTATTCTATTGCTAATGTATTGTTTTTACATATTCTCTCCTAGACTGAATCTCTGTGGGGTTTGTTCATATTACACATTAGGGCCCTACTGAGAACCCTAGTATGTCTGTGTACATATGGACAGCAAAGGTCTGATCCAGGCTAATCCCTGATATGCATGTTACCTGCTGCTTTCAGAGCTCTACCGACATCTTTCTGTAAAGAAATCTAAGCTTTGGTCCTTTGCACACGATGCTGGTAAAGATTGTATCTTCCCCTACCCCCCAAGAAAAAAATCAGGGACAGAAGAATGAAAAGATTTCAGAAGGGTCTGGTTAGAGAACTCTTAAGTTACCCAAAATCATAATTGATTGGAATTAGAGCCAGTCTGTTAAAGTGGAACCTTATAACTTCAACCAGTCAATCCATTTTCTTCCCAAACATGTCCCTGGTGCCTGTTTTGTATAAGACAGTGGTAGATACAAAAATAAATCAGACATGGACCAATCAGAATATGAGGGGCCTGTGGTGGCCTAGCCACCTCAGTGCCAGAGCTCACACTCTCCAGCAAGATGGTCCCTTGGAAGAAAGAATAGAGCGGATGGGAAATATTGAAAACCAGTTGATTTTGAAATTCCATGTCTACTGAAGACTAGACGAAACTCATATCATTCAGATGAATAATACAGGAATACAGCTAACAGACTTGAGAGCTTTGCCACTCCTGAAATCCTAAGCCCCGTTCTCGATATTCAGACAGCAAAAGTATAGTTGAAGAAGATGAAACGATATTGCAAGATATAAAGGAAAACTTCTCACAAGTGCCTGTGTAAGAGCCACTGCACGTATAGCAGGTTAGAGGTAAGTATTGCTTAGGTACAGACTGTGGTCAGGAATGAGAGAGGGAGATAAATTGTGTTGTGGAGGAATCTCGGAACCCTTTATGAGAGTTAATGATCTTCGAAGGATAGAAGCCTGGTATACTTAAAATTGTGAAGTGATATTGAAGCGAGGGGTCAGGACAGATGACAACAGGTAATCAGTTGAATTTGAGTATGTAAGTCCGTGATCTCAATGATGAGATCTTCTTTGTCTACAGTTACTGACTGGTACCTTTTTGAGGAAGCATTGGTCAGAAAAGCTTGCCCTGGGAGTTGTCATATGTGACCATTTCTTCTATTGTTTCTTTTCAAGGAGATCTCTTTGCTGCCACTTTCCTCATTAAGAACGGGGCCCTTGTCAATGCTGCTACGTTGGGTGCCCAGGAGACACCGTTGCACCTTGTAGCATCGTACAGTTCAAAAAAACACTCAGCAGATGTGATGTCCGAGATGGCACAGATTGCAGAGGCCCTCCTGCAGGCTGGCGCCAACCCTAACATGCAGGACAGCAAGGGCAGGTAAGTCGGGGAGCAGATCACCTGCTCTGAGCACAGTTCCCAGAGTGTTATTTTACGGTGGCACATAACTGGCAGGCGGGGACCTCATGTTTTTTAGTTCAGCATTATTCGCTCTGAATTCTATGGAAGTTACAAACATCGATTCGTTTTGCAAATGAGAGAGACAACTAAGGCCAGAGGCACTTGGGGAAACCATTTCCATCCTGGGTGACTGAGGTCCTTGGATCTTGAAGCAGTTTCTGCCATCTCCACAAAACTCCATTTCCACCTTCTTGTAAATACCTCTGCTTTAGACAGCTCTGTCCTCACAGCTTGCCATCTTCTTCCACAGCGTACTGACAGTAGTTGTCGTGTTCCTTTTGCCCCTTCCCAGAAATATTTGGTTGAGGATTCCTTGTGGTTTAGAATCTGAGAACGGTCTGCTTATCTCTGGGACAGCAGTGTGTGAGGCATTGAAGGGAGTTAAGCCACCTGAATCACCAACACTAGGCGGACCCACTTCTTATCATAGCAGCTCAGTATTTTGTACCTTTAAAAAACCCTCTCAAAAAATAACTGTGAGATCGTCAGAATAGGAAACTAGATTTGTGTGATGGGTAAGGTACTTAAATAAGGCGGATCTCCATGAACTCAGTATAATGTCATAATTACCTTATTTCCCAAAATAATTGCATTCTTTTTTTTCTTCTGGTGATTCCTTAATTTTTTTCCTCCAAGTGTAATAAATTCTGGCATTCTGTACCTCTGAGGTAGATACCAGCCTGGGAGTCCCTGTGCTCTGTGGTGACCGTCTTCCTCAGGGCACATGAGGGCTAAATAAAAGCAGTGAAGAGTGGTTACTCAATTCCTACCGTTGCCACTCATAGTCTGTTTGAGTATAACAGAGAATTATGGGAAGAAAAAAATTTCTTTTCAGAATTGTGGAGGATAGGTAGGGGAAAGTAGGCATACCTATGGCAGAAACTACTGTTTTATTTGTTTTAAAAACGTGAGTACATATACATTCAATGAGGGTCAGTATTTAATTGAAGAGTATTTTATATCTCTTCCTTTTATTGATTCTTGTTCTTTTGGCTACTGAATAAATTGTAACATATAATCAGATCCATTTTCATCCTTTGATACTTGGTCATGGTTTTGGAAGACTGTTTGTCAGGATAGAAAAAGAAACCCTGGCAGAAATGGGGAATTTCTTGTGGATTCTAGTTGCCTCCTGCTGTGAGTGGTCCTGAACTGGGCCCGTCCTGAATTGACACCTCTTCTTCTTCTTCGTCCTGTAGGTCTCCCTTACACTTGTCCATCATGGCCAGGAATGAATACGTGTTCAACCAGTTGCTGCAGTGTAAACAGTACGTAGGGAGACATGGAGAAATGCAAAAGCAGTTGTGAGGGTGGGATTGTGAGTGAAAAATAATTCTCTTAAAATGTCTTTTAGCATTATCCATTTTAGTAAGTAAAAGTAAAATTAAAAATTGTCATTCATAAAGTACAAAGATAAAGAATGAGGCTGTTGACAGTACGGAGTGTCAGAAGATGATTATACTTGCTATTCACATTGCTTCCTCATTCCAGATTAGATTTAGAGCTGAAAGACCGTGAGGGCAGCACAGCTCTGTGGCTTGCCGTGCAGTACATCACTGTGTCTCCCGACCAGTCCGTAAATCCCTTTGAAGACCCCCCTGTGGTAAATGGGACTTCATTTGATGAAAATAGCTTTGCAGCCAGACTCATTCAGCGTGGCAGCAACACCAATGCACCTGATACAATAACAGGTAAAACACAGACCCCTAAGAGCTGATGCTCAAGTCTGGAGACCCCATGAAATATTGTGTCAGTGTTTTTACCAAAAATTTAAAAACTGAACGGCATGCTATTATGAGAATTATTTTGTACGTAATTTTAACCATAGTAAAAAGCCCGATCTTGTGCTTCCAAAAATCTAGCCAGACTCTATAAGTCCGTTAAGCTGAAACACTTCTATTTATTTAATGCAGTGAATTTCAGTCTTTCTGGACTCAGAACTCTTTTCACCCTCTTAAAAATTATATCCTAAAGAGCTTTTGTTTAAGTGGATATCTTTGGTATTTACCATATTAGAAATTAAAACTGAGAAATTTTTAAAAGATGTATTAATTAATAAAAATAACAACAAACCATTTTATGTTGACATATAACATTTTTTATGAAGAATAACTTTCAGAACAAAATTTAGTTGGAAGAGTGACTGGTTTCTAGTATCTGCATCTGTATTCAATCTTTTGAGATACGTTGTTTTGGTTAAAGAAAATACCCTCACACACTGATGTAGTTGGAAAACGAGGCATATTTTCAGAGCCTTTTCAGATAATTGTGGATATATTTCTTTGATACTACAGCGAGCAGAATTTATCAAGGGATAATTTTTTTAAGGTTAGTTGCAATATGGAATCTGAAACTATATCAATGTACTTTTTGTACTCTGTTATATAAAATCCATGGTCTGTGTGTGCTTTGAATGGATTTCTTCATGTGTGATTTTGTAACATCATGCCTTAGTCATTTGGAAAATCTTGTTTCACTGAGTTATGCAGATCTTCAAAATGTTCATTTATTTTAGAATCACATTTATTAATATCACCACTGATCTCATTGGAAAAGTCTTTCAGTATTGAGAAGCTGTTAAACTTACAGTTGCAGACAAAAGTTTTCCAAAATTCTAATATTTCACCTGCAAGATCAAATTTTATCATTTGGTGGAAATATTGCCAGTTGTTTTTCTTACAGAGACAGGCTTACTTTTTAAGAAATTGTCTGTCAAATAGTCAGGTTTGAATAACCATAGTTTGTTAATCAGTCATTCTTTCAAGTAAAAATGGTGTTGTTAATCAGTCATTCTTTCAAGTAAAAATGGTGTTCCATGAAAAAACTGTTAGTTCAGCTTGCAGTGTAACAATGGCACAAGTGCTTTCCTTTGAGACAACTTGTGTAATTTGCTACACAACAGATGTAACATACTTATTTACTTTATGCGTACTTCTTATTTTGTCACACAGAATTTTAAAGACATGTACTCAATGTTGAGGTTTATTAAAGTTAGTAATTTCTACTGCTTTATCAAGGGCCACCGTCAGTGAAACTGGTTATTTTTTGGACCGAGTGCATCGCCGTGAGGAGTACAGTGACTACCACTAGTACATTTTGGGGCCTCTGCCTTGATTTGTGTTAAGGCTCCCCAGTTTGATCCACCATTGCTTTTGTGCCATCAGTGCAAATGTCAGCACAGTGGGAAAAAGCAGATAACATCAAGTATTATTATTATGAAAAGAGTTTTGACCTCCTGGACCCCCTGAAAGACTCTGAGGAACCCCTACGAATCCAAAGACCACACTTTGAGAACCACTTTTAATGTGAATATGTCCTTGATCTGACTAAATAAAACATGGGGATATTTTAAGGAGCGGGATTCCATATGGTTCAGTATTGAGTGCTAGCAGTGTATAAAGGATGGGTAAGTGCCACTAATGAGGGGAATTGGCCAAAAAAAAAAAAAAAAAAAAAAATTAAATATCCCTTCCCCTAAAAGAAGTTAATAATTAACTTTAAATAAAGGTCAAATGAAATCACCCTTTGGGTGACATAAAAGCTAAAGGCAGCAGTACTACAGGATAGGGAGTACAGGCAGAACTGTGTTTTAGACTAAAGATCCCCTGGAAATGAGATAGTTACTAAATTGCTTTTAATTTATAAATGTATGTTGGTTATTGACCATACTTCTACTGATTTCTGATTTAACTGCATTATAGAAGAGTGTGACATATAAGAGATAGGTTCTTTGGTGTTTCGGACTTGAATGTTAGACTCCTAGAGATACAGTTTTTATGAAAGTCTGACATGTACTTGAAAAGAATTGCATTCTTTAATTGTAGGATGCATGTAGCATTCTCTGTTTACGTCCATTAAATCAAGCTTGTTCATTGTGCTGTTCAGATCTTACTCATTAGCTTACTAACTTGGACTCCTTGATCTGTCAGTTTCTGGGAGGTATATTAGAAATGGTCACTGCGATTATGGATTTGTCCATTTTTCTTGCTATTTCTGTCAATTTTACATTATATACTTTGAGTTTTCATAGACATATCAGTAATGTTTTAGCAGTAGCAGGTTATCTTTGTTCTGTAGGGAGGTATATGATTTAGTTATTGTGTACACTGGCATGACTACAGAAGTGAAAATGGGACTCTTATTAGGAGTCTCTCAATTAGAAAGACTCTTAACTAGGCGTGGAATCACTTTCTCTGAGGGAAAAGATAAAAATGGCATGGAAACAAAGCAGTACTTTGTCCCGTTGCTTTTCCTTGGTTTTAGTCCTGGTATTTAATTTATTTTGAGTTTTCAAATAGCATAGCTGTAGAACGTGAGACTTGTGTTTATCCAAAAAGGAAATGGATTTTAATAGAGAAAATACTGTTCTGGGACTAAAACCATTTCAAGAGGAAAAGAAGAAAAAAAAAATTTTTTTGTAATTGAGTATAATTGCTTTACAGTGTTGTGTTAGTTTCTGCTGTACAGTGAAGTGAATCAGCTCTATGTATACCTATATCCCCTCCCTCTGGGACCTCCCTCCCACCCCCATCCCCACCCCACCCATCTAGGTCGTCACAGAGCACCGAGCGGAGCTTCCTGTGCTTTATAGCATGTTCCCGCTAGCTATCTGTTTTATGCATCGTAGTGTATATGTGTCAATCCTAATCTCCCAATTTGTCCCACCCTCCCCTTCCCACTTTGTGTCCACATGTCCGTTCTCTACGTCTATGTCTGTATTCCTGCCCTGCAGATAGGTTCATCTGTACCATTTTGCTAGATTCCACATATATGTGTTAATATACAATGTTTGTTTTTCTCTTTCTGGCTTACTTCAGTCTGTATGACAGACTCTAGGTCCATCCACATCTCTACAAATGACCCAATTTCATTCCTTTTTATGGCCAAGTAATATTCCATTGTATATATGTACCACATCTTCTTTATCCATTCATCTGTTGTTGGACATTTAGGTTGTTTCCATGTCCTGGCTATTGTAAATAGTGCTGCAATGAACATTGGGATACATGTGTCCTTTTGAATTATGGTTTTTCTCAGGGTATATGCCCAGTAGTGGGATTGCTGGGTTATATGTTAGTTCTATTTTTAGTTTTTTAAGGAACCTCCATACTGTTCTCCACAGTGGCTGTCAGTTTACATTCCCACCAACAGTGCAAAAGGGTTCCCTTTTCTCCACACCCTCTCCAGCATTTATTGTTTGTAGATTTTTTGATGATGGCCATTCTGTTAGGTGTGAGGTGATACCTCATTGTAGTTTTGATTTGCATTTCTCTAATAATTAGTGATGTTGAGCATCTTTTCATGTGCCTCTTGGCCATCTGTATGTCTTCTTTAGTGAAATGTCTATTTAGGTCTTCTGCTCATTTTAATTGGGTTGTTTGTTTTTTTGATATTGAGCTCCATGAGCTGTTTGTATATTTCGGAGATTAATCCTTTGTCCGTTGCTTCGTTTGCAAATATTTTCTCCCATTCTGAGGGTTGTATTTTCGTCTGGTTTATGGTTTCCTTTGCTGTGCAAAAGCTTTTAAGTTTAATTAGGTCCCATTTGTTTATTTTTGTTTTTATTTTCATTACTCTAGGAGGTGGGTCAAAAAAGATCTTGCTGTGGTTTATGTCAAAGAGAGTTTTTCCTATTGTTTTTTTCTTTCTAAGATTTTTATTTAGAAGAGTGATAGTGCGAAGTAAAACATTTCTAAGCCAAGAACAAACATATTTAAGGCCATAGGAGTAACACTAAAGTATTTAAGGAGCATTTTCTGCTAGAACTTCAGCTCACAGTGTCTTCAAAATGGTCATCTACCCCAGAGGTTCTCAGAGATGACCTCCCAAGCCTCACCCCCCAAGGGACGTTTGGTAACATATGTAGACAGTCTTGATTGTCACAATAAGGTTGAGGGTCGTGGTGCAGTGGTTAAGAATCCACTTGCCAATGCAGGGGACACAGGTTCAAGCCCTGGTCTGGGAAGATCCCACATGCCGCAGAGCAACTAAGCCCACGTGCCACAACTACTGAGCCCAAGTGTTGCAACTACTGAATCCCACGTGCCTAGAGCCCATGCTCCGCAACAAGAGAAGCCACCGCAATGAGAAGCCCGTGCACCGCAACGAAGAGTAGCCCCCGCTCGCCACAACTAGAGAAAGCCCGTGCGCAGCGACAAAGACTCAACGCAGCCAAAAATAAATTAATTAATTAATAAAAAAAAAATAAGGTTGAGAGTGTTACTGGCATCTATTGGGCAGAAGCCAGGGATACTGCTAAATATCGCACTGTGTACAGGTCAGACTCCTCACAGCAAAGAATTATCTGGCCCAAAATGTCAGTAGCACTGCTGTTGAGAAATTATGTTCTAACCAACCCTGGTAAGGAGACATAGCTTCCCCCTGGTCCTAGGAGGTGGCTAGTGGGAAATCCAGGGAGGAATGAATGTCTTCTGACTTCCAGACCAAGTGTTTTCTCCCCACACAGGCTCATTTGAGTCTCTGTGTTCACACACAGGGTGCCTGTGTAGACTTAAATGTCACCTACGTCTGGTGTGGGCTTGTAAGTTGTGAAAGGTGGTAGGGAAGGGCAGGGTGTGGTGCAGTGTGGAACTTGACCTCATTTTTATGCAAATGGCAGAATGAATATACCCATTTTCTCCTAGGAAATTGCTTACTACAGCGGGCAGCTGAAGCAGGAAATGAGGCAGCAGCTCTTTTCCTGGCAACCAGTGGTGCCCACGTCAACCACAGAAACAAGTGGGTAAGTGTGACAGGACAGCCAGGTGAAGCGGCTTTGGTCTGTGGAAGAAATGGCAGTGGTGGATGGGTAGGAAAAAACAGAATAGATTCTCTTCAATTTTTGTCCAAAAAAAAAAAAAATACATGGACATTGTTAAAAAACCAGAGTCTAGTAGATGCTTTTATCCTCAAATATTGGTTGATGGATTCATTCAGCAACCACTTCTTAAGCATTTGTGGTATGTCAGGTCCTAAACAATACACTGTGGACTTCATGGTCTACTAGAGATTAGCAAACATGGACGCAAAAACCTACCATATTAGCATCTTAATTTTTTGTAACATTTTGCATTTGCTAAAGTTTTCCTATGTGAATGTTTATTTAGTCTGTATCTCAAGCTAAGGCAGATGGTGCAGTGTTAAAGGGGGGCCTTTCGGGTTGGACATTTCTGGACTTACCAGGTTTCTCATTTCCCATCCTGCTGTATGTGGTCTTAGGCAAGTTGCTTAATGTTTCTGAGCTTCAGTTCTCATCTGTAAAGTGGGATTAATATTGATTTCATAAGGTGTGGTTAAGATAAAAATAAATGATAAATTTAAGTGCTTATTAGCATAACATCTGGGACATTAGAAACTAAATGATAGTTATTTTTACTTTATACTTTTCAGACAGGGAGGATGTGTTTATCTTTAAGATCGCATTTATTCTGCAGCTACTTTGTGCTAGGAGCTTTAAGGTTATTATCCCTTTCAGTTCTCACAATGGATCTAGAAGCAACATGTGTTGAAGAGACATTATCAACATCTGTAAATCCCTCATTTCAGGGTAAAGAACCTTGAGGTTCTGAGAGGTTAAGTGACTCGTAAATAACGGAGCCAGTATTAAGACTCAGGCACTACAACATACAGTTGCATTTTCTCTCAACAGCGCTGGGCAAAGCAGTAAACAGTAAGCTTGGTGTATGAGACAATGTGTCGTGGAAGCACAGCGGGGGGGCAGCGCCATTTTTTCCCACCATTAAATCTACTAATCTGTCTGCACCTAAACCTGCACCCGGCCTGCTCTCCAGCTAGAATGATGGCATGGCCCTGTACGCACCAGCGGCTGGTTTCTTGGCTTTGCTCCTGCCATTATGTGTGTCTGCTTCTGTCTGTCTGTCTCCTGTATCATCAGTGTTGCCCACTGTTCATTTCTAATAGCATACAGATATGCTCTACTGTCTCTCAACTTTAAAAAAAATTCTCCCTTGAGCCCACATTGTCTACCAACTGTTCCTTCTCTGATACCCTTCAGAGCAAAACTGGGTGAAACCTTAAGATGTAGAGGCACAGAGGAGACTCGACTTGAAAGCAAGTGAGAATGACACTGGAGACGGGTCTGGAATGCTGGTTTAAGGTCTTTGGACTTTATCCTGTGGGAAGAGAAAATCCACAGAAGTAGACAAGCAGTATGATCACTTTCGGGTTGAGAAAGCTTCCTGGGATAGCTGGTGGGGTGGATGTACCATTGAGATCCAGGCTGGAGCCAGGTGGGAATCATCTAGACAAGCAATGGCTTGTCCTGACCTCTGATACCAGATTTGGACCCAACGGGATGGGTTTCAGAGGAATTGCAGAAAGATAGTCCATGGGACCTACCTCTGTGGCTCTCAGAAGCCAGGGCTGGAGAGGTGTTAAGACGGTTGTGTTGGATCCAAGAAGAGAAGCAGGGGACTGGCCAGGGGGAAGAACTGCTGTGGGGAGAGTGAATTCCATTTTGTGATTGTTGAACTCCTTTTTAAACATTCAGGTGGGGATATCCTGCAGGCAGTGGGAAAATTGGATGTACAGACAAGGCTGGAGATCCGGGTTTGAGAGTCCCCTGCTTGTATTCCCTGGTAGAAGTCATGGGCGTCGATAAGCGTACCCAGGGAGGCTGTGTGGGGGGAAGGACTGGAGCAGAAGACAGCCCCGAGGAGGAGGCTGTAGGGAGAGGGTGGGGTAGGAAGGGGGTCCACTGGGAGAAAGAAGTGAAAGAGCCAAATCCTTATCATCCAGTGAGATCACAGTGGCAGGACCCACAGGGAATCCCACACCTGGAAAGTCAACGGGCGGCAATAAAAACACGTTAGCTAGAAATGAGGAAATTACAAAACCCGCTCAAAGAATTCAAAGTGGTTCCCTCTGGGGAAGGAGAATTTTTTTTAGGGAAAAGGAGGTGAGATCTTGCCGTTTTTCACAGCAAGCCTTGTAGGTGAAGCTGCTGGACTCTAAACAGTGAGGATGTGTAGCTTCGGTAGGAGCTGGTGCAGAGTGGTTGTGTGTGTGTGTGTGTGTGTGTGTGTGTGTGTGTGTGTGTGTATACGTGTGTACACGTATATGTATTCACACATATATACACGTGTGTATATGTCTTTGTGTGAATATTCCGTCACTGGAGAGAAACATGAAACTGGTAATAACGGTTCCTTCAGGGGAGGATAATTGGGTAGGTGGGGGGGAGGGCATGGGGGGAAACTTCTTTTCGCTGTACACTCTTGCACCTTTTGAATATTGAATCAGGTACTTCTAATACCAATTAAAATTTTTTTTAATTTTAAAAAGTGGGGGAAAGAGGTGTTTCTTGATCAGAGTTCAAGATGAGTTTGATACAAGCTGGTGAAAGAATCAGGGCATCAGTGTGCTGGAGGGGATTAAAAAGCCATGACGGTCGACTGACAGCACCGCTTACCTCTGGGGCTGTGGATGTGAGGCTTTTCTGATTTCTACAGTGTTTATTTTAGTGACGCTTGGAGGTCGTCTGCTGTTTAATAATAATAATAATAATGTATTATTTTTATAATTAGCAACATAATTTTAAAAACTAAGTGAAGGGTGGAAATGCAGAGGATGAGGACCCAGGGTGTTTGGAGGGTGCTTGGGAGGACATTGGAGGAACTAAGGATGACGGCACAGGAGAAAGGGAAGGAGAGGAGACCTGAGGAGTGGGACAGACCTCATGGAGCTGGAGACAGGATGAGCCAGGGGCTGTGCCTGGCACTGGGGACCTGAGTTGCAGCACGTAGGCTGTCTTTGGCCCTTTGTGAAGGGGCCTCCTAGCCTGAAGTGCTCTGACTGGGACTATTCGTTTCTGTTCAGGGAGAAACCCCGTTGCACACGGCCTGTCGGCATGGCCTGGCCAACCTCACTGTAGAGCTTCTGCAGCAGGGAGCCAACCCAAACCTGCAGACGGAGGAGGCCCTGCCTTCACCAAAGGAGCCTGCGTCCTTGCCCAGCTCAGCGGACAGCAGCGTCTGCCTGCAGACACCTCTGCACATGGCGATTGCCTATAATCATCCAGATGTGGTGTCTGTCATCCTGGAGCAAAAAGGTAGGTAGTTAGGGATTACTGCCCATCACCGTGACCTTTGCACAGTGGTTTTGAGTAGTTAATGACAGAGTTGTTGTTTCTTCCATTGGTGAGTTTTCTTACCCAAAAAATCCTTTGCAGTCAAACCAGATAAGCATATATTCTGGCTCCGGCTACTGTTTTTCCCTGTGTACGTTTTCAGGATGGGGCCTGCCCACTTCACCCGCGGGGTTAAGGTTTAGAATCTCTGGCTACTCCTCTGTTGTTTTGGGGTGTGGTCCCAGGCCACTTCAGTGCAGGTCAAGCAGAGTTCTGCCTTGGCGTGAGCACTGTCTCTGAAAACTCTGCTGCCGCCGGTCTTCCACGAGCCGGTCTGCCCTCTCACCAACCTCTGAGCCTCCCTGGTAGGTGAACCATGAGAGAGGAGCCAGAAAGAGGGGCCGAGGGAAGCCCCTGCCACGAGGGAGGCCCGTTTCCCTCAGAAAGTCATCTTCCAGTTTTTCTCTTTCCTGCCTTGAAATTTGTTTTACTCTTTCCTGTGCCCTTGTTAAGGCCAGCATCTTTTAGCACTGAGCTTATGGAAGGAAGTGGAGTGTTAGGTAGGCTGTGCCTTTTTCTTAGCCCACACAGGAGGTATGCGATGGTAGGACTTAACGTGTTAGGGAAATGTCACCAGGGCATTGTTTTGATCCTCTTTTCAGTAATCAGGTAATTAATGTGTGTTTCCATCATGGACGCTGTTTTCCTTTTGTGAAGATTC
This sequence comes from Balaenoptera musculus, assembly GCF_009873245.2. Lineage (NCBI taxonomy): Eukaryota > Metazoa > Chordata > Mammalia > Artiodactyla > Balaenopteridae > Balaenoptera > Balaenoptera musculus. The sequence goes on along the minus strand of NC_045804.1, from coordinate 48,235,107 downwards.
AGTATTTTAACCTTTAAAACCGTTCATTTTTCCTCATAAACTTTGCTCCAAAATATCAAATGTCTTGGCTTCCATTTCCCACAACAAGATTTATCAGTTCTCTTTGTATAGAAATGATCAGTCAGTCAGTTTGAGATTGAGCTGGTATTCTCTTGAATACTTTAAATGTGATCCATGGGATGGTGAAATCAAGTGTTCTTTTCCTTTTAAAAAATTTAGCTAATGCTCTTCATGCCACCAACAACCTGCAAATTATTCCAGACTTCAGCCTCAAGGATTCCCGAGACCAAACTGTGCTGGGCCTGGCATTATGGACTGGTAAGGTGGTGCCAGAGGCTGCAGACAGACATACGCCAGACGGTGGGCGCTAGAGGAAGGGAGGTGGAAGGGTTGGAGCTAATCATTTGTTGTAGGACAGCCTTTCTGTTTGGGTTCAGCCCGTAATATCCAGTGGAGAACTGCTGGCTTTGCAAAGTTGAGAGGGTGTTTGTTGTAGTAAGAGGTTGATGAAGTGGGAGAAGCTGAGCCCACGTTAATCGGGGCGTGTCTCTTTCCCAGGCATGCACACGATCGCAGCCCAGCTGCTGGGCTCCGGGGCTTGCATCAACGACACCATGTCGGACGGGCAGACCTTGCTGCACATGGCCATGCAGCGGCAGGACAGCAAGAGCGCGCTCTTTCTCCTGGAGCACCAGGCGGACATAAACGTCAGGTGGGCTGGAACAGCACTCGCCACAGCACCAGCTCACGTCCAGTTGAGATGGTTCATAGCTTTGCTTGTAGAAGAGTTTTGTTCCTTGTTAAAGGGAGAGAAACAATGACTTTGAAAAAGTACCAATACAGTGTTGTAATTAAATGTAATCATAGACTCAGAAGGAGAATTGTGTGCTTTGCTCTTATTTGAACCTTTCGAGACCAGGGCACAATATTGCACAAATCTCATTAAAAAGGACAGTCCAAAATCAATTGTTTAAGTAGGAATTTCAGTTATAACAAAGAACATTCCAACAGATGAGCTATCAAAAGGCTTGAGGGGCGAAAATACACAGTTAAATTTTTATTATTTTTGTTTTTTCAAAGGAATTTATCTTTATCTCCAATGTCAGCTGACCCAGAATGACTGAGTGGGTGAAAGTGTTTTGTCAAGTGGGTAGTTGGGGTGACATTTTATTCAGATGCTGTTGAAAGCAGCTGTATGCCTGTAAGAGTTCAGCATGCTGGGATGTTTGGCAATTATCTTCTCTGTGCAATAGGATAGCCTGGCTGTATTTTTTAAAAAGACAGGAGGGACAGATGCTATGGACAGCTTAACTTTCTCTGAAAGAATATTAATGAATGTGGGTGAAGTGTGTTTAAGGAATACAGTGGACTCTGGCCTCTAGGATGCCCAGAAGGGCACCCTTTATCATTTGGCCCCAGATACAAACATTGGTTTTGGTGTCCATGTCCCAGCAGGACTCAGGATGGGGAGACGGCTCTTCAGCTGGCCATCAGAAATCAGCTTCCCCTTGTCGTGGATGCCATATGCACCCGAGGAGCTGACATGTCTGTACCAGATGAGAAGGGGAACCCCCCGCTGTGGCTTGCGCTGGCAGATAATCTGGAGGACATCGCGTCCACTCTGGTGAGACAAGCTCAACTTCAGCTCCGTTTACACCTGGGGATATTTTGTGTCAGAGGTGGGTTTGGGGCCTCCATAGCAATCATAAGGAGCATGAGATCTACCAAGTGACAGATTGGGTCAAGGACAAGCAGTCAAAAGTCATGTTAAAGAAGCTTGCGGTTCAACGTAGCCTTGGCCAACAACTTTTCGTAGGGTGTCTTTATCAAGAAAACTACCAAGAAGCAAGAGAGCCGAGGCATTTCCTCAGGGGTCTGCTCCAGAGGTGGCTTAACTGGCTGTGGGATGTCCTCACTGTCACCACAGTGATAAGTTCTCAAGTCTCAGGTTTGTCCCCCTTATTCAGAAGACAGGCTCCAAAAGTGGAGGTAGCCCCAGAAGCTCGTTTAGTTTTGTGAAGGGCCTGAAATGTGACATAAAGGCATTTTACACCTGTGGATTTTACCCAACTGTTCTTGAGATTACCTGCTGTTTACAGGTGTGTGTTACTGGGGGCTCATGGGTGTGTGTATGCAGGCATTTGTGTGTGTTTTCTGTCCCTTCTAGGACACAGCTCTAGAGGGCACTAATCAAACATATCTTCCTTTTATTTCTCAAACCCCTCCCGCAGAACCTAGTGCAAAAACTTGCACCGAGCAGATTTTAATCAGTGTTTGTAAAACTAATGAATGGTACAGATTAAACTAAATATCAGTTAACTATCAGCTGTATCTCGCCTGAAAACTGGGTCTAATGATGTATGTAGGGCTCACAGATGGTAATAAACGTGTTTACCTTTGCTTGGCAGTGCTTGTGAGTGACCTGTGTTTCCCTGCAGGTCAGACATGGCTGTGACGCCACGTGCTGGGGCCCAGGACCTAGTGGGTGCCTTCAGACACTGCTGCACAGAGCCATTGATGGAAACAACGAGTCCATCGCCTGCTTTCTTATTCGCAGGTCTGAGAGGCCTGAGTATCCCTTCAGATCTTACTCAGCTTATTGCAAACTGGCTCTTTTCTCATTTACTCCAACTATAGTCTTGACCTGCCTGTAGCTAGCTTGACCTTTGTAATGAAGGCTAGAGAGGGTCATTGTTCTGTCAGATGAAGTCAGCCAGGGAGAGGGGCTTACGTGCCCAGATCAAAGAGTCTAAAAGCTAAGCCAGCTTCCTGCTTTGGGAGCCGTATAGGTCCCTGTAGTCACGTCAGACCAGTTCACACAGTGAGACCAGGAGGCTGGGGCGGAGGAGACCGAATGGCCTCTGCAGGACTCCACCGAGTTGCCTGAGTCGTGCCAGCCTCCACGGCCTCAGAGTGCAGGAGGTGTGGGAGGTGAGCTTGTTCAGGAAAGCTTTGGAGCAGTAATTCTCAAACTTTAAATGCATGCAGATCCCCCGGGGGAGTTTTTAAGAGTTCTGATACCCAGGTTGCCCCCAGGAGCAATTGCCAAAGAATCTATGGGAGGGAGGGGATTCCCTGGCAGTCCAGTGGTTAGGACTCTGCGCTTCCAGTGCAGGGGCCCGGGTTCCATCCCTCGTCGGGAACTAAGATCCTGCAAGATACGTGGCCTGGCCAAAAAAAAAAAAGAAAAAATCTATGGGAGCAGGACACACACGCCAGTATTTGAGGCCAGGGACCAAGGACTGCAGTGCCTGGTGGTGGCAGCCTTTCTGTTGGGTTGGATAAGGCTGCTGCTTTACACCTGTTAGCATGCCTTCAGGCTCGGTGGAAGCGTGCCTTCCTTTTGCTTCCCCTTCCTTTCAGTGGCTGCGATGTGAACAGTCCCAGACAACCTGGTGCTAATGGCGAAGGAGAGGAGGAGGCCAGAGATGGGCAGACCCCCTTGCATTTGGCAGCCTCCTGGGGGCTGCCAGGGACGATACAGTGTCTTCTGGAGTTTGGTGCCAATGTAAATGCGCAGGTAAGGAGAGTGTCTCTTTTCCAGGGAGATGGGTGGTAACCCCAGAATCAGGGAAATCTCCTCTTATGGCCAGGGACCTTGCAGAGTCTCTGGTCTCGGGCCTCTGCTTTTCCATGAATGGGCCTAAGGGACGGGCACACGAAGTGACGGTCTCTTGGGTCATGTAGCCTGTCTAGTAGTTTTAATGATTTCAGGTTAAGACTTTTCTTGTCTTTGCCTTTGTCCTTTCTACAAAGTGAGGAAGATTCGTTCAATCAACTTTTCTTTGCCTCCTGTCCACATTAGTTACAGATTTCCATTGAGAATTTGTTCCTGTCCCAAGCTGAGTACTGTGTTTAGGAAAATGTTCCAGTAGCTCAATAGGGCATCCCTGAGTTACGTTCCTTGATGCTTCTCAACGTTCTAGCCTGTAAAGATTTGTGTGCAGTGGACTTCCCTGGCAGTCCAGTAGTTAAGGTTCTTCTAATACAGGGGACGGGTTCGATCCCTGGTTGGGGAACTAAGATCCCACGTGCCGCACGGTGCGGCCAAAACCAGAAAAGATTTATCTGGCCCTGCAGCCACATAAGTAGTGGTTTAACTTAGAAGTGAGGGTGACTGCAGCTTTTTTTTTTTTAAATAAATTTATTTATTTTATTTATTTATATTTGACTGCGTTGGGTCTTCATTGCTGCACGTGGGCTTTCTCTAGTTGCGGCGAGCGGGGGCTACTCTTCGTTGCGGCGTGCGGGCTTCTCGTGGTGGCTTCTCTTGTTGCAGAGCATGGGCTCTAGGTGCGTGGGCTTCAGTAGTTGTGGCACACGGGCTCAGTAGTTGTGGCTCGCGGGCTCTAGAGCACAGGCTCAGTAGTTGTAGCACACGGGCTTAGTTGTTCCGCGGCATGTGGGATCTTCCCGGACCAGGGCTCGAACCTGTGTGCCCTGCATTGGCAGGCGGATTCCCAACCACTTCACCACCAGGAAAGCCCATACCGCAGCTTTTCTAAACCAAACGTGTTTGTGCCCCTGGTCACTGGAGCGTGGAGGTAACGGGGAGTGGCTGTCAGTCATCTCTGTGTTTGGCCTCTTGAAAAGCTGATTTCAAATACAGAGTGGCAGTATTGATTCTCAGAACTGAATTCTGTTTACAGGTTACTCCCCTTCATATTTTTCCTGGGTTTTATCTTTGCTTGGACATTGAAATCTGTGCCTTGTCCCCACAGGATGCAGAAGGAAGAACGCCTGTCCATGTGGCCATCAGCAACCAACACGGCGTCATCATTCAGCTGCTGATTTCCCACCCTGACATCCACCTGAATGTCCGAGACAGGCAGGGCCTGACCCCCTTTGCCTGTGCCATGACCTACAAGAACAACAAGGCGGCCGAGGCCATCCTGAAACGAGAGTCCGGGGCTGCTGAGCAGGTGAGTGACCGGCCCCCAACATTCTCCACGGCGCCCCAAGCACTAAACATGTGCCACCAACTAAACAGAGCTCTTCTAGTTAAAGACATTGTACTCCCCTTTCTTAAAGTTTGGCCATTCAGATGTCCTGTCAGTGCTGGACGGAATGTGCCTGCTCTGCCCTGCATGCCAGCCACCTGCTGGTGCCATGTGTAGAAGGGAGCTGGCGGAGGCTGGGCCCAGTGACAGGGATTCTGTGCTTGTACAACTGAGGGCATTCTTCGCTTTTGCTGGGTGGTTTCCTTGCCCTAGTAACGAATGTCTTAAAAGGGTTAAACGGAACTTGAGCGTTTGGTGTCACGTTGGGTCTTAGAGGAGCTGTCGGCGTCAGCTCAGCGGGCTCAGGTGTCCTTGTTCTGGACGGCGGGCTGCTGACCTGCAGCGTCACACTGGGTGGGAGGGGCCAGAGCAGCTGATGTAAGGCGGGGCTGGGTGGGCTTGTGAGGTCAGTTCTCAGACCCTTGAATCTCCATCCAGCACTTTGTCTGTTTACGCCAAGATTTATGAGTAGCCATTTATGAAGGTAGATTGGAAACTTGGGACCTGAACAAAAGCACTAACGTGGGTGGAGACTTTTGCTTTGTATTTCAGGCTTCCGTACATCCCTTTTCTTCAGCATTTGCCTCAGTGTGACTGATCGAGTAGGTGTTGACCTCACCCTTGCTCACATGGGGTAAAATGGTCATGAATGGAGATAGTCATTTCACATTTCCTCCCCATCTAGCCTGAAACTGGTGCTGTTGATCGAAGTCCTTGGCAGATATGTTGCTGTGTGTGTGTGTGTGTGTGTGTGTGTGTGTGTGTGTGTGTGTGTGTGTGAGAGACGGAATGTGGTGTGTGTGTAGCATGTGTGTCTCCCTCAATTCCTCCTGAGCCCTCACATTGATATGGCAGCTCTGGTAGCTGTAGTGTCCTGTGTGGTTTGATGTGAGTGAGCTTTTGTCTGCTTTACATCAATGGTGCCAAGTTTATGACATACTGTTGGCGGCCTCCCCCAACATGTATTATTATCCTGTAGCTCAGTGAAGGAGGAGACTTTCTGGAAATTTCTGAAGGTTTGTTTGGCTGCTCAAGGGTCAGGCTGGCATTGCAGCTGTGGTTTTTAGAATGCTGCATGCTTATTTTAGCCAAAGCAGGAAACCCCCAAAGCCAATGTCCACCATTGCCTTTCCCCATGCATCCCGGTATTCTAGTGCTTTCCTTTCCCTGTCCTTCAGGTTGTCTCTTTCTTGGCCTTTCAAGTCCACTCCTGCTGCAGGAGGATGCCGGGGCAGCTTGGGTTAGCTCCGTTTTTCTGAGCACGCACATGTGGTCACACGCATAAATACGCGGTGTGGGTCTATGGTGGGGCGTGGGGTGTAGGGCGACATTTAGTGTTGGTTCTTGGGAGGGAGCTTCTGGAACTGGAGGACTACACCGTGGCCTCTCCAGTGGTCAGTGCAGCTCGCAGGTGGTCAGGAGGCCCTCTTGCGGGGGGAGCCCACTAATATTTTGGCTCCCACTCGTTGCCTCAGGTGGATAACAAGGGCCGGAACTTCCTGCACGTGGCGGTCCAGAACTCCGATATCGAAAGCGTGCTGTTCCTGATCAGTGTCCAGGCTCACGTGAATTCCAGAGTCCAGGATGCTTCCAAGTTGACCCCTTTGCACCTTGCTGTCCAAGCGGGCTCAGAGATTATTGTCCGCAATCTGGTAAGTGTCGCTGAGACATTATCGCGTGAAACGTGTGGACAAAGCATGTTGTAGAGTGTGTGCGGACTCTCTCATCACAGGTGTTTTGCCAGGTATTGTGAAAGGCCAGCAGGAATTTGGGGAGGTAGCCGGTACACTAAGGAAAGCAGGTGTGTCCGTGGGCAGCGTGTCCTGACTGCCCGGTGGGCAGGCAGATGCTGGAGTGAGGCCGCGAGGGAAGGCGGCGTGTGGGTGGCGGCAGCAGGGTGGGAGCATCAAGGGGAGGGAGGTCACTTCTGTCGTCTGCCTGCTCTGTGTCAGGCGCTCAGCTGGTGCTTTCCAGAGAGCGCGCGCGCTCTCCCTCCCCCTCCCCCTCCCTCCTCCCCCCCCACTCTTTTTTTTTCATGAGTTTTTTTTTTTTTTTTTTTAAGAAATTCACGTTCTTTTATTTATTTATTTATGACTGTGTTGAGTCTTCGTTTCTGTGCGAGGGCTTTCTCTAGTTGCGGCAAGTGGGGACCACTCTTCATCGCGGTGCGCGGGCCTCTCACCATCGCGGCCTCTCTTGTTGCGGAGCACAGGCTCCAGACGCGCAGGCTCAGTAATTGTGGCTCACGGGCCCAGTTGCTCCGTGGCATGTGGGATCTTCCCAGACCAGGGCTCGAACCCGTGTCCCCTGCATTGGCAGGCAGATTCTCAACCACTGCGCCACCAGGGAAGCCCTTCATGAGTTTTTATATCTTTTTTTGAGGTATAGTTGACAAACAACATTAAGTTAGCTTCAGGTATACAACATTGATTGGGTATTTGTATATTTTGCAAAATGATCACCACGAGTCTCGTTAACATCTGTCACCATATGTAGTTACAGCAAATTTTTTTCCTATGATGAGGATTTTTAAATTTACTCTCTTAGCAACTCTCAAATATACACTACAGTTTATTCCCTGTAGTCACCACGCTGTGCATCACACCCCCATGACTTACTTATTTTGTAGCTGGAAGTTTGTGCCTTTTGACCACCTTCACCCATTTTGCCCAGACCTCACCCCTGCCTCTGGCAACCACTAGTCTATTCTCTGAATCTGTGAGCTTGGGTTTTGTTTTTTTTTTTTTTTTTAATTATTTATTTATTTATTTTTGGCTGTGTTGGGTCTTCGTTTCTGTGGGAGGGCTTCTCTCCAGTTGCGGCAAGCGGGGGCCACTCCTCATCGCGGTGCGCGGGCCTCTCACTATCGCGGCCTCTCCTGTTGCGGACCACAGGCTCCAGACGCGCAGGCTCAGCAGTTGTGGCTCACGGACCCAGTTGCTCCGCGGCATGTGGGATCCTCCCAGACCAGGGCTCGAACCCGTGTCCTCTGCATTGGCAGGCGGATTCTCAACCACTGCGCCACCAGGGAAGCCCCCTTGGGGGTTTTTTGTTGTCTGTTTTATAAACTCCATGTGTGAGGTCATACATACGGTATTTGTCTTTCTCTTTCTGACTTATTTCACTTAGCATAATGCCCTCAAGGTCCAGCCATGTTGCTGCAAAAGATTCCATTCCTTTTTACGGCTGAATAGTATTTATTGTATATACATAACACAGCTCTTTATCCATCCCTGCGTCACAGATACTTAGGTTGCTTCCATATCTTGGCTGCTGAAAATAATGCTGCAAGTAAACATGGGTGCATATATCTTTTTGAATTAGTGGGGGGTTTTTTGGGAAAAATACCCAGAAGTGGAGTTATTAGATCATATGATAGATCTATTTTGAATTTTTTGAGGAACCTTCATACTTTTTTCCTTAGTGGCTGCACCAATTTACACTCCCACCAACAATGCATGAGGCTTCCCTTTGCTCCACGTCCTTGCCAACACTTGTTACTGATAATAACCATTCTAACAGGTGTGAGGTGATATTTCATGGGCTTTTTTAAAATGTTTATTTATTTATTTATTTGTTTATTTTGGCTGCGTCGGGTCTTAGTTGCGGCATGTGGGATCTTCCTTGTGGCATGTGGGATCTTCCTTGTGGCATGTGGGATCTTTTTTTTTTTTTTCGGTTGCAGCATGTGTACTTCTTAGTTGCAACATGCATGCGGGATCTAGTTCCCAGACCAGGGATCGAACCTGGCCCCCTGCATTGGGAGCTCGGAGTCTTACCCACTGGACCACCAGGGAAGTCTCTCTTATTGTGGTTTTGATTTACATTTCCCTGATGATTAGTAATGTTGAGCATCTTTTCATGTACCTGTTGGCCATCTGTATGTCTTCTGTGGAAAAATATGTATTCAGATCCTTTGCCCATTTTTAATTGGATTGTTTTTCCTTTGCTGTGCAGAAGCTTTTTAGTTTGTAGTCCCAGTTTTTTATTTTTGCTTTTGTTGCATTTGCTTTTGGTGTCAGATCTAAAAAACTATCACCAGTACTGATGTCAGGGAGGTTACTGCATCTTACTTCTCAAAACTACTCAGAGGGATGTAGGAAATGTTTTACATTTTACAAAGGAGAAAATTTAATCTCAAAGAATTTTCTTCCCTCAAGAATATCAGTGGACTTCCCCGGTGGCACAGTGGTCAAGAATCTGCCTGCCATTGCAGGGGACATGGGTTCGATCCCTGGTCCGGGAAGATCCGACATGCTGCAGAGCAACTAAGCCCGTGTGGCACAACTACTGAGCCTGTGCTCTAGAGCCCGCGAGCCACAACTACTGAAGCCTGCCTGCTACAATTACTGAAGCCTGTGCACCTAGAGCCCGTGCTCCGCAACAAGAGAAGCCACTGCAATGAGAAGCCCCCACTTGCCGCAACTAGAGAAAGCCCACATGCAGCAATGAATGAATGAATGAATGAATGAATGAATAGATAGATAAATAAATAAATAAGAAAGAAAGAAGGGAGGGAGGAAGAAGGGAAGGAGGGAGGAAAGAAAGAAGGAAGGAAGGAGGAAGGGAAGGAGGGAGGGAGGGAGGAAGGACCAAAGGAAGGAAGGAAGGGAGGGAGGGAGGAAGGAAGGAAGGAAAATCAACTAGTTAGTAGTATAGCTGGGATTTTGGCCATTTCTGTTTGACCCCAAAGCCTGTCTTTTCCAGGACAACTTAATGCCACCCAGGCAGGGGAAGGGTCTGAGCAAAGATGTGGAGACTGGGAAGTGCATGTGGTGTTTCAAGTGGCAAAGTTTGGTTGAAATTTGAGCAGAGAGTAGAAGGAGATGTGGCTGGTGAGGCAGGTAGAAACCAGGTCATGGGGTCTCATATCTCAAACCAAGAACTATGAGCAGCCTTTATCCTTTCAGTAGTAGAGTGTTTGAGCTGAGAGCATGGTCCAGAGCCAAGACCAGGGCTCCACGTCACCTGGCTGGCTTACAACGCCGGCACTTGCTGGTGCCTCCCATCGGAACTGACCACTGGAGCACTTGACCAGCCCTGCCATTTTGGTGCCCTGCCATTTTTGTTTTTGAAGAATTCTTTTTAGGAAAATCCTTATGACTTGACATGTGTTGGAGCTGAGAGAGCATCTGCCTTGGGGGTGGGGTGTGAGGGTGTGGGGGCAGTGTCGGCCGAGAAGAGGCCTAGGGGAGGCAGCCGCAGGGAAGGATGGAGTGGAGAGTGATGAGGAGGTGGGCCTGACGGGCGCCAGGCGCAGGCTGGATGTGGGGGGCAGCGAAGGAGGCAGAGGTGAAGAGGGAGGTGCGCCCCGTGTGTGTCAGTCTGCCTGCCACGCTGGGAACCTAGGCGTTTTGAGGGTCATGGCCCCTTCCTCAAGGTTGTGCCTCTGTCTCACTAAGGCTTGATCTTGCAGGTGATCAGAGTCCCTAGAAACAGCTGATCTTCCAAACAATGGCCACGTAGTCCTCTGTCTATGAATCGGTATAGCTTAATGTGGGAACCTGTTCACACTGAAACAGTGCCTTTCTCCAAACCTCTCCCCCTGCTCTCAGTGAACCAGCCTTGGGGTTAGCGATGACCCTAGCACAGCACTCACGGCCACGAATACCCCTCTATGACATGTCCTATTTGGACCTATGAGTGATTTGACCAGGCACCCAGAGGTCTGGGGGGCTGGGACTTGGAAGTCAGGGTCAGAACCAGAGAAGCTGATCACTGCCTAGATTTTCCCAGAGGCCGAGTGCCTGCACACACAGACAAAGGAACCAAGGGTGGCCGCAGACCTCAGGAGAGGCAAATTGGGCTTTGACTGCAAAGTAGAGATTCTGTTCTGTTAACAGCAGCTGTCTTTGAAACTTTGTTAGAAAGTCGATGATGAATGAACTTCAGATACTAAATGAATATGTAAGACACTATTTAAAGGACCTTCCTGCCTTTGATTCTGTAATTCTTTGCGTTGCTTTCTTTCTTTTAAAAAAAATAATTTAAAAAAGGACATTTTTATTGTGGATAAACTTGAAGCATGTAAGGATATAAAGCAGTTAGTAACTCCCTTTCACTCCTGACTCTGCCCTGAGTTTGGCATGTATGCTTTTAAACACCTTCACAGTTTGTGTATGTTTGTGTGTGTGTCTATACATTTCTCTGTCTCTGTCTCACCAAATGGAATCACACTATCTTCCTGTCTTCTAACGTGCCTTTTTCAATTTAAATTTTATTTTTTTCTTTTTCTTTTTTCTTTTTTTGATGGGTAAGCAGTGGATATACTTAGGGAGAAGCACACTCCCCAGAGTGGGGGCTGTCTCAGAAGGCGGGAGGCCTAACTTGCCTTTTTTTTAAACTTACTATAGCATAGATATCCCTTCATGTTAAACCATACATTTTTAACATCTTAGTGGCTACCAGTTCTATTGTTTGTATATATTATAATTCCTGTAACTAAATCTTTTCTGCAGTCTGGTTTTACTGTTACACGCAGTGGACATCCTTATATAGTGCACTGCAGTCCTGTGTAGTTTTATATACTGAAGTCTTAGAATTTCTGTGTCCTAGGGAATGGCTTTTTAAACATTTTGATAACTGCCAGTTTGCCCTTGGGATAGGTTTTGCTGGCCTGTGCCTCACCAGGAGTTTGCACCCAGCTTTGCCAGCAGGGCAGACTCTGTGGATGCCAGAAGATAGGCAGGCTTGGTCCCTTACACAGGACCTTGGTTGGTTGTGGTAGAACGGCTGCTCATGTAATCAACTTCAACAGCTTCTTGCAGGAGCCAATGTGAATGAATTAACCAAGCACCGCCAGACCGCCCTCCATCTTGCTGCCCAGCAGGACCTGCCCACCATTTGCTCAGTCCTCTTGGAGAATGGAGTGGACTTTGCTGCTGTGGATGAGAACGGAAATAATGGTAACTTCCAGTCCTTGCCCGTGTGCAGTGCTGAGCACCTCGAGCAGTCCCTCCCTTCTGGGGTTGGAGGGGCACTGCCCCCCCGGGTCTGCTCCCCATCCTGGAGGCTGGCTCTTACAGGGGCAGGGCTGTGCCAGGAAATGCTCTCGGCCGGGCATGCACCCTGCTCCTGACCAGGGCCTGAGCAGCCTCCTGACGTGAGTGGTAACCCTAGAAGCCTAAATGGCTTCTTGTGAAACCACTGAGTCTCATCTCTGGATAACGGCAGAGGCAGAAAGTGAATCTTAGGAGGTTGCGTTTAGGACTCATTCTTGGGGGTGGTGAAGCGTGGAAAGGACGGTTCTGTGAGCGGACGGTGGCTGCTCTGGCCGAGTCCCATTTAGAGGGAGGCTCGTGAGGGTGAGGAAGAGCCGAGATCTTCTCTCCGTGCTTCTGGGCTCGCGCTGTAAGAGGGTCTCCTCCCCAGCTCTTCATCTCGCTGTCATGCATGGCCGGCTGAACAACATCCGGGTCCTCCTGACAGAGTGCACCGTGGACGCTGAAGCCTTTAATCTGAGGTGAGTGTGTGGGGTTCAGAGCAGAGGCCCGAGCTCCGCGTCCCCTGGCCTGCCCCTCCGAGCTGGTGGTCTCGGGCCCCTTGTATTAGCCCCAGGGGCATGCTGCAGAACTGTCCACTAGGGCACTTGACCAGCCTTTAGTACCCCGGAAGTTTTCTTTCTGAAAATACTTTTTAGGAAAATTTTTTGGTTTTTTTAATAAATTTATTTATTTATTTATTTATTTACTTTGGCTGTGTTGGGTCTTAAGTTTCTGTGCGAGGGCTTTCTCCAGTTGTGGCGAGCGGGGGCCACTCTTCATCGCGGTGCGCGGGCCTCTCACTGTCGCGGCCTCTCCCGTTGCGGAGCACAGGCTCCAGACGCGCAGGCTCAGTAGTTGTGGCTCACAGGCTTAGTTGCTCCACAGCATGTGGGATCTTCCCGGACCAGGGCTCAAACCCGTGTCCCCTGCATTGGCTGGCGGATTCTTAACCACTGCGCCACCAGGGAAGCCCAGGAAAACTTTTATGATTATTGTGTCCTTTAGATTTATGCAGCATCACAGAGTTCTGAAAATCCCATTTCTCTTGTGCATGATGGCTGTGGCAGATATATCCCTAGCTTTTCCAACTTGTTTTATCAGAGGCCAGTCGCCACTGCACATTTTGGGACAATATGGCAAGGAGAACGCGGCAGCCATCTTTGATCTCTTCTTAGAGTGCATGCCTGAGTATCCTCTGGATAAACCAGATGCAGAAGGAAACACAGGTATGTAATAAGGTTTTTGTCTGTCCTGTCTCACTGGTGTTCCTTGCTTCCTAGAAAAACAACAGCCCATGCCGAAACACAAGGCACCCATGCCGTTACTTAAGGACATTCAGCCCAGTGGGCTGAGCTCTGTGAGAACCTGTCACAGATTCCTGACTTGGAATTTGGCAGTGTCTGATTTTAGGCACAGGCACATCTGAAGTGGGTCTAGTGCTCCAAAGCCATATCCATGTCCAGACAGGCCTGCCCACCTGTTTTTATTGCCCTCATCTACCTCGTATCCAGTCAACTAGATCCCTACCCAAGCTTCCAAATCCCAAGAGAGAGAGGAAATATAGCCACCTCACAGGTGCTTCAGAAGGAGGAAATGTGCTACAGTGCGTATTTATGTGCTTTGAAAAAGTGGCACGTTACATACAGATGAGGGCTGATGTCTAATTGAGGGGTTTAATAAACAGGCCTCTGTCATGGTAGTGCTCTAGCCACCCACAATCACTATGTTAATTTGTGTAGCTTTCATAGTGTTTTTGATGGACTTTTGCATTCGTTTTCTTGTTGAATACTCGCAACAACCTTATAAGGTAAGCAGTACGTATAGTGTGTCCCCATTTTTCAAGTGAGGAAACAAAGATGAAACCCAAATCTCTTTCTTCCCAGCCCAGGGCTCTCTGAGCTCTTTGCTGCTGCTGTATTCCCATTCATTTGCCATCATGCCAGACAGAACCTCGTGGCCTTTGGCAGCAATGCAGTCACCAAAGGGTGTCCCAAACCTTAGCATGGGACCAAATATTTTGTCATCAGTTCTTGGCCTTGGGAAGAGTTCTTGGCCTTGATTCATGAACATGTTTTTTAAGCCAGCAGTGGTGAGCCTGAGCTTCAGAGGACAGAGGAGTCAGCCCTGGGAGTGAGCTGCTGGACCCAGAGCCTACTCCAGTGAGCACCATTGCCCAGGAGCAGGTGAACAGGCAGGCGGGCAGGTGCTTCATGCCAAGTAGGTGGGGCCAGCAGGATGGCCTGGCCAGAGCCCGGGTGCCCACCAGGCCTGCACCTGCACAGGAGAGAGGCTCCATGGGGTAGAAGAACTTTCTGGAGCAGGTCTACTGCACTAATGTATTGTTTTCTCCATGTGTACACACCTCACGAGTCTTTAGAATTAGTTACATTGTGTGAAGAGAGCTTTGTCCCCCCCCCCCAGTGTTTTACGCCGGAGGAAGGCAGCTGAAACAACGGTATATCTTCCCTTCAGCGTGTGACCCCTCCTCAGTTCTCTTGCGGCCAAAGCTCTGAATGGGCAGGAGTGTGTCTCTGGAGCTGGAGCTGCTCTGGACCCCCTGGCTCGTGGCCGGGTCCTTGGCTGCAAGATGCTGCAGATCCGCTGCGGAGCTGCCACGAGAGCCCCGGGGCCCTTGTGTGTCAGTGGGGACTTTGCCATCACATGTCCTGCCCTCGGCTGTGGGAAGTAGCCCTGCCCGTGGTTTTGTTTCCCAGTGCTGCTCCTGGCGTACATGAAAGGGAATGCCAACTTGTGCCGTGCCGTCGTCCGCTCGGGTGCTCGCCTGGGGGTGAACAACAACCAAGGGGTCAACATCTTCAACTACCAGGTTGCCACCAAGCAGCTGCTGTTTAGACTCTTAGGTGAGTGGCCCACTTTCTGCTCTTTCAGTGCAAGCGCAGTGACAGCATTGATTATCTGGACGTACTGGTGACCTTGAAATCTCATAATGACTTGCTTCATGATCTGAACCAGCAGTTTTCCAGGCACCGTATGGTTTAGGACTTTGTGAATGCCATGAAGGGCCTTTGAGCAGGGGTGGGAGGGTCACTTTTGGCAGTTTGTTTACCGGGTGTCCCGCTTTGGGGCTCCCGTCAGTTTCCCACGTCCCTGGATCCTACCAGCAATCTATCAGCTCCAGGCATTCCCCCTTCCCACAGCTCCTGACTGCGTGTGTGCACACCCTTTGTCCTTCAGCCGATGCCGGTTCTCTGCATCCTTCAGAATTGCCATCTGGTTCAGCCCCACTGACTCTTCCTCCTCTGTGTTCCTTTTGTGGCGAGGAGAGCGTCACGCTTGATGATGTCATATTGCAAGTCTTTACTTGTCCCCATTGAGGTGGCGGAAAGACTCAGAATGCCTCAAGTGCCACTGTGCTGTCATCACCCACAGTGCAGATGGAACGGGGTTCTTAGCCCCATGGTACGTGCAGAGAAACGAGCTCGGACATACTTGGTAGCTGTGCGATCTTGACGTAGGTGACTTGCCCAAGGTCACAGAGCTGGTTTGTAGCAGAGCAGCGCCGAAGCACGGTGTTTCTGTATCTAGTCTACTATCTGCCGTGCTCTTGGTCGACCTTTTAGGAGCTCAGATCAGGAGCCCACACCATCTGCAGTGCTGGCATGTGGAAGGTGCTTGGTGACGATTGATTCCTGCCCGTGAGCTCAGTCTCCTTCTGTGCACGGAGCGCTCAAAGCAGTGCCGGCGTGCGGTTAGAGAAATACTAGCGGCTGCTGCTGTCACCTACACTGGTAACTTGCAAGCTAAATGCCCCACAGCTTCCACAGACGCGAAACTGAGCTCCTCTGCTGCTCTGCTTCTCTCTGATGTCTCTTCCCTGCCAGTGGTCCCACCTCAGACTCAGTCACTCTGTCCAGAAACCTGGGAATCACCTTCGTCTCCTTCCTGCTCCCTGCCTCCCTCTCACCCCCGACTTCTGTTTAGTCACCAGACCTGACGGATTCTGCCCCCTTCATTTCTCCTGTCTGGTCCCTCCATCCCTGTTCCCCTTCCCATTGGGCCCCTGCCAGTCTTTCCAGCTGTTGGTCTGCCCTCTCCCTGCCATACCAGCCCTGACTGCATGTGTTTCCCCCACAGACACTGTGCTGTTTCACTGCCTTAAGACCGTTTCCTTCTACCCCAGTCTGCCTGGCAAGCGCTGGTTCTCCATATTTTCCTGTGTGACATTTTCCCTGACCCAATTAGAATATAGACAGCCCTCGGTCAGTTCCCGACCACCACAATAAAGTGAATATTGCAATAAACTAAGTCACACAAATTTTTTTGGTTTCCCAATGCATATAAAAGTTCTATTTACATTGTACTGTAGTCTATTGCATACGCAATAGCACTGTCTAAAAAACAATGTATATACCTCAATTGAAAACTACTTTATTGTTAAAAAAATGCCAAAACAATTAAAATAGTAAAATCAAAGGTCACTGATCACAGATCATCATAACAAATATAATAATAACGAAAAAGTTTGACATTTTTGAGAATTACCAAAGTGTGACAGAGGCATGAAGAAAATGCTGTTGGAAAAATGGCACCGCTAGACTTGCTCAATGCAGGGTTGCCACAAACCTTCAATTTGTAAAAAGCACGATATCTACGAAGCGCAATAAAAGGAAGCGTGCCTATATGTTGCTTTCTTATCCTTCATGTCCCTCTGCGACGTGTTGCTTTATTTACTGGGCCATTTCCCTGCTACTTCTGAGCCCCGGGTCTGACTGGGCACAGTCGGTATCTGACAGGAACTAGTCTTGTGCTGTGTTGCAGATATGCTGTCCAAGGAGCCTCCGTGGTGTGACGGCTCCAACTGCTATGAGTGCACTGCCAAGTTTGGAGTCACAACTCGCAAACATCACTGGTAAGACCGTCCCCGCCCACCCCCCACCAATCACTTGCCAGAGGAATAAGGGGATTTCTGCTATACCATTGCTGCTGCCTTGTCCCGTGATAAACCATGAACTTGCCAGGGCCCTGTACTCTCCTGGGCAAAACTTGACCACATGGAGCAATGAGGTGACGGGACCCTGCACACTTCTAGTGATATACAGAGGCCAGCGGGCACTCAGACTGGTGGCTTTCCTGCTGAATGCTGGGGTTCACAGTGCTAGGTGGCCTGTCAGGCCTCCTGTCATCTCAGCCAGGCTTCCTGCTTGCAGTGAAGCTGAGTTGATCGCTGCGCTCCCAGGATGTGTGCTTCCCAGCCTGAGCGCAGGCCACTCTCCTGAGAACTGCGGAGCTGTTCCCATTACAGTGAGACTCTCCTTTGGCTCTTGCTGAGCCTTTCTTGAGCTTTAAAGAAAGAGGCTTCTCCAGGATCACTTTAACTTAATTATTGGCTAGAATTTTGTTTTCATGGACTATAAATTATACATGCGTTGGTATGATTTGGCTGACGAGGGGCAGAGCTGACCTCAGAGTGCCAGGTGTGGGCTTGCTCGTCCGATGGGGCACTGCCGTGCTGTGCTCGCGTGCCGGGCGGCAGTCTGCTCTCGAGAACCCCTCTCACACTTCCTTTCTTTGCTTCCCACAGTCGTCACTGCGGACGTCTTCTTTGCCATAAATGCTCGACCAAGGAGATTCCTATTATAAAGTTTGATCTGAACAAGCCTGTGCGAGTTTGCAACATTTGCTTTGATGTACTGACTTTGGGTGGGGTCTCTTAGTGAGCCCCCGGGAAGGTCCAGGCCACATCTTCGGTTGCCTCCCCAGCAGCTGCTCTGCTCACCAGCCTGACCCCCACCCCACCCCCCCCCACCCCCCAGAGCAGGAGCTGGCAGTCGTCTTCTTGCGGCAATAGACTGGAACAATTAAGGACCATGGTGTGATAGATCCCATCTCAAATGATTCTGTATGATTGTCAGTTTATCAGACTATGATCAAGGTCACTAGATGTCTCACTAATTGGACCAGGCCTTTTAGCCTAAGTGGTAAATGTGATAGGAATTAGACCCCATTCTGCTAGCGATGTACAAGGATGCTTCAAAAACCATTTTCCCTTCCAGTAGCTTAGTGTCCATCTCAGAGCATTCGTGAAGTCTTCCTGACTGGGCGGACTTCCTAGGCAGAGCCTAACCGTAGGAAGCTGGCATCTGGCTGCACAACAAGAGCTGGCTTTACTCTAGGGTAAGTGGCTGTGGACTTTTCCGCACAGTGTTTTCATAAAGGTAATAGGATCCTCTTGCCCTGAAATCTCGCTCTCTCTTTCTCTCTCTTTTTTTTTTTTGGGAAAAGCTAAGCTGTATTTTCAGTGAACTACCCCTTTAAAAAAGGTGAAATCTTTCTAAGCAGGGTTCAAAGATGAGAGCTGAAAAATTGTGGCCTTAACAACTGAAAGCTTTACCAGTATTCATGCTACTCGGGTGTCAGGATTGCGGTGTGGCAGCTTGACACCTCCTAGCAGCCATCTTGTTCTCTCATCTTGCTGTGTCCTGTCTGTGGAGTCCTCAGTCACCTGCCACTAGGCAGTGGTGGAGAAAATGCACTTTTATTGTGCTGCACTTTTTATATAGCTGCATTATTGGTGATTCCAATTTAAAAATCCATATTCAAAAATACCCTCACACATCCGTGCATCAGTGATTCTAATGATCGGCTTTGACTGGACCTCAGCTCACACTAAGTCTTAAAGGGAAGACTCCTGCGGAGTGTCATTTGGAGCAGGAGAGTGACACGGGCCAAGTGAGGGGAAGGGGAATCTCCAGCCTCAGGCTGGCAGGTCCCATCTCCTTGACATGAGTGCTTCTTGCTGAAACTTTTCCAGTTATGTTGTGAGTGCTGTCCGTCCCAGGTCCCAGGTCCCAGGTCCCAGATCCCTGCCCCATAAGAGCCAACAGCCAAAGGCCCTGGCCAAGCGTGTGTGACCGCATCTTGGAAGGCTCGCTCGAGTGCTGAATGAGGCCCCCAGAGCCTACCAGGCCTTAGTCGCTGCTAGTACATGCATTAATCCTGAAGTGTTAAACTTCTTTTCTTTTGAAGGTTTGGCCAGTTTTTTTAAAAATGCACATTTGAAGAGAAACTTCTACCACTGCTTAAAAAAAAAAACCAAAACTCTGAGATGAACAATATGTGTTGTACAGCTATACTCAGAGATTAACAATCTCAATCATACATACTGTTTTTTCAGACATTTAACCACTACATTTTTTTGTATTAATGAAATATGGATATATGTGTAAAAGGGACTAAATATTTTTTTGCAGCAGCCTGTTGTTTTGTTTGGATAGTGGTATGTCCTCCATGTTGCTGTAGATTTATACATCCTACTGCCTAAATATGTGTGTAAAATGAGCTGATAAACCAGAGTGCTACTTTTTTTTTTTTTAACATTTCTGTGGATTTATAAGATATATATGCTTTCTATGTTAATATGAGCTTGTGCACAATGTTTCAAAGAAAAAATTAATTAGAAGAGTTCCCCTGTCCCCTAAAGTCTGTGACATATTTCATATAGAATTTTTATAGGAAAACAGCTAGTCTTGGCAAACACCTGACCACGTGAAGCATGTGGTCAGTTTCCATTTTCTGTTGCCTGAACAGGGCCTGAGGAAGTAGACCTTAGTTAGGTGGCTTGATTCTTTAATTGGAAAGTAAGATAATTATGCTTCAGATGTGAATTGAGGTGGTCGGTACTTTTATACCTGTTCTTTTAACGTTCATGGTAGAGAGAGGAGGATGGGAATTCAATCAGGGATGAGGTTGATTGTCCTGCCCCTGCCCTACCATACCAATTTCAATAACACTCTAATTTCACTTAAAAATCTTAAAATCATGTTTGAAATTGTTGAGTCAAGCTTCTTTTTCTTCACAGAGTCCAGGGATAGCAATGGTACCTAGCTGCCACAAGTTGGGGGAACATTTTGTGAGTTCTGCATTGGCTTCAGGGTGCATTCTTGTAGATCTAGAAAAAGCACCTTTCCACAGTCTTAGGCTCTCCCTGCTGTGCCGATGCGTACGGGGCTGTGTCTCAGGTCCCTTGAGCGGTGGCTGACCTGGGGGGACTTGACATGCTCTCAGTCCCCTTTGCGCTCTCCAAGCCGTCAGACTTGGCTCTAGAACTGCCTGACTGTTCTTGTTGCATTTCAATCCACAGCTTACAGACTAATAGAAAAAACTCAATTTTATTCATTCAGAGAGTTGCCAACTGTGAATGAGTAGAGCAGGAAGAATAAACTTTACTGAAATATAATTTGCTGAATCAGTCAACGTTGTTACGCTAAATTAGCTTTTTAACTGCCTCATGCTCATCACCAGATTTATGATACAGTGTGTTCTTAACAGTCCTTTCTCTTTTTTTTTTAAAAGATGAAGGTACAAACCATGTGCTATATATATAAATGGAATGGCTAAAACTAACTTGCTATGATCCTCGAACACAGGAATTTCCCACAAACTCAAGTGCCTACACTTAGGACTTGTTAATTTTCAGTTATCTTTTTAGTGGCGTCTCACTGAATGATGTATTAGAATATGTGTTCCGTTTGGAGTCTGTTGCCTGTGCATTGTCAACCCCAGTTACCAACTTAGTCGAGGCTGGATTAGATTGTTCAGTTCACCTGCCATATTCTCTCCAGGAGTGGGGTCCACGTGACCACTAGTCCTCTACCTCAGAGCCCTGAGTTATTTGTGACCGCCCTGTTCAGCTTTCCTCTCTCCTCTCCCTGAATGGGGTCCCTGCATGGAACTCAGCATGCTAGTGGGTTCACCACCACTCCCGGTTCATGTCTCCCACTTGTTGTATCGAACGGTATTGTGCTAATCTTATCTGTAGGCATGAAGTGGAGGAAATGCCTTGGGACAGGGGAAAACCTTGATCTCCATCTAGGTTTGTTTTTAATCTGGAGAAAAAACCCTATTGAACTATGTAATGCTTAGATCTGAAAGGCAGACTAACTCCCCAGGTGACAGTAGCATGAGCAAGTAAATGTAATGCTTCCATGACAGCCCCGCGTGGAGCTTGCAGGTTGAGACTGAGAGAGAGCTCCAGAAACAAGCTTTCTTCCAGGACCTGGGACTGCTTCTCTCAGGACCAGGCCCAGGAGAGCTGGGCACCGGGCTGGCAAGACCAGCCCCTCCTAATCTGAAGCACCAAAGCTCCCCAGCCCTGCCGGGGAGAGGAGGAAGCCGAGGACAAATAACTTTCTAAAGGGTTTGGAAGCCACATTCTCATTTTGTGGAAGTAATTTAGTGAAGAGCTGATTATTTGACTAAACACTTATTAAATTTCCAGAAGTTATCATAGATGCCTTAAAGATTTTCTTTGGAAGATCATTGCCTGTACAGTTACTTTTTTGTGTGGCATAAATAATATATTAACCTGTTACAACCGACAACATTGGTTTTCTGTAGCTAGGGAGTCTTGAGTTGGCAGCCTGCTCAGCTTAATGACTTAATGTCCTATTTTGGCAGATGTGTGGAGTTGCCTGTTACCATGACATACCTGTGTGCTATACCCAGGGGGAGGGCTGGGCCGAAACTGCAGGCACACATTTGGGTTGATCACCTTGGCTTCCAAGCCATTCCGGGTGGTGCTCAGTGTGGGGCGAGAGCATCATATAGGACCATGGCGCTTAGCAGCATTGTTTGTTTGGAGTCCGTGTAATGGAATGTATTTTTCAAATATTGATATTTGCATTTTCTGTAACAATTCCTTATAAATAAAATGAGGTCAAATTGTACATTTAAAGTGGAAACCTTAATAACACATTTGTAGTTCCTTTTAATGCAAAAAGTACCAGTAAGCATTAAAAACAAACAAAAATTTTAACACTCCTGCCATATGAATACATTTCTTTAACAACTACCCTCTAGGAAAATCTGAATTTCCAACACTTTTCAGAAACACATGGTTGACAGCAGTGAGAAAGCAGCTGTTTTAGGCATAATGACCAGCTGCCTGGACGTCCTGTGCTCTTGGCCCAGACTTCAGCTCATGGTGATGTGTGTGACCCCAGCTGCCCAGGCGCAGCCACCTGACCCCGGTGCAGCTCTCCCGCGGACCCTGGAAATTCCCTCCCTGACTCCGTTATTTAGGAGCAACTCGAGAAGATCCCCCCATGGTGAGGTTTCTGCTGGCCTTGGTCTGAAGGGAGGACCAGTGCTGTGGGTTTCAGAGGAAACTAAGGAAAGTTTACGGGTTTGCAAGTTAAAATCTAGTGATCCATAATCTCCCCATACAAACTGCACGAATCTAGTAGCTCACCTCGCCATCACACTTTCTTGAACTAGTGTTCTCCTTTCCCTTACCTGTTTTCCATTTTGCTCACTCCTGGTTCGGACCAGCCATGGTGACTGATAAATCTCATTCTCTCGTGGCTTTACTCAGAGTTATTTAATAGGCACTGTTGGGGGCTTCCATGTAACAATCCCAAGTAATCCTAATAGCTGTCCCTAAGGAGAACACTGGTCATATTATGTCATAATATGTGAGTACAAACCGGCATGTTTCATAATTTCTGTGCC
Source organism: Balaenoptera musculus (assembly GCF_009873245.2). Taxonomy (NCBI): domain Eukaryota; kingdom Metazoa; phylum Chordata; class Mammalia; order Artiodactyla; family Balaenopteridae; genus Balaenoptera; species Balaenoptera musculus. Next base: position 48,212,654 of record NC_045804.1, on the reverse strand, counting down.
TTAATTTTTATGTCTGTAAAATAGAAGTGACCATGGTTTGTCCTAGCTCACAGGGTTGCCCTGAGGAAGGTGATGAGTAATAAGTCATGTGTCCTTCCTCTCATGCAAGTACACGAATTCTGGTGTGCACAGCGAGGGTCCCCTCCAGTGCGGGCTGATGGGAGCAATGTCTGCTGCCTATTTGCAGGAATCTGGGGGCCCAGGCAATAGGAAGTGCTTTCGAGGATGGAAATTCAGATTTCCACAGATTTCTGAACAGATATCCCTAACCTGTCCGTAGGATCTATCTTTTAGATCACAGTTTGTCCTGGAGCTGAGCAAGCTAGGGATGGCAGCAGTGGTCTGGTATGGGTCCCTTTGCAAGTTAAAGGGACTGAGCTGTGGCCACAAAATTCTGGGCTCTTCACTCTTAGTTCTGTGTTTCTAGAAAAACTGGAATCTCAGGATTAAAAGGCAGACGTTATAATTTCCTCTAGCATGTTAGAAGGCAGCTGCCCAGCCTTTGCTTTAACACTGCTCATGGTGTGGCAGAGAGGGCAGACCTGGGTATAAAGCTCAGCTCTGTCGTGTGATGACTGTTGTAACCATTAGATGTGGGGTGGGAGAATTTATGCCCCTTTTCTGGACCATAAAAGACCCTCTCAAGGCTGGCATCGAGGTTCAGTGAGAACAGATAAAGCTCCCTCCCTGCTCAGCATGTTTGCCCAACATGTATTAGTTTTCTTCTCCACTTCCCTCTGTCAGCAAGTCTTAGCTGCCCGAGCTGAACTTTCTGTGGCTTCTATCAGGGAGGGACTACCTTCCTCCTCCATAGTCTTGCCCAGGAGGGAGGAAGGAGAGGCATTTCTCCAGTAACCACTAGCTTCTCATGGCTGAGCCTTTTGGATCATTAACATGACAACCTACTCTTGGCAAATCTCTTGAAGATTCACCCACTGCCCTGGTGTGAGGAGGCTCTTTACTATAAAGTAAGTGGTCGGCGTCAAAAAGGAAATGAGTTCTCATTGAGCAAGGAAGTGGGCAGCCCGCAGAGGCTGGGTGAGTGTGTCCTGAAATGCGGGCTCAGGGGTCTTGCATCAGCCAGAGTTCAGGTCTGTACTTGGCTGGGATGACGCTAAGTGCCTTGTTTTGCTCTTTTTCTTTATCAGTTTGTTTTGGAAGGATCTAAACATCTCTGGACCTGGCCTCCACGCTGTCCCTGCATTCCTACCCCAGGAGTGGCCTCTGGCCGCTCTAACCAGGGCTTTACTCGGCCGTACTACAAGCTTCTTGAGGTCAGGAGCCTCACTTCCCCCCAGCCCCGACCCCAGGGCACACAGATGCTTGGTAAATATTTGTCGAATAACTAAGGACTAAGGAGAGCAGTGGCAGTGACTAGTTCCCAGTTAGCCTGGGGTTGAGTCAGCAGGGATGCCTCAGGCACTGACCTCAAGGGCTGTGTGGAACTCAGAATAAGGTCCTAACTTAAGTTCGCCTCCTTATTTTCTCCTGCTCCAGGGAGGGCAGAGACATACCAAACTATGGAGGCACGAAGATAGCACTGAATCAGGACAAGAACCTTGAGTTCTAGGCTCAGCTTCATTGCTATGTGCCTTTGTTAAGTTCTTTGGGCCTTGGTTGCCTCATCTGCAAAAGAGAGCTAATTCTGCACACTTCCCGTGTCCTAGGTATGGTGGATATGGGGGTACAAAGCCAAGTGATCCTTGGTCCCTGTCTCAAAGAGAGTCTGCAGTCCAATGCGAGAGGCTGATAGGAAATTCATAGTTACGGGACACTGTGACATTTGTTATTTTAGAAGTGAACACAGTATTATTTTCCTAGAGGAAAGTGCATCTAAATCCACTGGTGGGCCAGTGGTTAATGAAGCCTCCCACTTGATTGAGCTAAGTTATTAAGAGGTAAGAGGTAGAAAGATTGAGAAGAAGGCGTGTCATTCCAGGCAGAAGGGACAGCCTGGGTGAAGGTGTTGCAGGCATAAAGCAGCGAGGTGAAGGCTGGAGGGATCAGTGCATGTGGGAGGTGGTGGCAGAGATACAGAGGCTAAGAGGAGACGGACCCTAGAAGGGCCTCGTGCGCCGCTGAAGAGTTAGCAACTGATCCTTACAGATAAGGGAGCCACTGAAGAGGTTTAAACGGAGAATGCCCTGAACGTCACGGGGATGACTTGGCAGCGTGGAGGATGGGCTGCAGGGAGTGCAGTTAGATCAGGTGAGAAAGGAAGGCCTCAACCAGAGGAGGAGTACTGAACAGGTAAGGGGGTGGGATTGCCAGGACCTGGAGACTGGTCGGGAGGAGGGGCTCAGGAGGGAAGGGGCTGGGGATGATGGCCAGGATTCTTACTTGGTGTGACTGGGAGCTCTAAGATGGCGATGGTGGAACCATCCAGGGGAACTAGAAGAATCACCAGGGAGAAGATGAAGACTAAATCCCAGAACTGTGGAGTCTGCGGTGCCTGCAGAAACGGTCAGGAAAGCCGCCTGGACGAGATGACAGGCTTGGCAGCTGACGCAGGAGTGAGAGGAGCTGGTGGGAAGGCGTGTGGAGGAGAGGCTTCCCAGGAGGCTGGAAGGAACCCCCGAGGGAGATAAGGGAAATGAGGAAAAAGCCAAGGGAGGCTTTCACGAGGGCCCTCAAATGTGACCGGTCCAGGTAGGTAATAATTGAATGTGGCCGTGGGTTTGCCAGTACAGAATTTATCCTGCTGTGGAGCAGGGAAGGGCGAACCTGGGCGACTGTGTTGCAAGCAAATGGGGGCTGAGGAGCAAAGACTGAGCACATGCAGCGTTTTCCAAAGCTTTGCTGGGACGGGAAGTAGGGACAGGGCCTACAGAAGGATGGGGCAGGAGGGAAGGGAAGTGAGCTGTTGAATGCAGACTTACAGGGAAGAGCCAGGAGGCAGGAAGAGGTTAAAGGTACTGGAAAGGCAGGTGAGGAAGATCCTGGGTGGCAGAAGAGCAGCTGTGGCCAAAGGGCAGCGAGCCACGCCAGTTCAGGGCAGGCAGCCTCCGTTTTCTAGTCCGTGAATCTGGAAAGCTATTAAGTGAGATTAATGATAAAGGAGAGGAAAAACAACCGAAAAGGGAGGACAGAGAATGTTTAGATTAACAGCTGAGGGGATTGGGAGAAGTTGAGGTGAAGGCGCAGATGGGGAGACCATGAACCTGTAATCGCTCCGGTTTCGTTTCCTTACCTGTAAGGTAGGACCTCCTTGCCCCCATGAGCTTAATTAGAATCCAGGAGGTAATGGGTATGAACTTGGTCCAGTGTGGGAGATTACAGATGACCCTGGACACACCACCCACTGTTGAGGCTGTTTGTATTGGCACTTGCAGCCTTGCCCAAACTTTGATGTTGCGCTAGCCAGTGTCCGTGTTAGAGCTGTGAAACTACCTTTTGCTCAAAATGCAGACTTCGCCCTTTGAAAACACACCACCCCTAATTTTAAGTGTTTGAAAGAGAAACAGTACCCTTGCTTTAAATTGTTGCTTTGTTCAGAGGCATCTGGATTTGCTGCATCCCTATAAGCAAAAACTTTTCCATTTCCAGAATTAGCCTATCCTGTTTTATTGTCACCTCTCACTATATTGGTCCAGCTCGAATTAACTCAATGTGGCTTTTAGTTGTATTGATAAATTCAAGTTTGCCTGAGGACCGAGGTCTTATTTTTAAGAAAGGTTGTAAAAGTCAGGGCTCACATTAGCAAGTGGTGAACCGGAACAGGGTTGTGTTGACACTGTTAGTTCATACGGCTTTTCTGGATGTGTCTACTTGTTTCTGAGTTGTAAGGGAATGATGTAGCCCCTGATGTCCTGACCAGGGTGGGAGTTACAAGCAGGGCCCAGGCTGGCAGCTCATCTGGGCAGCCTGGGAGTCCGTGGGAAGGAAGCTGTTGGAGCTCAGAGCCCTTCTGCGTGTCTGTCCAGTTAGTTTTGAGTTGGTCAAATTTGTGCCCATTAATACCGGCGAACTCCAAAGGATGATGGTGAGGAGATCTAGGGGAACAGTGGCAAGAACAGGCCGACCAGTACTAGGCAGGTTGCCAGGCGCTGGCCTCAGTCACCAAAATGGTGAGCCCATGGGGAGGGGCATGAGTCCTGTCTGCAGAGCATGGCCCAGTCCTTCCAGGCCCTCTTGTTTCATGCAGGAGCCATCCTAGGGCACAGGAGTCAAGGGCCCATTAGGGAAAGGCAGGTGAGGGTTCCCTGTGGGTTATGGACATACAGGGTACCGGCTCAGAGGGGGACACAGCATGTGATGGCTAGGGGTGGGCAGCCTGTGTATTCCTCCAAGTTGGGGTGGTCCAAGTCCCCGCGATTTCTGTGCGCAGGGTCGTCCGGCGTCTGGTCACTAGGGGGGCCAGTTGTTCTCACACACACGCAGTGGGGCTCCTTGGCACCTGGCTTAAACAGCTTCCTGGGGACGCCAATCCAGTCTCTGCTCACACCTCCACTAAGGAGAGAAGGAAAGAGGGCTGCTTGAAGCATGAAGTCGTGAGTTTCTCTGGGAAGGGAGGAGAGGGAGCAGTGAGCCAGGCCTTGTGAAAAGTAGAAGCCGTTTCACTTGCCGCCTTGGTGTTTTCCCAAGGCGGCGGTCTGCAGCGCTCACCCGAACCTTCTTGCTCTCCCCCGAGGCCCTCCAGCTTCCCCTCCGAGGGCAGAGCCCGTCGTGCTTTCACTGCTGCTCCGGCCCCTGCCCTGTGCCTTCCTAGGAGGCGGCGCCACTTCCCTGCACTGGTGGCAACACCTGTGAAAGGCTTTCCCCCACTGGCCTCTGAGCGTCTCAAAAGCAGCGTCTGGCTTGAGAATCGCTATCCCAGAGCACATGTATTTTGACAAAGTTCCCCTGGGTTAACAGTCAATTTATGGCCTCACTGAACAACACAGATGTGGTGACCTAGAAGATGGATTTGGGGGAGAGGCGGGAGGAACAGAAGGGAAGCCCGTTTACCTCCTCTGGGAGCACCAGAACCGGCTGCCCCTGGTTGAGCTCCACTCAGCATTGCATGGTGGAAACTTCTGCTTCTCTTTCAGTTCCTGTTTATTTGCCTCCACGCCTTTGGTGATCATGGCTTCTGCCTGGGTCAGTTCTGGAGTAGGTAGCCCATCCTCTCCGTAGAACCTTCCTGTCACCCTCCCTGTGGTGACAGGAAAGCTGACATCAGAGTAGCCGTGGGAGGGGGGGGCAGGAACAGAGGCTTAGCTCCTGCAGAAGTCCTAGTAAAGCCGAGTCCCCAGGGCTTCCGCCCTCCACAGTAGCCTGCTGGCTGCTGATTTATTAAGAGCTGGTTGGAGGGACTTGTGTTGCCTTCTATCCCGATGTCTCTCAACATCTTATACGACTCTGGATAGACGCCTCCCTGTTCTAGATGTAGAGTCCTCCAGCACGGAAATTATAAAGTCTTTCCCCTTCCGGACATCGGTTCCCTGAGAGTGGAACCACATGCCACTCACTTTTCAATGTCCCACAGCGCTTGGGGTACACAGTAGGTGTTCAAGAAATGCTTGATGAATGAATGGCTTACTGCATAACATTTCTGTGGCTCATTTCTTCCCTACATTGAATTATTTTGTCCTATATGGATATAAATAAGTCATTCATTGAGTGTTCACTCAGCATCAGGAGCTGTACTAGCACTTTACCCGTATTTTGTAATCCTCCTAACACCCGTTTGAGAGAGAAATCAGTGCTCCCGTGGTCCTAGGAGACGGGAGATTGAATAGCTGGGAAGTCTCTGAAGCTAGTAAGTGGGTCTGGCCCCGAGCTCATGCTCTCCCCTCCAGTATTCTTTTCTGGCTCAGTCCTTCAGTGGACAAACTGAGTGGAAACTGGTTTTAGTTTAAAATCCCTGTCAGAATTTGTAAGGTCTAAGCTATGGCAGTGGTCAGCAAGTGGTCAGTGAGCCTGTAGGCCAGAGCCAAGAAGGGATCAGTTCTTAGATGCAGGGACTTTCATCTCCGAGTCCTGAAGTGCAAGTGGCTTTCACAGCAGCCCCTGTCACAGGGCAAGAGAAGCAGCAGAAAGCACTTCTAGAAGGTTTGCCCAAGTAGGAGGAGGTATCCATACATACCTGTCCCTGCTGTGTCTGTCCAATCTTCTCAGTCCCCGAGAACTGAGATTCCAGGGTACGTTCATGTACCCAAGATTCAGTTCATCTTCCCAAGTCCAACTCCCTATCCTGACCTTTCCAATTCTATTCTTACCACTTTGTTTTTTTGGCTGCTCCATGTGGCTCGCGGGATCTTAGCTCCCCAACCAGGGGTTGAACCCAGGCCCCCTGCAGTGGAAGCGCAGAGTCCTAACCACGGGACCGCCAGGGAACTCCCTATTTTTATCACTTCTGCCTGTGTTCCCTGGCTTAGGAGCCTTGGATCTCTGACTCCTCCTTCACATCTAAATGTACACTTCCCTTCGTTCATGTCCAAACCATGAGCGAATCGTGTTGGTCCAACCTTTAAAATCACCCTGATTCTGCCCATTCCTTTCCATTTCCACTGCTACCACCCTAATCCAGGCGATGGATTACGACAGTAGCCTCCCAGTGGTCTCTGCTTCAGCTCATGCCTTCCCACAGTTCTTTCTCTACAGAGTAGCTGGGGTGACCTTTTAAAAACATAAATCACACCTCCATGCCTGGTTTATACCCTCCTATGGCTTCCTAAAACATATGGATAAAACACAAACTTCTTATCAAAGGCCTCCAAGACAACCATCTGACTCGTGTTTGCTTCTTCAGCCTCTTCTTAAGCTGTTCCCTCCCTCACTGTAGGCTCCCTGACCATGCTTCGCTGCTCCCCACCTCGGGCACTCTGTTCCCTCAGCCTGAAATACTCTCTTCTCAGATCTCAGGATGGCTGGCTCCTTCTCACCTTCCAGGTCTCAGCTTAATTTTCATTTCCTCCAAGAGGCCTCCCCTGACCGTCTGCTCTAAAGGTGTCACGCACATGCCCAAACATGCATCACATTAGTTTTAGTTTATTCACAGTCCTACCTGGAATAGTCTCGTCAGTTTACTAGTTTATGATATTTCTCTCCCCAGCAGTGAGGCCCCAGCACTCAAAGCAGCTTAGTTCAGAGCATTCATTTTGAACGCTTGTTAGAATAAGTGAAGGGATCGGGGCCCAAGTCCCAGGCCTGCAGTCTGTGAGTTGGCCTGGCACCGCACTTTCTCCTATAGAGGGTCTCTGTATGCATGGTGACAAGCCTGTCCTGGTGGGTTTTAGACATGAGACCCAAAGAGAGGACAGCAGTAGTAGAGGCAACAGAGAAAGAGGTAGAAGCTGTGTCGTGAGAATGGCGGTCACCATTGGCCGGGTCTCCAGAACACAAAAATGACATCTCGTTTCCCCTCGAGGCCTGGCCATGTGGCTGCCAAGATGGCTTCCTGCTGTCGCCCTTCAGTGTGCACCCGCGTAATAAACCTTCATCTTCTGCCGCTCTGTCCTGAGGGTCTCTGGTGCCCTGAAGGAACCTAACACTGCCCTCCCCCTACAGAATGCGCTAGCAGAGGACAGGGACTGCATTCAGCCCGTCTGTGGCCCCACGAGGACCAGAACCACAGCGTATCCACGGCAGACACTCGAGTATATCCTGACTTCAACTGCAGTCCTTCTGAGGCATTGCTGACCATGTGCCCCTCACTCCCCTACACGTGAACACTGTTCAACAAGACTAGTTCACTCATCTTACCAAACACATCAGTTTGCCCCTCAATATCGGTGTGATGTGTTTGGTCTGGCATCCTTTGCTGACACACAGGACTCCACTTTTATTCTTCTGTGTTGGGTTTTTTCCTTATTAACACAGTCATGTTTCAGCTTTGGTTTGGCAACTTTATGGGGAAAAGGGAGAACCAAGCCTTCTGAAGGCCAGACGGATGGAGGTCAGTTCCTTCAGTGGCAAACACAGTTGTGATCTGAGGAGTGGCCTGGTGCAGACTGGGTGAAAACAAAGATGGGGGGTGCTGCAGGTTGGGGTGACAGGGGCCAACAGTGGTGGGTGTGGAAGAGGGGGCACCGCAAACAGAACTTCAGATTCATGAAAAGAGCCTCGGCTAGTTGGATGTGGAGGGAGCAGAGGAGTTAGTGAAAATGCCAAGGTTCTCAGCAAAGGTAACCCAGGGAGTAATGACAGAAGCAGACATGCAGGGGCATTAGGGGCAGAGAAAGAACTTCCAATTTAGACCTGTTCCAGTGGTGAAGTGACCCTGATGTTCCTCAGGAAATTAGCCGTGTCTAAGTGGGCTCCAGTGAGAGGTCAGGGCAGCAGTAGATGGAGAAAAGGGGCCCAACCATCCCAGTTTTCAGTGTTTGTGAAGCAGTCTACTGTTTCGTGTCTAACATTTCTTTAGGACACCGTTAGGTATCTTCTCATTTAGGTAGCAAGTGCGGCACTCCACACAACTGGCTTGAACAAGTGTTTGATGAGCATGACTTCCACCTGGGAGGGAGTTCGTTGAGGATGGGCACAGGTTAATGTCTGTCTCCTTCGGGGACGAAGTAAAAGGATATTTGTCAAAACCACTTGCAAACAGGCTTTGAGCCTCCCTGACTGTGTCTGAAGCCAGACGCCTGGAACATGGCGAGATGGGGAAGCTGCCCTCCTGGGCGGGTTGCTCAAGGGTGGCGCAGGCTGTGGGGCAGCAGAGGCCAAAGCCAGTGGTCGGGCAGTCCTCTCCCAGGAGCGAGAGCGAGGGAAACAGGGACCTCCCTGGCGGGCCCGTGGTTAGGACTCCGCGCCTTCACTGCTGAGGGCCTGGGTTGGATCCCTGGTCAGGGAACTGAGATCCCACAAGCCGCGGCACGGCCAAAAAAAAAAAAAAAAAAAGTGATGGAAACAAGCGCCCCAGCCATTTCCTTCTGGGACATACCGCCACACTGACAGCCAGAGTTTAAGGTGAAAAATCCATGGGCATTTTTCAGATTTTAACCTTGAGCCCAATCCCCAAAGAATTCTAGCCCCTTAAAAAAACTGCAAGACAAACAAAACAAAACAAAAAAACAACTGTAAGACAACTAAGTGAAATCTATGGAAATGACCTGTGGAATACTTACCGATGAATTCATAATTCTTCTCATAGAATGAAAGCCAACTTTGGAGTGTCAGCATCTCAGAAAATGACAGGTCAGATACATCATCCACAAGGCCTCCTTCAGAGTAGTCCCCGGTCACAAACGCTCTGGATGCGTCTCGGCCTGCAGGGGAGATGTTTCCAGTAGATTAACTTATAAATCACCAACACTGTAGCAACTCAAGAATCTGTTTTCTGAGAAACATCTCCCAAAAACCCTCACTCCCCAGCCCCCAGCAAAGCTGATCCCTCCTCCCCCTCGGTGACAGACGCTCCTGGATCTTGGACATGCTTTCTGGCATGCACCCTGTTCTTTCATTGGCTTTCAGCAACATTTCGCATGGTGGACCATGTCCCTTGGCTTCTGTGACACTATACTCTTGGTTTTCCTCCTACCCCTCTAGCTCATTTTCTACCAGCCTCAGACATCAATTCTTGTTCACCTCCTTTGCTCCATCCACACCCTCCACTTGACAGTCTCATCCACTCCCGTGGTTTCAAGTACCACCTCTATGCCAAAGATGCCAAATTTGTATGTTTAGCTCAGACTTCTCTTGAGCTCCAGACCTGTATATCCAGTTGTCTTCTCAACGTGCCTTAGATGACTTTCAGACATCACAAGTTCAAAATGTCCATACTGCATCCCCAGCCCCTGGAAACCTGCCTCTATTCTAGTACTCCCTGTCTCGGTTAATAACCACTTGCTCAGCCCAGAAATGTAGTCCTTGACTACTCTTTCATCCCTCACATCCAATCAGTCCCCAAGTCCTATACTTTCTTCCTAAATATCAGTCTGCCTGGCCCCATCTACTACTAAGCAAGCCCGGGCTGCCGTCATCTCTCATCTGAACTACTAGAGTAAGCTGCTAGGTCTCCCTGCATTCATTTGGTCCCCCGCTAATCTATTTTCCATACAACACTTAGGCTGATATTTTAAATAAGTCGATCATATCATCTCTTGCTTCAGAATCCTCAGGGGCTTCCTTTTGCCCTATGACAAGGTACATATTCCTTAACAGGCCATTCAAGGCTCTGCACCAGCCACCGCCAGCCTCACCTTGCCACTGTACTCCCCTCCTCACTCTCCTCCTCCCCCACTAGGCTAAGGCCTCTAGTAACACCAGTATGTTCTCCTTTTAACACTCATCACAAAAATAACTGATTAATTGCTTATGTGATAACTATTTAACGTCTGTCATTTCTACTAGTCTGCAAGTTTTATCAGGGAAAAGAACACACCAAACTTAAGAATCAGTTCCCCAGTGTCTGGTAGTGCCTGATCTTTAGTAAGTTCTTTTTTTTTTTTTTTTTAAAGAAATTCACGTTCTTTTATTTATTTATTTATGACTGTGTTGAGTCTTCGTTTCTGTGCGAGGGCTTTCTCTAGTTGCGGCAAGTGGGGACCACTCTTCATCGCGGTGCGCGGGCCTCTCACCATCGCGGCCTCTCTTGTTGCGGAGCACAGGCTCCAGACGCGCAGGCTCAGTAATTGTGGCTCACGGGCCCAGTTGCTCGGTGGCATGTGGGATCTTCCCAGACCAGGGCTCGAACCCGTGTCCCCTGCATTGGCAGGCAGATTCTCAACCACTGCGCCACCAGGGAAGCCCTAAATTCTTAATAAATACATGACTGAATGAAACCCGTACATTTATAGTTAATTGATTTTCAATAAGGGTGCCAATTCAATGAGGGAAAGAATAGTCTTTACAACAAATGGTGCTGGGACAACTGAATAGAGACATGCAAAAGAATGAAATTGGACCCCTACCATATATAAAATTGACTCAAAATAAATCAATGACCTGAATATATGAGCTAAAAATATAAAACTCTTAGGAGAAAACATAGGTGTAAGTCTTTGTGACCTAGGATTAGGCAATGGTTTCTTAGCTAGGACACCAAAAGCACAAGCCACCAGAGAGAAAATAAATAGGATTTGGTCAGAAATTTTAAATTTTGTGCATTAAAGGACACTATCAAGAAAGTGAAGCCCTGAAACCATAAAACACCCAAGAGAAAACATAGGCAGCATGCTGTTGGTTTTTTTTTTGGCCGTGCTGTTTGTGGGATCTTAGTTCCCCAACCAGGGATCGAGCCCGGGCCCTCGGCAGTGAAACTGCGGAGTTCTAACTACTGGACTGCCAGGGAATTCCTGGCAGTATGCTCTTTGACATTGGTCTTGGCAATATTTTTGGGAATGTCTCCTCAGGCAAGGAAAACAAAAGCAAAAGTAAACAAATGAAACTACATCAAACTTAAAAGCTTTTGCACAGCAAAGGAAACTATCAATAAAACGAAAAGGCAAGGGAATTCCCTGGCGGTCCAGTGGTTAGGGCTCCGTGGTTCCACTGCAGGGGGCCAGGATTTGACCTCTGGTTGGGGAACTAAGATCCTGCAAGCTTCGAGGCGCAGCCAAAACAAACAAACAGAAAACCCGAAAAGGCAGCCTACTGAATGGGAGAAGATATTTGCAAACGATATATCTGATAAAGGGTTACTATCTAAAATATACAAAGAACTCATACAACTCAACATCAACAGAACAAAACAAAACAGGGACTTCCCTGGTGGCATAGTGGTTAAGAGTCCTCCTGCTAATGCAGGGGACACGGGTTCGAGCCCTGGTCCGGGAAGATCCCACATGCCGTGGAGCACCTAAGCCCGTGTGCCACAACTACTGAGCCCGTGTGCCACAACTACTGAAGCCCATGTGCCTAGAGCCCGTGCTCCACAACAAGAGAAGCCACCGCAATGACAAGCCCGCGCACTGCAACAAAGAGTAGCCCTTGCTCTCCGCAACTAGAGAAAGCCCGCGCACAGCAACGAAGACCCAACGCAGCCAAAAATTTAAAATTAATTAATTAATTAATTAAAAAACAAAACAAAAAAACCCAAGCAACCTGATTAAAAAATGGCAGAGGACCTGAATAGACATTTTTTTCCAAAGAAGCTATACAAATGGCCAACAGACAAGTGAAAAGATGCTCAGCATCACTAATCATTAGAGGAATGCAAATCAAAACCACAATGAGATATCACCTCACACCTGTCGGAATGGATATTATCAAAAAGACAACAAATAACAAGTGTTGGCGAGGATGTGGAGAAAAAGGAACCTTGTACACTGTTGGTGGGAATGTAAATTGGGGAGCTACTATGGAAAACACTATGGAGGTTCCTCAAAAAAATTAAAAATAGAACTACCATATGATCCAGCAATTCCACTCCTGGGTATTTATCCAAAGAAAACAAAAACACAAATTCAAAAAGAAATATGCACCCCTATGTTCACTGCAGCATTATTTAAAATAGCCAATAGATGGAAGCAACCTAAGTGTCCATAGATGGATAAATGGATATACACATATACAGTGGAATATTAGCCATAAAAGCGAATGAAATCTTACCATTTGCGACAACATGGATGGACCTATAGGGTATTATGCTAAGTGAAGTAAGTCAGAGAAAGACAAATACCGTATAATTTCACTTATATGTGGAATCAAAAAAACATAACAAAACAGAAATAGACTCATAGATACAGAGAACAAACTTGTGGTTGCCCACAGGGAAGGAGGCAGGAGGTTGAATGAAATAGGTGAGGGAGATTACGAGGTACAAACTTCCAGTTATAAATAAGCATGGGGATACAGCATAGGGCATAGAGCCAATAATACTGTAATAACTTTGTATGGTGACAGATGGTCACTAGACCTATCGTGGTGATCATTTTGTAATATAAAAATATCGAATCACTATGGTGTACACCTGAAACTAACATAATATTGAGTCATTTATACTTCAAAAAAAAAAGTGAAAAGACAACCTGCAGAATGGGAGGAAATATTTGCAAATTATATATCTGATAAGGGTCTAAGTGTCCAGAATATATGAAGAACTCATATATACAACTCAACAATAAAAAGACAACTCAATTTAAAAATGGACAAAGGATTTGAATAGACATTTCTCCAAGGAAGATATACAAATGGTCAACAAGCACATGAAAATATGCTCAACATCATTAGTTATCAGCAAGAAGCAAATAACCAAAACCACAATGAAATACCACTTCAAACCCATTAAAATGGCTATAATCAAAAAGAAAAAAAAAAGACAGTAACAAGTTTGCTGAGAATGTGAAGAAACTGGAACTCTAATACATTGATGATGGGCATGTAGGTTGGTGCAGCCACTTTAGGAAACAATGGGCAGTTTCTCAGAAAGTTAAACATAAGTTACCATATGACCCAGCAATTCCACTCCTAGGTATATACACAAGAGAACTGAAAACACATGTCCACAACAAAACTTGTACATAATGTTCATAGCAGCATTATTCATAATAAGCAAAAAGTGGAAACAACCCAAATATCCAAGAAATAATGAATAGATCAACAAAGTGTGGTATAGCTATACAATGTAATATTATTTGGTTCATAAAAAGGAATGGAGTCTTGACATGCTGATACATCATGAATGAACTTTGAAAACATTATGCTAAGTGAATGAAGCCAGACACAAAAGGCCACATGCATGACTCCATTTACATGAAATGCCCAGAAGAGGCAAATCTTTTGAGACAGAAAGTAGATACTGGTTGCCAGGGGCTAAGTAGTCGGAGGGGTTGGGGAATGACTCCTAATAGATATGGGGTTTCTTTTGGGGGTGATAAAAATGCTCTGGAATGAGATAATGGTGATACTTGCACAACTTTCTATGTTAAAAACCACTTGTACTCTTTAAAAGGGTGGATTTTATACCATCTGAATATCTTTTTAAAAAATAAAAATATTGACTGACTGAGCGAATAAGTGAACATACCTGCTTCCCTACTAGAGTGCATAGGTGTTGGGGAGCAATGTTATAATCTCTGATTCCTCAGCACATGGTACAGGGCCAGCTACATGGCAGTGGTCAATAAATGGATGGTGAATAAATATTGGGCACAAAGGAACTCAGTCAACAGTAGAGCACATTGCAAAAGAAAAATCACTCCAGAAATGCAGCGTTTTCTGCTCACACTTGTGCATACAGCCATGATGGCTGCATCAGAGGGCGGCAGGAGAGTGCACCAAAGTGTCCACACCTGGCAGGTAAGTAAAACACTTGATTCCAGTTCTAGCTCTGCTTCTAACTCATTGTGTAGCCCTGGGTAAGTCCCTTCCCCTTCTGGACTGTTTGAGGAGCTCAGCAACACCAACTGAACTTAATTCCTTCTCTGTCAATGCTTCTATTTCTTAAAAGTTCTCCCTAAAGACAGGGAAGTGACTTGTATTTAAGTACCAGAGGCAGCTTCCCAGTTCTCCTGAGATAATGACAAGGGGGAAATGCTTATTTCATATCAGCTTAGTCACTGGCCGTAGGCTTGCTTGTCATTTTCTTTTTCTTTTTTAATCTAGGAGATGGTCATTCTTCTGGGCTGGTAAAACGACATCTCTAAAAGTAATAGGCTGGTGCTCCTAGTTCAAGTGCTGTCAGGACTTAGTTGTGAGGGCTTTAGGCAAATCACATCCTCCAATCCCCCAAGATATAAAATAGGGAGGACAGAATAATCCTCATTTGACAAATGTTCTTTGAGGCCTAACGTGCCAGCTTTGTTCTAAGTACTGAAGGACTGTAAATGGGGCCAGACTCCTTCCCTGTGCTCTAACCTGATAAACTTTTTTAAGGAAGGCAGACAAATGCATTTGTACTAGAAGCAAGAACGACTCAAACCAAATGTACTACTTTTAGGGGAAACCTGGAGTGGGGGGAAAGGAAGATCGCTTCCGATTGGGGCACATTGAAGAAATGGTTGGAATCATTTCCAACCATTTGGGGAACTCTTGAGGCCGGGGACAGGGCGTCACTCATCTCTGGGCCCTGAGAGCCACGCAGTGTGGCACAAAGCAGGTACTGGGGGCTTCTGCTGGCAGGTAAAGAGTAACTAGTAAGAGGCAAGAGATGTGTTTCTCCAGCCTAACTCAGGAAGAGTGGTGGGGAAAGACAAAGCAGAGGCCGGCAACAGTTGCCCACAGTCCTGCCCGAGTCAAAACAGACCAGAAGGATATGCAGCTGAGCCCGGTCCCCATGCTGGTCTGACGAATGTGGGGAGAAAAGAGGAAATGAATAAACGAATGAATAAGTGAATGAATGACGCGCAGGCGCCTACCGGCCCGCGTCGCAGCAGAAAAAGGCGTGAACCGCCCCGCTAATACCTGCGAAGCCGCTATAGTGGGCCCCAGGCTCGTAGTGCCTCCGGCCAGAGGACACATCATAGACGCGTCCGAGCAAGGCCAAGTAGAGGCCCGGGTCCCCAGGGCGGCCGCGATAGCGGGCCAGCTCCTCGGGTATGAAAAGGCGAAAGTCAGCGCGGGGACTCCACCAGCCCATCAGCCGTGCGGCCGCCGCCGCCGCCGCGGCCAGGCCCAGCCAGAGCCCACGCCTGCCGAGCCTCAGCATTTAGACAGCCGCACCGCCTCGGCTCCTCCGAGGTTGCTGCCTCTCTGTCCACAACTAAGATGGCGGAGAACCGGCCGCGACGTCACCGGCGCGACGCGCGCTCTCCTGTGTCCGCCTGTCACCAAGGGGACAACGGAGGACTGAAAGGGGAAAGTCTGGCGAAAAGTTCACTCCCTGGCTCCAACCCTTTCTCGTACTTTTCCAGCATAGCTAGCGACTGTGGAGGGATACCGAGAAAGTGAGCAGCGGGAAGGCTTCCTGGCCGGCAGATTATCTGCCCCCAACAAAGACGGTGGCAAAGGAGGCCGCGGGATGACGTAGACGTAATGACAGACGCGCCGTCTTGGAAATCAGGTTGCCCTAGCTAGCTGTCTCACGACAGGTGGAGTCCGCTTGACGGCGCCTTTGCGACATCAATCCTCGCTTGTCGGCGAGGAAGCCGGAAGCCGCAGCCGCCGCCGTCCCTTCCCCGTCCCCGCCCGCCGGGTGCCGTCGGAGGTTGACAGGTCGTGGCGGGGAGGCGGCGGCGGCGGCAGAGCCGGGCGCCCGAGACGGAGACCTCATGGGGAACGCTCCGAGTCACAGCAGTGAAGACGAGGCGGCAGCTGCCGGGGGCGAGGGCTGGGGTCCGCACCAGGACTGGGCCAAGGACTCGGGCACGACCCCCGGCCCGGGCCCCGCGGCTCCGGCGCTACCTCCCGCCGCAGCGCTACTGGAGCCGGCCCGACTGCGAGAGGCGGCGGCTGCGCTGCGGCCCGCGCCGCCCTGCGAGTCTCTGGTGTCCAGGCACCACGGCGCGCTTTTGCGCTGGCTGGAAGAGCGGCTGGGCCGCGGCGAAGAGTCCGTCACCCTGGAGCAGTTCGGGGAGCTGCTGGAGGCTCGTGGCGCCGGCTTCTCGGGCGAGCGGTTCGAGGAGGTCAGGGTTGACTGGCGACTGTGGGGCGGGGGCAGGGCGGTCGCCCCCAAGGGCGTGAAGAGGTGGGCGGTGGCTTTGGAGAGGCTGGGCAGGAACCCATAGGGTCTGCAGGTTCCCAGAATAGGACCATGAGTGTGCCGGGACTCACAGTGGGCGCTTCCAGCCTGTTCACTTCGGGAGGCGACTGTGAATCTCTTTAACCTTTATTAGAGGTGTGGAAATCCTAGACTAGGCCGTTCTTGCTCGGAAGTACTGGACAAGTGTAGATGTCTTTGCATGTTGCTGTAGTATAGACCTTTGTGCTGTTGCCTGACGCTGCATCAACTACCCTCTGGAGCTTCCTTATCATGCTCCAGAATGGTTTAAGGGAGATGTGCTCTAGGGATCAAGGGGGTGGCCATGAAAACCATTCTGTTTTATTGGCCAGTGGGTTTTTGCAGAGACCCTTCTGAATCCAGTGTGTGGGCCTGACGAATGTGGGAGGAGAATAACACATATTGGAAATTTTCACATTCTGAAAGCCATTCTCATCATGCAGAAACTAGCTTTTCCAAAACACACATTCGTTTTAGAACTTTGAAAAGTCATATTTTCCACTCATTTAAACCTACCTAGAACCTAAAACTGATAGGCAAATACCAGGTTTCCTGTCACTACTTGTAATTATATGTAATAGTTTTGGGCATAATCACCAACATTGTCTCAGTTAAGTGATGAACAGCAAATTGATATGGCAACAAAATATTTTCCTAGAAAGGGATCTTAGAAATTATCTGTACTGCATTTTTCATTTTAGAGTTAAGAACTGATCCAGGATCACCCTGTGAATCATTGGCAAAACGGAGACTGTCACTCAGATCTCTTGGTTTTTTGTTTGTTTTTCTTACATCACACTACCTCCTTCTTGGAGCCCTGTTTCTTTAACTCCACAATGTTATAACAAAAAGGTGCTTAATTTGTGAAAATGGGTAAACCATGTAGTATATTCAGTGTCAATGAAGGGTGAGTGCATAAAACAGTAAACTGACAGGTACTTGTAATGCCATTAAAAAGTGATGTACACTTTAAAACCAGAGGCTTTTAAAATATTTTAAGGATGTTTTCCTCTACATGGCCAGAATTCATATAATGTGGTTTGTGTGTTTCTTATATTTTCCTTTTAAAAATACCTGTAAAGAATCCTGACTTTTGAAAATGTTGGTCATATAACTTAGTGAAGTGTCTCCATTTTTTTTTTTTTTAATTCCAGGAGCATACATAATACTTTCCACTCTATCTTTTTGTTTTGTTCTGTTTTGTTTTTTGGCCATGCTGCGTGGCTTGTGGGATCTTATTTCCCTGACCAGGGATCAAACCTGGGCCCCCTGCAGTGGAAGTGTGGAGTCCTAGTTACTGGACTGCCAGGGAATTCCCAATACTTTCCACTCTAGTCCTAGGTGTATAAAGAGAAAATGAAGCAGTGTCAGAAAGAGCTGTGCAGATCTCTTGAAGGAGTTAGCACATTTCAGAATTGTCCAAAAGAGAATGGAGAGAAACAGTGTTTACATTGTGAGAGTGTCTGACAGGAATAGAGCTACAGGACTCCCGTAATGTAAGGCCAGGAGTCCTCGAGGTGTGGTCCAGAATTCACTCAAGGGCTGTGACGTTATCCGTTCATTCATTGAGCAAATATTTGTTGGGCATATACTGAGTGCTCAGCACTTGGATGACAGTGGACAAAGCAGATAACTTGTTCTTAAAGAGTATCTAGTACTGAAAGTGATGCACATTAACCCAGCAATTATAGGTGTGGTGAGTATTATCCAAGGGAAAGCATAGTGAAAAAATAGGAGTACTTAACCTCATCCAGGGTGTCAAGGAAGACTTACCTGAGAAAGTTAACTTTTCAGCTCTGATTTGAAGGCTGAAAGCAGACAAGGAACAGAGGTGTTAGCAGTGTTTCAGGCAGAGGGAGTCGAATACACAAGTCCCAAGTCCAGAGAATAGAGAATCAGAAAGAATGGTAGGATGTGTTATGGTTACAAAACTGCTTCAAGGGACAGAAAATCCAGTGCATCAGTGCTTTAAATGATAAAGAAGCTTTTTATGTGAAAGTCCACTTAGGCAGTCCAGGATTGATATGGCAGTTTCACAGTTATCAGGGACCTGACTCTGTCCATCTTCTTGTGCTGTCATCCTCCACAGTCACCTTCACTTAATGACCCAAATGACCTGTTGCTGTTGCTTTGCACAACCAGCAGGAAAGGGAAAAGTAAGGAGAGGGCCACAAACCTGTTTGGCCAAACCCAGTCACATGGCTACACTTAACTGCAAGGGAGGCTGGGAAAGATCCTTATTCCATGGCCGTATATTCAGCTAAAAATCAGGATTTAATTACTGAGGAAGAGGAAAACAGATATTGGGTTACAATTTCATAAACTGCAGCAGGAGGAGAACAAGGCTAGGAAGCAGGCAGGGACCAGATTGTAGAGCAGGTTCTCATCGGTGTATAGTATTTACTAGTGTAATGGTAAGAGTTTCCAAGTTGTACATGTTGGTTCTTCCGGCTCCTGTTGCCATCCATGTGTACCCAGCTGTCTTGTCTTCACATTCCTGTGACCTCAGTTGCTTGAGGTGTTGTCCTAAAAAAATTCTTGAACTTGTACCAAAGACCAAAGTCTGAAACGTTATCATTTTATAGTACAACACACCTTTTCTCTTGGTGGGTGTGGTCCATGGAGAAGGACTCTTTGATTTGCTCACAGGGAGCAATATTTAATTTAATTGACTCCTATGTAGAAGAGGAATTAGAGTTAAATTCTTATTTGACATCAGAGATTAGAGATTAGATATTGTGCTCTTAATATGATAAGCTTCCAGAGAATCATGTATGCTCTGGAGCAGGAAAAAAGTGCTGAACACAGGATGATAGCAGATGCCTTGAATGTGGGAATTTAGTACGAATAGGTCTTATTTTAGTAATTTTCTGTATTAGCTTTGGTGCCTACTTTGTGAAATTCGTTGGGTTGTAAAGTTTGAAGGAAGGACCATTTTCTTTTTTGAATTTTATTTTATTTATTTTTTATGCAGCAGGTTCTTATTAGTTATCCATTTTATACACATCAGTGTGTACATGTCAATCCCAATCTCCCAATTCATCCCACCACCACCCCACCCCCTGCCACTTTCCCCCCTTGGTGTCCATATGTTTGTTCTCTACATGTGTGTCTCTGTTTCTGCCCTGCAAACTGGTTCATCTGTACCATTTTTCTAGGTTCCACATATATGCGTTAATATACGATATTTGTTTTTCTCTTTCTGACTTACTTCACTCTGTATGACAGTCTCTAGATCCATCCATGTCTCTACAAATGACCCAATTTCGTTCCTTCTTATGGCTGAGTAATATTCCATTGTATACATTACCACATCTTTTTTAAAAAATAAATTCATTTATTTTATTTTATTTATTTATTTTTGGCTGCGTTGGGTCTTCATTGCTGCGCATTGGCTTTCTCTAGTTGCGGCGAGCGGGGGCCCCTCTTTGTTGTGGTGCGCGGGCTTCTCATTGCGGTGGCTTCTCTTGTTGTGGAGCACAGGCTCTAGGCACGCGGGCTTCAGAAGTTGTGGCGCACAGGCTTAGTTGCTCTGCAGCACGTAGGTTCTTCCCGGACCAGGGCTCGAACCCGTGTCCCCTGCATTGGCAGGCAGATTCTTAATCACTGCACCACCAGGGAAGTCCCCACATCTTCTTTATCCATTCGTCTGTCAGTGGGTATTTAGATTGCTTTCATGACCTGGCTATTGTAAATAGTGCTGCAGTGAACACTGGGGTGCATGTGTCTTTTTTTTTTTTTTAATTAATTAATTTATTTATTTTTGACTGCATTGGGTCTTCGTTGTTGGGTCTTCGTTGCTGCACGCAGGCTTTCTCTGGTTGCTGCGAGCGGGGTCTGCTCTTCGTTGTGGTGCGTGGGCTTCTCATTGAGGTGGCTTCTCTTGTTGCAGAGCTCGGGCTTTAGGCACGTGGGCTTCAGTAGTTGTGGCACTCAGGCTCAGTAGTTGTGGCTCGCGGGCTTAGTTGCTCCGCAGCATGTGGGATCTTCCCAGACCAGGGCTCGAATCCGTGTCCCCTGCATTGGCAGGCGGATTCTCAACCACTGTGCCACCAGGGAAGTCCCGCATGTGTCTTTTTGAATTATGGTTTTCTCAGGGTATATGCCCAGTAGTGGGATTGCTGGGCCATATGGTAATTCTATTTTTAGTTTTTTAAGGAACCTCCATACTGTTCTCCATAGTGGCTGTATCAATTTACATTCCCACCAACAGTGCAAGAGGGTTCCCTTTTCTCCACACCCTCTCCAGCGTTTGTTGTTTGTAGATTTTCTGATGATGCCCATTCTAACTGGTGTGAGATGATACCTCATTGTAGTTTTGACTTGCATTTCTCTAATAATTAGTGATGTTGAGCAGCTTTTCATGTGCTTCTTGGCCATCTGTATGTCTTCTTTGGAGAAATGTCTATTTAGGTCTTCTGCCCATTTTTGGATTGGGTTGTTTGTTTTTTTAATATTGAGCTGCTTGAGCTGTTTATATATTTTGGAGATTAATCCTTTGTCTGTTGATTCGTTTGCAAATGTTTTCTCCCATTCTGAGGGTTGTCTTTCATCTTGTTTGTAGTTTCCTTTGCTGTGCAAAAGCTTTTAAGTTTCATTAGGTCCCACTTGTTTATTTTTATTTTTATTTCCATTACTCTAGGAAGTGGATCAAAAAAGATCTTGCTGTGATTTATGTCAAAGAGTGTTCTTCCTATGTTTTCCTCTAAGAGTTTTATAGTGTCCGGTCTTACATTTAGGTCTTGAATCCATTTTGAGTTTATTTTTGTGTATGGTGTTAGGGAGTGTTCTAATTTCATTCTTTTACATGTAGCTGTCCAGTTTTCCCAGCGCCACTTATTGAAGAGGCTGTCTTTTGTCCATTGTATATTCTTGCCTCCTTTATCAAAGAAAAGGTGACCATATGTGCGTGGGTTTATCTCTGGGCTTTCTATCCTGTTCCACTGATCTATATTTCTGTTTTTGTGCCAGTACCATATTGTCTTGATTAGTGTAGCATTGTAGTATAGTCTGAAGTTAGGGAGTCTGATTCCTCCAGCTCTGTTTTTTTCCCTCAAGACTGCTTTGGCTATTTAGGGTCTTTTGTGTTTCCATACAAATTTTAAGATTTTTTGTTCTAGTTCTGTAAAAAATGCCACTGGTAATTTGCTGGGATTGCATTGAATCTGTAGATTGCTTTGGGTAGTGTAGTTATTTTCACAATATTGATTCTTCCAATCCAAG
This sequence comes from Balaenoptera musculus, assembly GCF_009873245.2. NCBI lineage: Eukaryota > Metazoa > Chordata > Mammalia > Artiodactyla > Balaenopteridae > Balaenoptera > Balaenoptera musculus. Next base: position 48,190,909 of record NC_045804.1, on the reverse strand, counting down.
AACATGGTATATCTCTCCATCTGTTTGTGTCATGTTTGATTTCTTTCATCAGTGTCTTATAGTTTTCTGAGTACAGGTCTTTTACCTCCTTAGGTAGGTTTATTCCTAGGTATTTTATTCTTTTTGTTGCAATGGTGAGTGGGATTGTTTCCTTAATTTCTCTTTCTGATCTTTCATTGTTAGTGTATAGGAATGCAAGAGATTTCTGTGCATTAATTTTGTATCCTGCAACTTTACCAAATTCATTGATTAGCTCTAGAAGTTTTCTGGTGGCATCTTTAGGATTCTCTATGTATAGTATCATGTCATCTGCAAACAGTGACAGTTTTACTTCTTCTTTTCCAATTTGTATTCCTTTTATTTCTTTTTCTTCTCTGATTGCTGTGGCTAGGACTTCCAAAACTATGTTGAATAGTAGTGGCGAGAGTGGATATCCTTGTCTTGTTCCTGATCTTAAAGGAAATGCTTTCAGTTTTTCACCATTGAGGATGATGTTTGCTGTGGGTTTGTCGTATATGGCCTTTATTATGTTGAGGTAGGTTCCCTCTGTGCCCACCTTCTGGAGAGGTTTTTTTTTTTTTTTTTAATTATTTATTTATTTATGGCTGTGTTGTGTCTTCGTTTCTATGTGAGGGCTTCCTCTAGTTGCGGCAAGCGGGGGCCACTCTTCATCGCGGTGCGCGGGCCTCTCACTATCGTGGCCTCTCTTGTTGCGGAGCACAGGCTCCAGACGCGCAGGCTCAGTAATTGTGGTGCACGGGCTTAGCTGCTCCGCGGCATGTAGGATCTTCCCAGACCAGGGCTCGAACCCGTGTCCCCTGCATTAGCAGGCAGATTCTCAACCACTGCGCCACCAGGGAAGCCCTTCTGGAGAGTTTTTATCATAAATGGGTGTTGAATTTTGTCAAAAGCTTTTTCTGCATCTATTGAGATGATCATATGGTTTTTCTCCTTCAATTTGTTAATATGGTGTATCACATTGATTGATTTGCGTATATTGAAGAATCCTTGCATCCCTGGGGTAAATCCCACTTGATCATGTGTATGATCCTTTTAATGTGTTGCTGGATTCTGTTTGCTAGTGTTTTGTTGAGGATTTTTGCATCTATATTCATCAGTGATATTGGTCTGTAATTTTCTTTTTTTGTAGTATCTTTGTCTGGTTTTGGTATCAGGGTGATGGTGGCCTCATAGAATGAGTTTGGGAGTATTCCTTCCTCTGCAGTTTTTTGGAAGGGTTTGAGAAGGATGGGTGTTAGCTCTTCTCTAAATGTTTGTTAGAATTCACCTGTGAAGCCATCTGGTCCTGGACTTTTGTTTGTTGGAAGATTTTTAATCACAGTTTCAATTTCATTACTTGTGATTGGTCGGTTCATATTTTCTATTTCTTCCTGGTTCAGTCTTGGAAGGTTATACCTTTCTAAGAGTTAGTCCATTTAAGGAAGGACCATTTTTATTCATTTGTTTACTGTCTTAGCACAGTCCCAACTCATAGCCAGTGCTCAGTAGGTATTTTCCCCATGGAGCCCTCAGTTTGATTTGACAGATTGAATATGGTACAGTCCTCATTCTCCAACCTTATATTTTATATTCAATCCGTAACCTTTTAATAAGAAAATTTTTCTTCTCTTTTTTTTTTTCCACACCGCACGGTTTGTGGGATTTTAGTTTCCTGACCAGAGATTGAACCTAGGCCCTCAGCAGTGAGAACGCAGAGTCCTAACCGCTAGACCACTAGGGAATCCCCAAGAAGGTATTTCTTGACATTGGAGGAAACAGTTAAATACAGTTTTAGTGAAAACTTAAAAAGGTTCTTAGTCACTGTTGGGTTTAGAGGAAATTTGGAGAAAAATACCATCTTAGCATTATCATGTCATAGTATTGATCAATTAATTTAGAATGGCTCTGAGCCCAAGAACTATGCAAATAGAATTATGCAGATGTAATTCTGTACCCTGTGAAGACACAGAGTGTGAGAGACATGTGAATGTACCGTAATGCGGAAGCAGGCTACAAGCATTGCTTACCCTCAGCTCAGAGTCTGTAGAGGCTCCCCACTGCTTGAGGGATCAAGTACATATTCCTCTGAATGAGTCGGAGCCCACAGGCCAGCCTGTCTCCCTGTCTGACCTTATCTACCTCTGTCCCCTGTGGGACACCTGCCTTGTCCTGTGTGTGGACCTTGCTTCTATGAGTTCTTCAAGATTCCCTGCCTTGGCACCATCACCTGGTCGGGACCAAGCCTTTCCTGTGGCATGATTCGGATGGCTTCTATATGATCATATTTTCAGTCCTACCCTTGAGGCTCTTGTTTCCTGTTCTGTACAGGTCTTCTGGCACTTAGAGCACACTGTGTAGCCTTGCTCTGCCATGGGGCTCTGAGGCACTGCCTGCACTTCTCCAGCACACAGGAAGACTTCAGTAAGCGTTGGCCATTGATAGTGATGAGGCAGTGCAGAAGAGGAAGATCCTGGGGGAATTGGAGGTTATTCAGGCTCTTTGTGCTTTGCTTTGGGGGGAGTGATGGTATTGGCTTTCTTTTGGAGAACTTCACAATCCATGAGAGCTATGGAGGAAAGGTCACAGATCTGTTTTGCCTTTCCCTGATTTCCAGAATACCACTACATTATGGACTGTCTTGCTTTAGAAACTTCAGTGGCTTCCCATTGCCTTCACAATCAAATGTTAGTCTAACATTTAGGTCTTTATACCCTTCCACTCTTACCTCCCAGTGCTATTTAGCCAGCCGTGTCCGTTTACTGTTTCCCATATATGAGGGGAATTTTGTCCTTTGCTCCCTTTCTCTCGCTTCAGCCCTTTGCTCCCTCCTAAGCCCTTTCCACTTTCAAGGACCACATAGAAGCATTTAACAGTAGCATGGGAGTTTGGGAAAGGCTTCACCAAACCAAAGCTTGAGAAGCTGAAAGAATTTGCCGGGAAAAGAAAGAAAGGGATATTCCATTTGAAAGGCACAGCATGTGCAAATATAGTGAGAGAAAGCAAAACTTGGGGAATGATGTTTCTTTGGGACCTGGTCTAGAGTCTGAGTTGGCTGGGACCTTTGTAGCCATTGCAGGCAACCTGTCCCTCACCTGCCCCAGGATCCCTTCTGTAACATCCTGGACAGTTAGCGTGTTAAAGGTATCAGCGAGTTTTCTGATTTATTTACTTATTTATTTTTTACATTTTAAAAAATAAATTTATTTATTTTATTTATTTATTTTTGACCGCATTGGGTCTTTGTTGCTGTGCACGGGCTTTCTCTAGTTGTGGTGAGTGGGGGCCACTCTTCGTTGTGCTGCACGGGCTTCTCATTGTGGTGGCTTCTCTTGTTGTGGAGCCTGGGCTGTAGGCGCATGGGCCTCAGCAGTTGTGGCATGTCGGCTCAGTAGTTGTGGCTCATGGGCTCTAGAGCTCAGGCTCAGTAGTTGTGGCGCAGGGGCTTAGTTGCTCCACGGCATGTGGGATACTTTCTGGACCAGGGCTCGAACCCGTGTCCCCTGCATTGGCAGGCTGACTCTTAACCACTGTGCCACCAGGGAAGTTCCGAGTTTGCCGATTTATAAGTCTGCCTGTTCCACTGTTCTTTTTTAGACTGAGCTTGAGAATTGGGCCCTGGACTCAGCCTACTTGTGGGCAAATCCTAGTTCCACCATCCTCAAGCCGTGTGACCTTGATTGACTTACATGACCACTCTGGGTCTCAGTTGCCTCACCTATAAAATGAGCATAATAATAGTATCTACCTTATATAGTCAGTGTGAGGATTAAATGAATTCATGTAAAGCCCTTAGAACAGTGTCTGGCACATGCTTAATGCTCAGTAAATGTTGCTGTTAGTGGTGTTATTCTGTTGTTCTGTCTCTGCTCTAGGATTGTATACTCCATCTTCTGTGACAGCCCTTCAGTACTTCACTTAGACATGGAATGTGAAACAGTCTTACAGATGAGTTAACTAAGGCCTTAAATGGATAAGTGACCCTTTCAGCCAACAAGCGGCAGAGCTAGGACCAGACCTAGATCTTTTGACTTCTGATGGAGTGTGCTTCTCCAAGTTGAACCAGTGCGCAGCCTTTATATGTAAGCCTGGTGCATTGCATTCTGCTTGTCTGAGCCCACAGTTCTGGCCTGCGATGATCTTGGCTCATTCTCTTATGTGTACTGTGGTCTTGATCCCAGTAGTGGTTAAGAAGGTTAGACGGGAATGGTCTGAGCCCTGCCCCATGCTGCCCTCGGGCCAAGGCGAATGGATGGAAATCTGTAGTCAGCCAGCCCACTTTTCTGTCTCTTGTCTGAGAGGTGTATCAATTATGGCCTCTAATTAGAATGTATTAATAGTTCTTTGCAGTTTACTAGGCATAGTCTTGTTCATGAAATCTTTGGATCCTCACAACAAGCTATGAAGGAAGGTTGGGTGGGAAGAGGAGTTGAGACTTAGAGAGGCCAAGAGTCTTGTCCCAGGTCTCACAGAAAGTAAGAGGTCCATGTGACACTTATCTCTTGTCCACATTTCCCCTTAGTCTGACTGTGTTATACTCTTTATCTCCCGCATGCTCCCTAGCATAATGCCTGCACTTGGGAGCTGCCTGCATAGCTGTCATGTGGATGGCAGAGCACGTAGCGGGTGTGACAGGAAGAGACCTGGAGCAGGAGAGGAGGAGGAGGAGGAATACAGCAGATCAGTCCAGGTTGCTGTCTATGTGGAGACTCCATGGAAATTGGGGGTCTTGCTCTGTATGCAGAGAGGCGAAGGTAGACTTGCTTTACCTTGCACCATGAGGCTAGACCCAGTGTATCGAGTTGGGTCTGGGGCCCCACGTTCCAGGGCAGTGAGTTTCAGACTGTTCCTTCAGTGGGTTGGAAATCTATTTAGTCAGTGTTAACCTGCAAGTTAAAAAAAAATGAAAGAGTAGAATGGAATAGAAAAGATCAGGGTACATTATATCTGATAAGAAAAACTACATTGTTTCACCAAACTTTTATACCAATTACATGTATACTGGCTCATGATATAAAATGTATTTCTTATAGTGGATCAGCCGATGAAAGTTGAGAAGCACTGCTCTGAGGTTTATTGTCAAATTGGAGGGATCTTGGAGGGGGCAGCCAGGATGGGAATGAGACCAAAAGCCATACCAGATAGAGAACTGGCTGAAGGATGGAGGGTTTGAAGAAACTCGGAGGACCTGATCAGTGTTTCCAGTGATCTGCAGGCTGTGTTGGGGTAGAAGGAACAGATGTGTTCTGAAGGGTCCCACGGGGTGGTAACATCAGGGAGGGAGATTTCCATTTCTTATATAGAGAAGAGCATTGTTGCTGTCAACTGGCCAGAAGACATGAGCTTCCCATCACCAATGTATGTCACAGAGACACTGGAGAAGGGGTTCAGCAGTATAAAGGAACATATTTTAAGAGATTTGTAGGTCCATTCCAATATGGGAGCCTTTATAGATCTGGGATGCTCGGCCCCCTCCTCCCTTAGTCGTCTCCAGCAGCCTCATGGCACCCTTGCTGCGAGATCTGAGCTTTGTAGCCTGATTGGCCAGGTTCTCTCTATTCTGACCTCTGTGTGTCTCTTCATCCCCCGTCCCCACCTCCTTTCCACACCACCAGTAGGTTATAGTTCTCACAATCTGTGGTGCACTCTGTGTCTATTCTCACACTCTGTCCCCTCTACCCAGGATGGCCTCCCTGTCTTCATATACTTGCGAATTCCTAGTTATTCATTAAGGCTCAGTTCAAGGGTCATTTTTCTGAGGACCATTTCCTCCAAACGCCCCTACCCCTCCTGGGCTTCTGGCTTCTGGAGTGCTTCTGTTAGCTCATGGCATAATGGTTGACAGTGTGGGGTCCCAGATCAAACCAGGATTGGAATCCAAGCTCTATCATTTACCAGTACTAACCATGTGACCTTGAACAAAATGCTTAACCTCTCTTTCCCTCTCTAGTAAAGCGATAGTACCGACCTTAGGGTTGTGGAAAATATGAGTTGATCCAGGTGAGGTACTTAGAACTCTGTCTGGTGCCTAGTAAATGCTTCCTTAATAGTAAGTATCAGCTATTATAGTTGTTTATGCTGTTACTTCTATGTTACAATTATCACACCTATCACATTGCTGCTCTCGGTTTACGTATCTGTCGTCTTATAGGCTGTAAGGATTTTGGAGAGCAAGGACTATGCCCTGAACCCCAATATGCACAGACCCAAGCATGGGTCAAGTATATATGGCTGCCTGTCGGACGGTGTTGAATAAGTGCTAAGTAAATTGGCTTCTGTGAAACAAACTAGATGTTAAGTGTTAGATTTTAAAACGTGTGCATTTCTTTTCTTTAAGGACGATTCCTTTTTATTTATTTATTTATTTATTTATTTTTGGCTGTGTTGGGTCTTCGTTGCTGCGTGAGGGCTTTCTCTAGTTGCGTTGAGCAGGGGCTACTCTTTGTTGCGGTGTGTGGGCTTCTCATTGTGGTGGCTTCTCTTGTTGCGGAGCACGGGCTCTAGAGCGCAGGCTCAGTAGTTGTGGCGCACGGGCTTAGTTGCTCCGCGGCATGTGGGATCTTCCCGGACCAGGGCTCGAACCCGTGTCCCCTGCATAGGCAGGAGGATTCTTAACCAATGCGCCACCAGGGAAGCCCCTCTTTAAGGACGATTTCTGAGTGTTAGGAAATCATGTATTTGTTTGGTGAAGCTGTTAGCAACGCTCTTCTGATATTTTTTCTCACCCGACCTGTCTTTATTTTGTTTGTTTGAAAATTCTCTTTATCATATCCATTAACTATTGACAGATCAGCAGAGTCTGTTAAAAATAGCAGAATGTCACCGTTTGTATAGCCTTGCTTATATAGGATTTTTATCAACCATAAACGGCAGGAGTTGTGTGGGAATTTGGGAACAAACAGCACTTGAGATGCAGGTGGCACTCGAAGTGCAGAAGTTCTGGTAGGAGTAGGACTTGAGTGCTATTTGAAATTTAGAGGGTGAGTCTCAGTTTTAAGGTTTATACTGAGTTAACATGAGCACAAGGTGCTGAGAGCAGGTTTTAGAGATGGAGGAAAGAGATGGATAAGAGAGGCGTTTTGAACACTTGGTCTCCGGACTGCAAGGAACCCCAGGGGTTATCTGGTCAAAGGAAGGAGAATGGAGTCGTGGTGAAGAACATGAGCTCTGGGAGCTTTGTAGTCGAATACTAGCTGTGTGACCTTGGGCAAGTTCTCCGACCTCTCTGTACAACTGTAAAATGGGGAGGTTAAATAGTAAGGGCTTTTGCTGTTATGAGGAATAAATGATATGTACACTGCTTAAAATGTAGCCAGTGCTCAATATTAATTCAGAGCTTCCCCAACCATCTGTCATTCCCAATTTAATGGGTTACAGCTGTACTAAGCCCCTCAGACGCTGAGTCATACAAATACTATTTTCTCACTATTCTGTAATGTGAAGGAGTTGGGAAGTAGCTGTCATCGGTACTGCGTATTCACATCCTGGGACCTCAGGGCAGACAGAGGTGTGCTTCTGCTCTACCTCCCTCCATATCTCTTGGCTCTACTTTTTATATTGGGGTGTGCTTAAAATTTCTTAATATTTATAATTTCCTCTTTATTATTATAAAAGCAACATATGTAGATTACTATATTACCACTATTAACATCTTGATGTTTATTCTTTCAGATATATCTATGTATCTATCTATATATATTTGGTACCAAAGTGGGAAGTGCATATTTGCTTTTTGTTCAAACTAACAGGAGGTCATTCTCTAATATTCTTCTGTAGCCTAGTTTTTTCAGTTAGTGGTCTTCACTGTTCCATTAATTTCTGTTTAAGTAATACCCAGTCCCCCCCAAAATTTATCCAGTTGTCCCACAGATCTTCCTTTATGGCTGATATATCCAGTGTACATACAGTTTTATTTAGAGAGGTACTATTCATCCATCTGCTTCCCAGCTTCCAAAATTTTGTTGCTATTGCAACATCTCCTGTTCTCTTTGTCCTTATGCTTTTTTAAAAAAAAAAATCCCTTTATAATATTGTCTTAGTGGGATTTCATGAGGGAGCAGAGGTATATGCATTTGTTTAGTATGACTTCTTTGAACACGCCTGTTGGCTGGTTGTCTAGCTGTTGCTCTGAAGCCTTGAGGGATGAGGTGGGCATTCCCTCTAGAGCCTCCTAATCCATCTTTATACCCCAGTAACAGCAGACACATCCATCTTTTTTTATTTTGATGAAGCATAAGTATTTTAAGAATTTTATAAAATATTGATCTCATTTTATTTTATTTGTTTATTTCTTGAATTTTATTTATTTTTATACAGCAGGTTACTTATTTTTTTTATTGAAGTACAGTTGCTTTACAATGTTGTGTTAGTTTCTGCTGCACAGTGAAGTGAATCAGCCGTACGCATACACACATCCCCTGCCTCTTGCACCTCTGTTCCCTGCCCCGCCTCCATCCCACCCAGCTAGGCCATCACATAGCGCCGAGCTTAGCTCCCTGTTATATAGCAGGTTCCCACTAACTATCTATTTTACACATGGTAGTGTATTTGTGTCAAACCTAATCTCTCAATTCATCCCACCCTCCCCTTCCCCACCATGTCCAAACATCTGTTCTCTACATCTGCATCTCTGTTCCTGCCCTGCAAGTAGGTTCATCTGTACCATTTTTCTGGATTCCACACATATGCGTTAATATACGATATTTGTTTTTCTCTTTCTGACTTCACTCTGTATGACAGACTCTAGGTCCATCCGCATCTCTACAAATGACCCAATTTCATTTCTTTTTATGGCTGAGTAATATTCCATTATATATGTACCACATCGTCTTTATCCATTCATCCAGACATGTGCATCTTTATGATGAGCTTTTCCCTCTAGCTTCTATCTAATGACCTTAACTGCTCCTTCCCGTTACAACCCATCAGGTATTTGAAGAGGAGTCTATTACTCCCAGTCATCTTTTCTCCTTACTGAAGATTCCATGGTCCTTCAGCTCTTCTCACAATTCTCGTCTTCTCTTCATCATGGTCTCTTTCCTCTGATCTCTTCTATTTCATTTACTTTGGGTGTGTGACTTCCCAGCTAAGCTCAGCTTTCCTGATTGGGTCTAATCTGAAAAGAACAGGATGGTATCTTCCCTCCTTCTGAGCATTATGCCTTCATTAGTGTAGCCTTTGATAACTTTTTGGATTAATGTAGCCTGTTAACTCTTTGGATAATCCCCCAAAAGAAGTAGAGGCAAAAAGAATGCTATAATCTCTTTTTTTTAAAAATAAGTTTATTTATTTTATTTATTTTTATTTTTGGCTGCACTGGGTCTTCATTGCTGTGCACAGGCTACCTCTAGTTGCAGAGAGCAGGGGCCACTCTTCGCTGCGGTGCATGGGCTTCTCATTGTGGTAGCTTCTCTTGTTGCGGAGCAGGGGCTCTAGGCATGTGGGCTTCAGTAGTTGTGGCACGCAGGCTTTGGTAGCTGTGGCTCACGGCCTCTAGAGCGCAGCCTCAGTAGTTGTGGTGCACGGGCTTAGTTGCTTCACGGCATGTGGGATCTTTCCGGACCAGGACTCGAACCCGTGTCGCCTGCATTGGCAGGCAGATTCTTAACCACTGCGCCACCAGGGAAGCCCCAATCTTTTTTTTTTTTAATTGGAGTATAATTGTTTTACAATGTTGGGTTAGTTTCTGCTGTAGAACAAAGTGAATCAGCTATATGTATACATATATCCCCTCCCTCTCGAGCCTCCCTCCCACCCCCCTCCCCAAGGATGCTATAATCTTTCTCCCACATTCTGCCTCTAAACTCTGTCCCCCTTCCTGCATTTATGTCCGTGGTTTTTGGACCCAAACACAGGAATTTGCATATGTTCCTATTAAACACTGCATTGTTCAGAGGTCTGTGATGGAAATAAGGGTATTTGTGTCAGTCATGAATCGTCAGTGGTACATTTCCATTTTTCTTGGAGGGGGGAAGTAAGGAAAGAGGGCAGGAGTTTTAAGAAAGAGAGAGGATTACTTAGAAAGGAGGTAGAAGACTCCTAAAGTATTTCATGGTGAGGGATGTTTGTGAGTGAGTGTATCTGCAGGAAGAAAGAAGCCCCTGATGAAGGAGGACTTGAGATCTGGGGAGAGGGGCAGCTGCTAGGTGAGGAAAGTCTTTAGGATGTGAGAGAGGGTCAGGGACACAAGAGGAGGTAACAGTGCAGATTAGAAAGGAGAAGAGGACCACTTTGCACTGCTCCTTTTGCTTTCACTATCCTGGGCTCTGTGCCAATGTTACTTAATCCAGACAGCAGTCTGTGAGTTTGGTAATATTTGCTCCATTGTTCAGATCAAGAAGCTGAGGCTCATGGAGGCAAAGAAATGTGTGTAAAGTTACATGGCCAGTTAGTGACAGAGCAGGATTCAAGCCAAATCCCATGCTGTACCCAGTTCCCCAGATGGCCCAACATGAACAGGGAGCAAATTAGATTATGGTTAAAGGTTAGTGAAAACAGGGCTATGAAGTAGATAAACCAAGTTAGCTCTCGTGTCCAAAGAATGTTTAAAAGAAAAAGCCCAGATAAACCTGAGGTGCTACCATAAGCCAATGCTTTGTTTTTGGCACTTTGTAACCAGTTGAACATTTTTGCAGTGGTTGCTTTCTTCTGAAATTATTTGGGGGAAGGGGGCTTACTCTCTTGAGAGATGAGATGATGAAATTGTGCATACGTGTAGCAATACTTATGCACACATTCTGCAGAGCATAGTGAATTACTATCCTGAATGTATTTGTTCTTTGAATGATGTATAGGAACTCTTCCCACAACAACAATAACAAAAATCACTGGTCTTGGGAAGTGTCAAAAAAATTATTCAGGATTTGGAACAGACCTGATTTTCTTGCATCTCGTCTTTTAGGCCTTTGCCCAGTTTGATGCCGAGGGTGATGGTACCGTTGATGCTGAGAACATGTTGGAGGCTCTCAAGAATTCCAGTGGAGCTAATCTTCAAGGGGAGCTGAGCCATATCATCAGACAGCTGCAGGCCTGTTCTCTTGTTCCAGGTAAGGCTCTCATCTGAGTGCTGAATGCTGAAGAACGCTCTCTTAAAGCCCAAGTGAACTTTGCTGTAATATGGGTTGTAATTAGGCAAGCTTGCGGGCACCATGAAATAAATGTGCTTCTCTGATAGTCTTCAGGAAGCTCGTGGTCTGAATTAGTGTTCAGTATAATCATTTCTCTTGTTCCCCAGTACAGTGATGGTTGAGCGGTTCTACCATTTTTATGAACCTTTGTCATGAGACTGCCTTCCTTAGTGGATCTCTTTATTTCAGTCTCTCAGGAAGCCTTCCTTGGCCCCAGCTGTATGTTCTCGTAGCATCCTGCATTTGTTTTTTGCAGCATATTACCGTTGTAATTAATTAATTAATTATTACTCACTTATTTGTAAATGTCTGTCTTCACTCTCATCCTGTGAGCTCCATGAGGGCAGGGAACCTTTTCTTTTATTTCTGTTGTGTCCTCACATTTAGTACAATTTTTGGCACATGGTAGGCACCCAGTGTTTTTTTTAGAAAGCTATCACTCTGAAATTTAACTAAGAATAAAAATAGCTTAAAATTAAGCAATACTTCTACATTATACCTATGAAAAAATTTTGTCTATGTTTTTGATGGTTTCTTTAGGGGGCTCAGAAACAGAATCAAAATAAAATTACCTTTTTTTTTTTCTAGTGAGAAAACAATTGTGTTTGAAAGGGAAAAAAAAAACAAACTTGGCATATCATCCTTTTGGTTCAGTTTATCTTATCCAAGAGCTTTTCCTGCTCTGTGCACTTGGAGTCATAGTACTTAGTATAGAGCCTGAGCTCGGGCAGCAAGGAGGCAGATAGACTTGTTGGATACATAAATGTAACTCTGATTGTCCTTGACCTCTCTGACTTCCTGCTGAGGATCTATTGAGCTAGGGAAGGATGGTTTCTGTATCTCAACGAAGAATGCCTATTTCCACTCTTCCTCAAATTGTCTTTAATTGCGTAATTTTTATAGAGCATTATAGGTAACGTGTACATGTTAACTTTTCTCCTATTCTCATGGCAGTTAAAATTATGCTTTGAATTATGCATAACTAACTTACATCTTGGCATTTACGTATTACTCCCACCTCTGTGTTACCAGCATGTGGATAGCATCAGGAGTTTATTTGAACACTTCAAAGAGATGTTTTGGGAGGAGAGGAAAGGAGTGGAGACCAGGGGATCCACCATTACTTAGTGCACCATTGCTCTGGGTGACCTTGAGGAGAGGGGGAGATTAGGTTAGAAAAGTTGGGGGTCCAGATCCCAAGGTTCTTACCTTATTAGCAGGATTGTGAGTTAGGACTTTCTTTCTTTTTTTTAATTACAACACTGAAGGTAGCGCTACTTTATTTTTTTAAATTATTTATTTATTTATTTATTATTTTATTTATTTATTTTGGCTGCGCCGGGTTTTAGTTGCAGCATGCGGACTCTTCGTTGCGGCATGCATGCGGGATCTAGTTCCCCAACCAGGGATGGAACCCAGGCCCCCTGCATTGGGAGCTCAGAGTCTTACCCACTGGATCACCAGGGAAATCCCAATGAGTTAGGACTTTCTACTCAAAATTTTTATCAACAGCCAACTTAAAAGAGTTGTTTTTCGCAGTCCTAGGCTGAACCTTGGTGAGCTGACCTCACCTCTCTGGTGGGATCCTAGTTCCCTGGTCCCTCTGTCTAACCCAGACTGACATTTATTCCTTTTGTTTCTCATTGTATGGGTGCTGAATGTTTAAAAGAGAGACAGTCCCTTTACCGGGACTGTTTCAGCATATGACAGAAGTTTTCCCGTTACACGCGTCACACGGATTCTGAGATCAGTGCAGCATCAGCAGTGTCATCACGTGAGGCTTGGGTATTACTGTGGGCGTCTGCTTAGAAAAGAACTGTAAGAGGAGAGGCAAGGGATGGCATCAACTTCTGCGGCTTGGGAAATCAAATCAGTGTCTCTGGGTTTTGTGTAGGGGGCAGAATCAAATGGGCCGCTTCAAGGGCACAATTTCTCCTCAATCTTATGTTTATCTTTAAAAATCAATGCAAAGTTTCCTTCTGCTCTCATATAATGTTTCTGTTTCACACTTAAAAGTAGTTTCTCCTGGGCTTCCCTGGTGGCGCAGTGGTTGAGAATCTGCCTGCCAATGCAGGGGACACGGGTTCGAGCCCTGGTCTGGGAAGATCCCACATGCCGCGGAGCAACTAGGCCCGTGAGCCACAATTACTGAGCCTGCGCGTCTGGAGCCTGTGCTCCGCAACAAAAGAGGCCACGATAGTGAGAGGCCCGCGCACCGCGATGAAGAGTGGCCCCCGCTTGCTGCAACTGGAGAAAGCCCTCGCACAGAGACGAAGACCCAACACAGCCATAAATAAATAAATTAATTAATAAAAAATAAAAAAAAAAAGTAGTTTCTCCTGTGGACGTCTGGAGTCCTGCTCCAGGTGCTGCTTATGTGGGTGTGTTCAGTTTGTGACAGTTTATCAAATGATACAATTATAATATATGTACTTTTGTTTTAATTAGAAAGAAAAACAAATCCTCTCCAAATCTACAAGCATATCTGAGCTCCAGGAAAAGCTGCCATGTTTATTCTCTCTTCACTTAACCGCCTGGGTTATGTGCACCTCAGTTCAAAGCATGTTATTGTAGGTTATGAGGAACCATGAAAGGATTTTAAACAGGGTAGACATGGCCTGTTTTGTGTTTTTGGAAGATTACTCAAGTTAATGTCAGACAAAATGCAGCCAAGGGAGCCGCTTAGGATATCTGGGGAGGTGTATGAATGGGCGGTGCTGAGGCCAGAGCCTGGGCAGTGGCCAGAGGGATGGACAGATGGGGGAGACTCCAGAGGAGCCACACTGGAGAGAAAAAATGGAATGGCGGAAGGAGCACTTGGAGGCAGTGGGAGGAGCTGTTTCCGGTCCTGCCCCTTTTTTGTGGTCTTGGTCTGTCACCTGAGCCTCATTTTCCTCAGCTGTAAGAGGAGGATACCAGTACCTTCGGGGCCTTCTCCCCCCCACCCTCCACCCCCCATCTTATTGTGGGGACCAAAAGAGGTGCTGTGTGTGGAAGGACCTTAAAAACTATAAGATGCCATCGGGAATTGTGGTCAGGGCAGTGGTTATATTTTCATTATTGTGGTCTTCTGTAGCTTAGTATAAAAGCAGTTATGCCTTTACTCTCTAACGTGATAAACTTTATTCCTAGCCCACATTCTATAGGCAAAACTTCTTTAAAAATTTCTAGTTAGTATTTAGGTTTATAAATTAAACTTATAAAAATTTGAAGCTTGGATTGAAACAAATAATCACTATTCTAAGTCTTCTAAACTTTCTGTTAAACTACAATGAAGTTAATTTTTAAATTGAGATTACCACTGATTCACTTCTTAAAAGCTTTTTTAGATTTTTCAATGATTAAAGCTGAAACTATCAGTGAGGATTCTTACCGGCTGCTTTTAATTCAGCTAATTCAGAGAGGCTGCCAGGCAGGGGATGTAGAAACTATTGTGGTGGGTTCCCGAAAACACCAAAGATGGATTTTGTCTGCTTAGGTTTCATAGACATATTTTCAGAGTCCAAGGAGGGCCTGGATGTTCACTCGTCGATGATTCTGCGCTTCCTGCATCGCAACCGGCTCTCTAGCCCCGTCATCCCCTACCCTGTGCTGGACCACTGCAATAACATGAGCACCATGAGGTCTTCTGTTCTGAAGGAGGCTCTGGATCAACTGGTACAAAAAGAAAAGGGTACGTGTGCGGGGGTGGGGGGCGTTCTTGAGAAAGGCGTGATCATCGTTTCTTCCCAGTGTGCTGTTTATTGATAGGACGAGCCAATACTTCTCCCTGCTTTTATTTCTGAAAACGTAATAGTGACCAGTTTGTAGCACAAGAATGTGACCTGCTCTGCCTTTCCCCTCCCCCTCTCCTTCCCCTCCCCTCCCTCTCCCCCTCTTCATAACCCCAAGTCTCTGCTCAGGTGTGACTTCAGGAAGGCCTTTTCTCATTACCCTTATCTAACTAATGCCCCCACCCCCGCCACTCCCCACCTTTTTGTTACTATCCCCTTTGCAGGTTTAATAGTCTGAATGGCACTTCCCATCATCTGAAGTTGTAGCACTAGTGTTTACTTGCGTTTTTGTCTGTCTGTTCGCTTCATTATCCTTGGCACCTGGAACTATGCCTGCCACGTAGTAGGTACTCTGTGAATAGTTGTTCAGTAAATGAGGGAAGCCACTACAGACTCACTTAGTGACCACAACAAAAGTTGATACTGTGAATTGGCAGGTCCGTGGAACATAATAAGAGTCCAGAAATAGACCCAAATACATGTGGGAATCTAGTACCAGATATAGTTAGCATTACACGTCAGGTTGGAAAGGTGAATTAGCAAACAAGTTGGGTTAGGGAACTGGTTAGCCATTTGCAGAAAAAAATGAAACAAGATTCTTAAGCCACTGTATTCACGAAAATAAATTTCAGATGGATTAAAAAGTTCAACCAAAAAGAAAGCTATAAGAGCTAAAAACCCTGACATGGGAAAACCTTTCTGAGCAGGACATGAAACTCAAAAACTACAGAAGAAAAGATTAATAAGTTAGACTGTATGCAAATTTAAATTTCTGTACAGCAAAAAATATAAGCAGAGTCAAAAGACAAATGACATTTTAGGGAACAAAAGTATATTTTGTAACATTGTGACAGACTCAATTTTTTTTTACTAACTCTGACCTTGGGCAATTACTTAATTGCCTTAGTTTCCTCATCTCTAAAATGAATTAATACATAAAAATGTGTAGAAAAGTGCCTGGTTCACAGTAAACAGTCAGTAAATATTACTTACTATGTATGTGTATATATACATTACACAATGTACATAAAATATATAAATTGATAAGAAGACTTGTGACCCAGTAACAAAAATAGATGAGGGTAGGACCAGGCCATACTCAGAAACACGAGTGGCTTACACACAAGTGGCTTAAAAAAATCTCACTCATAATTAAAGAAATGTAAATTCAAACTATAAGGCATCATATTCATCTCTTGGTGGTTTTGCAGATATATCAATGGATTTGTGTTGTATTACAGTCAGCTCATGGAGCAGTCCTTCTGCTTTATACGTGTTCTCCAATTTGGAAGGAAATTTTAAGGAGCATTTATTTTTCTAGGGCCAAAGTGCCAAGCATATTTCTGCTAGATATTTTAAATGATCTTTTTAAAAATTCTTTGTGAAAGAGGTGTCATGATAAAATCTGGTTTTTCTTGCAGAGAGCCCTGGAGATCTAACTAGAAGTCCAGAGATGGACAAACTCAAGTCAGTAGCAAAGTGCTATGCTTATATAGAAACATCCTCCAACCCTGCAGACATTGACAAGATGACAAATGGAGAAACGTCATCATACTGGCAGTCAGATGGCAGTGCCCGCTCACACTGGATTCGGTGGGTGCTGTAATACCAATTCTTGAGTGAAAGTCCAAGAAAATTACCCACTTTCTTTCTCTTATCCCATCAATGTGTTAAAAAATTATTTTTTTAAATTTTAGAATATTTTCTATTTAACTGGCTAGTGTTTTTCTTCTTGTGACTATCTGGAAAGATGCTTTAAGAATCAAGTTAGGACTTCCCTGGTGGCGCAGTGGTTAAGAATCTGCCTGCCAATGCAGGGGACACGGGTTCAAGCCCTGGTCTGGGAAGATCCCACATGCCACGGAGCAGCTAAGCCCATGCGCCACAACTACTGAGCCTGCGCTCTAGAGCCCACGAGCCACAACTACTGAGCCCACGTGCCACAACTACTGAAGCCTGCGCGCCTAGAGCTCATGCTCCACAACAAGAGAAGCCACCGCAATGAGGAGCTCCCGCTCGCCGCAACTAGAGAAAGCCCGTGCACAGCAACGAAGACCCAATGCAGCCAAAAATAAATAAATTAAAAAAATAAATCTATTTTAAAAATTATTAAAAAAGAAAAGAATCAAGTTAAAGGAATCATGTAAAATTATCTAACCTGGTTCATATATTCATAAATATGGATAATTTCTTTACTTGGTCTTTTAAGGGAGAAAATTAGCATTTGACTAATATTTTATGATACGGATTTCAGTTCTTTTTCACTAGGTTTTCAGGAAGATTAATATCACAAGGGACATGTGCTTTTCTTATATCTGATGTGATTTTACTTCTTAAGATTTTTTCTGCACGTTTAAAAAATTTGTGTGCAACTAAGTTGGCCAGTTTAGTAGAGAAAGAGGGAACAGGGGTGGTCAGGAATCCTGGAGTGGAATTTTTTTTTTCCCCACCCCCACACAGCACGCGGTGGGGGGTGGTTCTTAGTTCCCTGACCAGGGATCGAACCCATACCCCCTGCAGTGGAAGCACAGAGTCCTAACCACTGAACCGCCAGGGATCTCCCCCACTGGAGTGGAATTGATGATAGTAAACTATGATGACGCTGCTATCTAAAATTTCACCTGTCCCTTCAGAAAATGGGCTGATTTCAGTTGGTGGAAATAGAAATAATTACCTTGTTTTCTCATAGAGGATAAATATGCTCTTTAGCCATCTATACATGAGGGAATATACCCAGTTCTTTGCATGCAGTTTAGAAATTTGCTTCCTGCCAGGTAAAGGGATTTTGTTAGACTGTTCACATTGTACTTTCTTGCTTGTATTAGTAGCTTAAAAGGAAATAGAAGATTGATCTTGAACTGAAAGGAATTTTAGAAACTTGGGAAGGTCATAAGGACTTTGAAACTAATAGCCAGCATTTGAAGTTAGTGGCTTTTAGGGGAATCAGTCTTGGGGTATATCACATGTAAGATCTTAGAGATGGGACTTGTGGGCCCTGCCAGTTCTCAACCTGTATAAACACTTGTAGTTTCTGCTCTCCGTGTTTTCCAGTTTGAAAATGAAGCCAGATGTTGTGCTTAGGCACCTGTCCATTGCAGTGGCTGCCACTGACCAGAGCTACATGCCGCAGCAGGTGACTGTAGCTGTGGGGAGGAGTGCCAGCGATCTTCAGGAAGTCCGTGACGTGCACATTCCCAGCAATGTCACTGGCTACGTGACACTGCTGGAAAATGCCAACATCAGTCAGCCCTGTGAGTCAACCAAGATACGTCTTGCCCTTCTAACTAAGGGGATTGGGAGGGGAGGAAGAAGTCATGTTTTTTGGCGGGAAGACCTCTGAAGTAGAAAAGCTGTTTACTTTTCTTTGGAGATCTGATTTGCTTCTCATCATATACATGAAAGTGGTCATTATTTTGCCTATTCAGTGTTTTTAAAAGTTATAGAAAAGCAGTAAAACCTATTTTAATTAAAAATATTTTATTTTTGTTTTCTTATTAGAAAATTAGAAATATTTAGATAAAAATTATTCAAAATCCCACTACCCAGAGATTGTCGCTGTGAATGCGTTGGTACGGATCCTTCCAGACCTTTTCTTGTATTTCTGTGTGTGTGTATGTCTGTGTGTATAAATACACACACACACGCACATATATGTATACACATTTTTAAAAATAAAAAATAGGTTTGCATATATATATATTTACATATATCTATACATGTCTTTTTACAAAAAATGGTGATATTTTGTACGTGCTCTTTTGTAACTTTTTAATGTGTTGTCTTATCATATATTCATGCACACCTTTATTTAGTGTTGTAAGAATATGCCTTAATTTTAACAAGCCTTTTATTCTTGGACATTTAGGTTGTTTCCATTTTTATACTATTATAACCTTGCTTCACACATAGCATTTTGGAAATAATCACAATTCTGTGATTTCTTTCCAGGCTTATTTCATTCAGGGAGCCGGAATGCTTCATGTTTTGTCTCATTTCTTCTAATGCTTTCCTGGGCCAAAAGAAGTATTCTTACTTTGCTCAAAGGAACTGAGGCCTGGGGAGGTAGAGTCTTTGTGTCTCACCCCTGGGCAAAGAAGTAGTTAAGCTTGTGGAGTAGAAGCTTCCTGTCTTATACTGTGGTGGTCTTTTCTCTAAATTGTGTCCTTTTAAACTTCTCACCTCCTTTCCAACCCAAATAAGAAATTATGACAGCTCTTAAAAGTGAGTCATGCCTATGCCATTTATCTGGACTTGATAATTAAAAAGAAATTCTCACAACTGCTATGAGCCAGCTGCTGTTTCATAACAACATCCAAATTTTGGAACCCTAGGAAAAATTTTTAGACATTTTCTTCCCGTGTATTTAATCAGGATTTTAAAAATGCACTTTGTGTTAATTATTAGAACTCATAAATGCCTGTGAAGCTTTGTGATATAAAGATTTAAGCCACCCTTAATTTTACACATGATTCTTTTGACTCCTTAGATTGGTCAATGCTTTTTTGACAAATTTATTATATATACTAGCTCCATTGCACACATCATTTATTTCTGGCATCAAAGTATATCTTCAGAATTTTCTTTTCGAAATGTGAATTACTATCTTGCTTTTAGTTGGAAGCCTAGCATTTGCTGAACTGAAGAAGTTAATCCAATACTGAATTTGTTGTTTGCGCTTGACAGATGTCCAGATTAACATAAAGCGTTGTCTTAGTGATGGATGTGACACTAGAATTCATGGTCTGAGGGCTGTTGGCTTTCAGAGAGTCAAGAAGTCTGGGGTCTCAGTCTCAGATGCTTCTGCAATATGGTATTGGTCTCTGCTGACATCTCTGGTGACGGCTTCCATGGAGACAAATCCCGCCTTTGTCCAAACAGTGCTACGCAACACTCAGTAAGTCGCTTTGCTTTCCAGGCTTGTCACGGGGCGCTCATTCTCTAACCCTTTAGGGCGAGTCACTGAGCAGCCTTTGATCATCGAGACTCAGTCAACAGCTGGGCCCCAGGTGCCCTGTTGTTTCCTGTTTGTGCCTTCAGCTCCTATCTTGTGAGGGGGTCCCACATGCCATTCCTCTTCCTTATCCACTGGGGAACAGTTGTTCACATTTACATAGCAATTTATATGGGATAAAACACCTTCAGATGCTATATATTATTTACCTACTTATGTCATAAAATGTATCTGTAAAAATTATCCCTGTTTTATAGACAGGAATACAGTGACCTTCCCTGAGGTATATGACCAGGCAGTGATGGATCAGTTTGAATCTAGGTCTTTGGACCTAGGCCCTAGGTTGAAAGCTCTTTTCACTAAAGAGTCAAATCTTTTCAAGGACACCAAATTAATTTATTTTTAAATGTAGAGTACCTTTGAAAATTTTCTTCTAAAAACTGTTAGGGCAAAAAGACTCAATAGTAATAGATAAGGCAAAACAACTAGCTTCAGTAGCAATGAAGTATTAGTATTATATGTAAGTTTAATAACTGATAATAGGCACTATTAGTGCAGGCTATCAAAATATCAGATAAAAGAGATAGCTAATAGTTTGTTCTGTAGATGTCTTTTGAGATTTGTTATTGCTATTAAATAAAACTCTTCAGCAAATAATACTGCTGGCAGTGCTAGATCTGAAGGGTAATATTTGGCCAGACTCCTTTCTTCCTGCCTGTTTTAAAATTTAAAAAATAAAAAAAATTTCAAACTTAGAGAAATATTGCAAATTCGATGCAAAAAGAAAAAGTGGCTTCTTCCTGAGCCAGTTGAGAGTAATTTGCTAACCTGATGCCCCATGGTTCCTGAATATTTTATTTAGTATGTATTTCCTGCAAATGAGAACATGCTGCTACAACCATCAAAATCAGGAAATTAACATTGATATACATTGCTACCATCTAATTCTCAGATCCCGTTCAAGTTTTGCTAGTTGTCTCGGTAATGTCCTTTATAGCAAAAGGATCCAGTCCAGAATCATACTTGGTATTTCATTGTCATGGATCTGTAGTTTCCTTTAATAAGGAACAATTCCTCTGTCTTTCCTTGACTTTTTTTTTTTTTCCTTGACTTTTAAGACTTTGACACTTTTGAAAATTATAGGTCAGTTATTTTGAAGCGTGTCCTTCAGTTTTGGTTTATCTGAAGTTTCATCATGATTAAAATTAGATTTTGTATCTTTGGCAGGAATATCATAGAAGTGATGATGGGTTCTCATTGCATCCCATCAGCGACACACAGCTTCAGATTGTCCTATTACTAGTTTGGTGATGTTAACTTCGACCTTTTGATGAAAGTGGTGTCTGCCAGACTTTTCCAGTGTAAAAGAATTCTTTTCCCTTTGTAATTAATAAATATTTTGTGAGGAGGTACTTCGAGACTATGTAAATATCCCATTCCTCATCAAACTATATTGGTATGACTCAAGATTGCTGTTTTATTCCCTGAGTTATAATCCATCACAGTTTTGGCGGTCAGATTGGCCCAGATTTGGCCGATGGCAACCCCTTCAGTCTGGTTCATATGTCCTTTTGATATGTCCTCATCTTCTTGGAATACTTCCTTACAACAAGATATTCCAGGCTTATCTTGAATGTTCCCTGCCATAGTCTTAGAATCAGCTGTTTTGCTCAAGAGTCATGGTCACTCTTAGTGGAGAGTTGTGTTTAGAAACTAAACAAACTAAACTCATTGCTGTTGGAGTGTTGCTTCTCTCAGTGTACACAGCTGGGAAATACATGTTTGTGTGTAAGTAATAGACGCATATGTGTATGCACAGACACATTGACACCTATATTTATTTCTATATCTGTAACACTGAAAACTCTGAGTTTATACTTCTAATAAACTCTGATAACTTCTAATTCTAATCCAGCACTACTGTTCATTCTAGTTTTCTCCCTTTCTCTATTTGTAACTCCCTTCTATGATTGTAAGAAACCTGGCTCCCATCATCCCTAAAATATTTACTTATTTAAACAATCCCGCTCTATATAACCAGTCTCCCACCTCCCTGGCCCTTGCCTGGACACCCTCCTCACCCTCTTGGTGCTTGCATTCCATGCCAGGCTGTCCCTTTGCTCAGTACCCCACTCCAATACCTCACTCTGGGCCACCATGCACCCCACCCACCCAAGGACACACGAGTGCCTACCTTGCACAGCCCTACTTTATGGACTGAATTTTCAGGAAGGGGAAGAGGAAAAGTTTTCTACCTTATTTTTGTGAAGCTACGCCACGTTGTTGAAGAACGGATATGTCCCTAAACAGTTGTAATAGTTAATCGGCAATGGTATCTTCACTCCTAACTTTTAAATATCAGTGATCTTAAAACTATTCTAAAATTTAAAAATTATTTTTAAAAATCAATGAGGAAAAATAAGTAAGAAAAAAATATTATGAAACAAAAGTGGAAATAAATTCTGTAAATCCTTGCATGCCACTTAGGTGCATTTGACCTTGTTGATCGACTGTATGTTAGTGTAGCTGCCCTACTGATGCAGCTCATATAGAGGGGACAAGAAACGAGAGCAGAGTGGAAGCTGACACAGTGTTAGCCTTGCTGTTTTGTCTCTGTTGTGAAATGTAGAAATTAAATAGTTTCAGGGATTCCCACTACTATTATCATAAAATGACTATCAAGTGTAGAATTTTGAGTGACTTTTTCTGTACCTTCACGTTGTTCGTGGTGCACTCATTGCCTAGCACAGTTGCTGGCACAAGTAGGACTCAGTAATATTTTGTTGCATAAATTTATTAGATGACTGCTGGTCCAGAGGAGGTAAAGCTATTGTAAAAGGAGATGAGAAAAGAGAAACATTAAAGCAGACTCTGAGGTAGAAAGGCCAAGAAACACAGGCAGGAATAGAGAAGGTGACAGATGCTGATATGTTTAGGATAAAATAAACATATCATGATACATCTTTAGATACAAGAGATCTGAAGATGAATTTTTTGTGTGTGTCACAAACAGCTCTGCCCCTGGGGTCAAGTTTTCTAAGAACTCAGGGTTTTTCTGTAGACATATGTCTTTTGCTCATACTACTTAAAATGAACACTTGCTTCCAGAGGGTTGAATGAGCTTTTATAGAGGGAAATGGAACTCTTAAAGAAAAAAGAAAAGAAAACCCATTAAACTGTTTAGCACCAGGACCCCTGCAGGAAAAAGGCTGATCTGTGTTACGTCCCAGGTTCTCTGTGGGAACACTGTCTGTTTCTTGATAAGGGATTAATCCAAACAAGCTTCCAACGATTTTTTTTTTTGGTCTAAAATTGTATTATTAAGTTTATTGTTTGCCAGGGATTGTTCTGATTGCACATTTTACACTCCTAGGAAGGCACTGCAGCACATGCCTCCACTCTCCCTCTCACCAGGATCTACAGATTTCTCAACTTTCCTGTCTCCCAACGTTCTGGAAGAAGTGGACAGCTTCCTCATAAGGATAACTAGGTAAAATTAAGGTTGAGGGCTTCCCTGGTGGCGCAGTGGTTGAGAATCCGCCTGCCAATGCAGGGGACACGGGTTCAAGCCCTGGTCTGGGAGGATCCCACATGCCGCGGAGCGGCTGGGCCCGTGAGCCACAATTGCTGAGCCTGCGCGTCTGGAGCCTGTGCTCCGCAACAGGAGAGGCCGCGATGGCGAGAGGCCCATGCACCGCGATGAAGAGTGGCCCCCGCTTGCCACACCTGGAGAAAGCCCTCGCACAGAAACGAAGACCCAACACAGCCATAAATAAAATAAATTAAAAAAAAAAAAAAAAAAAGATGGCTAGCAGGACATCAGAGCCGTTTAAAAAAAAAAAAAAATTAAGGTTGATAAGGGCTGATGGGGGATGGAGGGCATATGTGCTCGATAAGTCTTTTTTGTTTTTTTAAATTTTAAAATCTTTTAAAGATTTTTTTTTTTTTTAAAGAATCATTTGTAGTGACTGAAGGGACAGTGAAATAACGGTGCACCCATGTAAACTCCATGATCTAGCAGCACAGCTGCCCTCAGGAATTGGGGGTGGGTGCTGAGTAGTCCTCGGATTCAGCTAGAGCAGGGGTCTCAAAGTCCAGAATGCAAAGCCTCTCAGTTCCCTCACATCCCCAGCCCAGCACCTGCTGTCTCCATGCACAGGTCTAACAAGCCTGATTGTCCGTAGACCTGGGAAAGGACACCCTGCAGGCTGTTTGAGGGGTCGCATAGTGTGGGGGCACTCAGCTCTGTCACAGTGAGCCCTGTTAGAGTACAAACCAGGCCCTGAGCCATCTAGACAGGGTTTTTTCTTTGTTTTTTCTTTTTTGGCCACACCACGTGGCATGTGGGGATCTTCGTTCCCTGACCAGGGATCAGACCCATGCCCCCGGCAGTGGAAGCACGGAGTCCTAACCACTGGACCGCCAGGGAAGTCCCCATCTAGACAGGTTTAAAAGTTTCAGTGTAATATGTTTAAAAAAGCAGATGTGATGTGGAATAGATCTAAAATATGTTATTGGTGCTTGAAGGAACAAGCCTTAACTCTCTGACCAAGCCAAATTATTACCCGAGGCTTCTTCATAGCAGGGGTTTATTACAACAGCTTATTTATTTTTGGTTTATAAAGTTTGACTTATTAAAGTTGATAGCATTACTTAATACTTATAGGTGAAGGTTACAGGAGTGAGAATTTAATTTCCTGGTCCTCTGGGTTGATTTAGTTTTTCTTTAGGCTGTCTTAAGGATTTTGAAAAAGTATTTCTGGTAAACAGAGAAAGCATATGGCAGGTTGATTTTGCTCATGTAATCAGTTACACAGAGTTTGAGCTACCTGGATTTTCTCATAGTTTTAAGAAGTGAAGTGTTTTTTGTTCTTTGTTTATAGCTGCTGTTCTACTCCAGAGGTGGAGCTGACTCTTCTGGCTTTTGCACTAGCAAGAGGGAGTGTTGCCAAAGTGCTGAGCTCCCTGTGTACTGTCACTGACCACCTGGACACACACTATGACGCCTCATCCCTCATCTCATCCATGGCGTCAGTCAGGCAGAACCTGCTCCTTAAATATGGTAAATGACCTCTGCGTGATGCACACGTCATAAAACCATCACCAACGTGGGTCTTCCCGGCATCTTCTTATCTTTTTGTGTAGTTTGTGGGCTCGATCGTTATAGTTATACAATGATTTCTGGAAGAACGTATCTTCTTTGGGGTTGGTAGGGAGAAGGGAGATGTTAGTTCATTTATGGATGCGTTAGCAGAAGAGGCTGAGTGTTCACTACGCTGTACTCCCAGGAGTTACTGGCCTAACCACTTAGGCTTGGTGGCCATTTGAACACAGCTGTCTTTGATAAAGTATGGGAGTGTCTCATGGTGTAGGTCAAGAGGTTGGGAAGTTGGAGTACCTCTCATCTGGAGGAGGGAGGAAACTACCCCAGACCCAGAGCAAAGGATCCTTGTCTTGGAATCCATCCCTCTGCATCCTCGTGATAGTTTATAGCTGGTTGGAACCACATATATGGTCATACATACATGCCTGCCACCACTTTCCCCTCCTGGGCCCAACGGCATCCATCTTAGCACTTTTCTACTGACCCAGGATGGGGCCTCCTAATCCTTCTCAACACTGGAGTCCGTACAGCTACTCTCAGATGACTGCAGTGGACATGTGCTGTCCTGGCCTCTAGTGCTAAAGTTTCTGTCCACAAGTACAGCATTGGATCCCATCCTCTTCAGTAATAGAGGCAATACTGTGATATTTCCTCATGATATTTGTACCTTTGCCTTAATATCACTTAATAATGTATTTTATGTTTAATTTTTTAAGTCTGACAATCGATGTCTTGTAAATCCAGTCCCTCCCCAATTTTGGAAAGGTCATTTTTTTGGAGGGGTAGGGGCCCATAGAAGGCACAGCCAAATGGGAGGGATACGTAGTGTCTGGAAAATATTCTCCAGAAAGGTTTTTGATTCAGTTTAGCAGTTACAAGGAGCATGGGATGGAGGAGGAATGCATAGGGGGACTGTTCATTATTGATAATGTTCTAGTTCTGGGTTGGGTTATAGGTTAATAGGGTTATAAAGTTTTCATTATATTATTAAAACAAAAGAAAAAGAAAAGTTTTCAGATCATTATAGCAAAAGTTGATTTTTATAATTTTGAAAACTTTCAAAATTTGCCTGGAGATGTTTTAAAGAAACAAGACCCAGAACGCTAAGGCATTATTTATATATTTAAATGCAATTACAATAAAATTAATTACTGGCTCCAAAACAGTGTCTTAGGAATTCCTCCCTTCCCCTGACCCAACACACAAATATGTTGAGCCTGTGCTATTAATCTGTGTCTTATAATGCGCTTTGTTTCCAGCTAGTGGTTATTCTAGAATGATTCTCCTCAGAATTACTTAGGGACATAAGCTGTACTTTGTCTCTTTCAGGAAAGCAGAAAAGGATGGTGTCAACATTTGTCTAATATTAGTTCCTATTTTAGCTTTTAAATGGGTACATGTTTCCCGAGCAGTCTGGGTGTCCACAGGCTCTGCATTTGCACTGATGAGCATTCTAGTTTCCATTTTTTCATAGTGCTAGCTTCAGGCTGTCTCTTTCTCTCTCTTTCTTTTCTTTGATCAGGTAAACCTCTGCAGTTGACTCTTCAGGCCTGTGATGTCAAGGGAAAAGAAGAGAAGTCAGGACCTGAAAACCTCCTTGTTGAGCCGTGGACGAGGGACGGTGAGTGGTGGACCTGTCGGGTTTTAGTGAGTAGAAAGGGCCATGGTGCTCACTAGAGGCTGTGTGAAACCGCGCTGTGGTCTTCAAAACTTTCAAGATATGCAGTCTTCGCTGCGATGTCCTTCAGTTGGCTTCAGTGGTTCCTGAACCATTTGCGTGATTTCTTTACTACAGCGTTGCCACCTGCTAGGTGTCAGGCACCTGTAACAACTTAAAAGTACTTGAGAGCCTTCAGTTTTGAAAAGCAAAGACTTCTCCTCTTGGAATATAAAAAGTTACCATTTTTAAGTTCAGATTGTCTTTCTGTTGTGTTATGTCAAAGTATTGAGAAACTCAGTGGATCAGTGCTAAAAACGTAGCTTAAGATGAGGGTATTTCTCCATATGGCTGCTCTGGCATTTGAAGTGTCTGGAAGGAAGCCTCACTCCTTGCCTGGCGTCAGCATGGTGATTGCTGATGTGCTCTTCAGCACTGTGGCTCTTTTCCTCATCCAGTCGTGAGTCTGTGAGTCTCTTCCTCATCCGTCGTGTTGGCCAGCTGGTTAGTCTCCTGCACGTGTCCCCTTTCTACTCACTGTACTGCTTTGAATGTTGCCAGTTCAGAAGAGGACGTGGAATGTTCCAGCAGTTATCAAACATTGAAGGGAACTGGCCTCACCACTTTGGACTTGGTTTCCCCTTGGCTCTCCTCACAGCAGAACAGACCTTGTGCGTTCTCAGTAGTCGCCTCCTCTCTGTCCTGTTTCCTGTGGGCATTAGCACCAGTGAAGTAAAGACGCCTGGGAAAACGTGCTTCACCAGTCACACCTCCTCCCGGTGGTCTTCTTAAGCCGTGACTGCCTCACGAGGCAGGCTTCTTGCAGTCCTCGCTGAGCAGCTCAGCCCCTGCAGACACATTTCCTCCCCCACATTCATCTCCTGCCGCCCTGAGGGCCACCGCAGACCGCCCGGTCACCCGCCGTCCAAAGTGGGGTCGAGAGGAGGCGGTGGCAGCTCTTGGCCAGTTTCCCCCTCCCCACACTCAGGAAAGGCAAGACCACTCTACCAAAGGCCCCCTGCATTTTTCCTTTGCTCTCTGAAGAATTGGGACTTTTGTCTCTGGAGTATGTAAGGCAGAATCTTCTTAAAACCAGTGTATGGATTTTTTTTTCATACTCTCATCATCATCTACTGAAAGGCCTCTCTTGTTCTATCTTACTTTTTTAAACTTTTATAACAATTTCAAATCATCTCCATCTAGTCTTTCTTTTTAAAGACTTTATTTTTTTTTAAGAGCAGTTTTAGGTTTACAACAAAACTGGAAGGAGGTACAGAGATTTCCCATATGCCCCCTGCCCCACACATGCAGAGCCTCCCCCATTATCCACATCACTCACCAGAGTGGTACATTTTTACGAAGGGTGAACCTACATTGACACATCGTAATCACCCAAAGTCCATAGCTTACTTTAGGCTTCACTCTTGATGTTTTCCATTCTGTGGGTTTGAACAAATGTATAATGACCTATATCCATCATTATAATACCATACAGGGTGTTTTCATTGTCCTTAAAATCAGTCTGGATTTTTAACACCATTCTAAGTCTGAAAGCACCACAGGTTTTTCTGTAGCTATTGAAATGCATTTGCCAGCTCTTCTGCCTGGTCTGATTTGAATAGTTTGTTACTCTCCCTGTGTCTTATCCATCCACCTCTCCTCCCTGCCTTCCACCTAACCTTGCATGGATAAATTGCATAAACTAGTTGTAGTGTGTGGATTTGTTATTTTTGTTGTGTTTCTGATGAGCACCCAGGTGGGGTGTGACTGGGCGTGGGGAGGAGCCTTGGTTTCCCTTGGTCTCTCCGTTCACAACCGTCACTGTCTGTTTCTTGTAACTCAGGTTAGGATTCGGTCCTCTACAAAAAAATGAACCTGACGAGACAGGGAGGACAGAGGAAAGTCCTCACAGCTGGAACTGTGGGGTTTTGAGGAGTGATTTGTTTCTTCCCCTTACGGGGGCCAAAGCTCTTTTTCACTGCTACCTTTCAAGTTCCCCAGCTGCTGGGAAACACTGGACGTTCCCCCTTGCTGCACAGAGTGCCCGGAGAACCCGAACGTGGGCACTCCGAGGGCTGACCGCCTGTGAGTCACAGCCACGGGTCTGGCGTTTTAAAGGAGTGCAGGCTGCTGCCAATAGAACTGAAGGAGTAGGGTTATTAAATTCTTTACGTTTGAGATTGGTTATTTTCTTCTTGTCATTTTAAGAGAGTAAATTGGGCAGGCGGGGCATGGTGTCCAAACAGTTGTAGCTTTAAAATATTATAGGTTAGACATATGAGCTGGTTTTTTACCAAGAAAAGGAAGCACAGAGGTTTTATTTATTTACTTTTTAAGCTTTGTTTGTTTAATGTATGTATTTATTTGGGCCTTAAAAAAATTGATGGCAATGTTATTTTAAAAGAGTCTGATTCTTTTGACTTAAATTATTGCTTCAGCTACTTTGAGACTAATGAAAACTGGCAGCTACTCCCAGGCAGCATTTCGGCCTTTACAGTAGGTTTGATTAGTTAGAGGCATCCAGACCTCTGAGAAAAGGTGACAGTTCAATAATTGGGGTAGTTTTTAGTATTACTGTTAGTAGAATTGTGTGAATTTCTGGCCGTATGGCTTCTTAAAATTGTCTGTAGAATTACTATTTGATAGCATTAGGTCAATAATAGCTTCTCCCTGTGATTTAGTAAAGGTTCCTTTGGATTTAATTTTCTTGGTTTTGGTGAAAAATAATGCATATTGTCTTATGGAGATTTAACTTCACAAATTTTTGTTTTATTGAACTCAGTGTAATAAAATAAGCATGAAGTTGGTTTTAGTCTTTTCATCTTGATAAGGCAGAGTGGTTGAAAGCAGTTCATGGTTTCGGGAAGAATGGGTGGTCAGGCTGATTTGAGTAAATGTGTAAGTTATATAATTTACAGAGGTTGGAAAGAGAAAAGCAGCCTTGGGTTTAACAGACCTTTTTGTAAATTTTTAAAGGATAATTAACAACAGCAAAAGAGGTGAACCACAACTCTCATACAAATATAAAATGAACACATGTCAATCTTTTTATTTATCCCATTAATTACTGAGGGAACCAGTAAGATGTTACAAGCAGGTCAAAGGAGAACTCATTAATACACGTAGACCAGTAAGAATGCTGACATGAATCTACAGATGGTTGCAAAATTGGTCAGTCTTCATAAGGAATAATCAGCTATGTTCCTATAGACACAATTTTTATTTCTGTGGACAAGAATCTTTTGCATTACTGTTATTATTCTACAACTTACAGAGTTGTAAAATAGTTCAGAGACAAAGAAAGGTGGAGATGACCCAAAGAGTGCACTAAACAAACACCCAGCATTCTTTTTTTGCCCGTTTCAAAGACTTTTACAGTCTTTCCTGACAGAGTATTCAAGAAACTATCTAATTCCTCTCTCAGCCTTTAAGCCTGCTTGCTTCTAACAGCCCAGCCAAACGTCAGTCATGGTTTTAGGAATGGTTCAGAAAGATGATTGATTGTCCAGTCTTTTGTCTCTTTGAATTAAAGTCACAGTCCTTATCAACTTTTTATTTCTTTATCGTTACCTCAGAGCCGAGCAGCCTGTATTGTTGAAAAGTTGAAAAGATTGTGCTCTGACCAAGTTATACCTGGACCATGATCTGTTACCTCGGTGTCTATCAGGGGGGTTGCTTCTGCCCAGAGGGGAATTCTTTTTCTAATTTTCTTCTTTCTTTTTCTAATTTTTATGAGAGAACCAGATAGACTAGATGCCCTCTGCCTCAAAGGATATGCTTTGGTTTTGTTGGTCTTAGTTCTTAGGGTTATTACAGGTGCCTCAGTCATCCTAACTTTAGTTTTTCCTTTTTTGTAGGTTTTCTTACAGAGACTGGAAAAACCAGAGCAAGTATTATTTTTTCTACAGGAACTGAATCTGCCTTCCAAGTTACTCAGATCAGAATTATGGTAATTCTTATTCTGCCTTCTTTAGGAAATGTTACTACTATTTTTAAAAATAGGATTGTATTTCAGAGGTCCATGTCACTGGTTTTTCATTGAACATTTAGTGATTATTTATTCTGTGTCAGGCCTGTAGCAGAAGGCAAGGGCACAAAGATGAATAGATTGTTAAGTCTGTAAATGGTGTGAGTATAAGGATCAAGAAAAGTAAGGAATCATTTCTTGGGAAGCAGCTTTCTTACTTTTCCAGGACTTAATGTATTTGAAATCTCATTTTGTTGGTTTGATTTTTGCGTTAAGCTATTTGAATTTGACCATGTTATTTGGGAACAAAATGGCCACAGAACTTTGGTCCCTTTGATGTACTTTATTTAGATCTCTATTTCCAGGTTCGACGTGGTGGCATTGGTGCCCAGTGTGGGTTGGTGTTTGCCTATAATTCATCTTCTGATAAATTTCATGCAGAAGAGCACTTCAAAAGGTTTGAAAAATATGACAAATGGAAGCTTCAGGAATTCAGGCAATTTGTAAAAAGCAGGTAAGGAACAGAATAAAAATCTTTATAGTTAATAAGATTGTATACATTCTCTTATTGGTGAAGTATGTTTTCTTTATAGAAAAGTTGCTACTAACCCATCTTCAGTGGCCATGCGCATTCATTGCTTTCTGGCAGCACATGTGAAGACATATATTTTAATTTGTTCATAGTCTCTTACTCGGTCCCTTCTGTGACCAGGTGTACACATCTTCAAAATGGTTGGGTAATAATACCTGCCTGAATTGTGGGCAGCCTGAGGTCTCTAGTCTTATCTAGCCACTGGAAAATTTACCCAGGCCCCAGCTTCCCTCCTCCTATTTTTGTGTTTTTACCGAAAATATTTATTAAGCACCTACGATGTGCTAGGCCTGATGCTAGGTACTGAAGATACCGTAATGAGCAGATTGGCCCGTTCCCTGCTCTGTAGAGCCTACTGTTTAGCTTAGAAGACAGATGATAAAGCCTACAGTGTCACAGTACTATAAATGCGAGGTAGATAGGAGGGATAAGGTGCTCTGGGAGCATATGGCAGAGCACCTGACCTGATCAGGGAAGGCTTCCTGGAGGAAGTGTTGAATATGGATGAGCTAAAGCTAATTAACTACTTGAAGAAGTGGAAGCAGAGTGTCCTGAGCAAAGAGCAGAGCAGAGTTGAGAGCTCAGGTGGGGTCTGGCGTACACAAGGGACTGACGAGCCCCATGTTGCTGAGGTGTGCCGTGAGTTGGAGAGTGGGGAGAGGTGAAGCTGGAGAGCTAGGGAAGGGTCAGGTCGTTGAAGGCCCTTTTGTCTCTGTTTCACGGTTTAGACTTTATCTTGAAAGCCATGGGGGCAGGGGCAGGGAGCAGGGTGGAGTGTTTGCTGAGGAGCTTCAAGAAGAACGAGGAGAGCTCGCATTTGTGGTTTGGAAGTGCTGCTCTGGAGCCTGCTGTGTGAGGTGGGCTGGAGGAGAGCGAGCGGGGAGGCCAGATGAAGTGGGGGGAGGCTGTCACGGTCACCTGGGAAGCCAGAGTGTGGGTAACCTCAACTAGAGCAGCAACAGGAGCCATGGAGAGATGTGGACGATTGAAGAGACGGCTAGAAAGGAGAAGCAGCAGGACCTGGTGAGTGACTGATGTACAGCAGGAGAGAGAAGGAGGCTTAGGCCTCAGTGAGTCCTGGATTTTTGGCTCACCAGAGGGGACATTGGTAGCGCCTTTTTCTGAGACAGAAAACACCTCGGGGAAAACAGGTTTGTGGGAAGATGATGAGCTCAGTTTTGGTCCTGTTGGATTTGAGGTTCTAGGAAGTCTCTGAGATATCCCACAGCTAGTTGGATAAACAGGTGAGGAACCTAGAAGAGATGTTGTCCTGAAGGCAGAGATATGAGAGACATTTCGGTGATAGTTTAAAATGAATTAGAAGAGATCATTCTGGAGGAGTGTGTGGGCTGGGAAGAACAGAGACTTTAGGTCAACATGCTGAGAGGCACCAGCATTTATGGGGCAGCAGAGAAAGGGAGGCTGAGAAAAACAGCCAGAGAAGCAGCAGGGAAGCCAGGGAAGTGTCCTCATGAAGCCAGGGGAAAATCGTGGTTAAAGAGGTAGGGAGTGGGCAACGGTGTTGGATGTTACCCCGGAGTCGGTGAGGTAAGTCTAGAAGTGGACTTGTTGGATTTAGCCACAGACGTCGTTGGTGACCTCTTGGACAGTGTTACCTCCCTAATTACTAGTAGCAAGTTAAAACTCATGCAGCTGAGCCCGAGACTTGCCCTTTTTGCTCCTGTATTTCACAGGTAATGGGGTGCTGGAGTTTTTACTATCACTGAGTACTGTACTACTAGGCTTTCATGTACGTATGAACCACCGATAATTGTGTGAAAATGCGGATTCTGAATCAGTGGTTCTGCCTGGGGCCTGAGACCTTCATTTCTAACAAGCTCCCCGGCGACTCTGATGCTCCCCGACCACGGATCACACTTGGAATAACAAGGATCTAGAATAACTTCCTCTCTCTGCTGGACTTCCTTTGGTGGCATCCCTGACAAAGGGTCACTCAGCCTCCCTAGAATATCCTTAATGATGGAGAACTCACTGCACTTCAGTAACATATTCTATGTTTATTGAAATCTACACTTGTAATTTCAACTCTGTGGTCTTAATTTCAGCCCTCTAAATGAATTGAAACAAATCTGTCTCCCATCACGCATACATGCTTTTTAAAAAGATGCTTTTCTTTTTAAACAATAACTAGAGATTACACTTGTTTCTAAATAGCTGTGTCCCACTCCTGGGACATATTAATATAGGTTTTTTTTTTTCCCTAAACCTGCTGTCAAACAAGATCTTTCACATCTTATATAGGATGATTTTTTTTTTGAACCTAAATGCAGGCTTATTTGCTAGTCCCTTGTTGATTTTAGCTCCTGGTTCCAGCCTGAACTACTCTGAAATCCTGATTTGCTTGGGCTACATATTATCAGTCCCTCTCCAGTTTGGAGATCAAAATGGTAATAGACATGTGTCTGTCTTCTTGCCTTTTTTTTTTTTTTTTTGTCTGCCCTCTGGTCAGACATCAGTCAGTCAGCACACTCTGGGACCAGCTGTTTGGTTGCTGTACATATTTAAGAGGACTGATACTTAGCTCTGTTTTCTCCACCCTGCCTGTGAGTTGGTGTAGTGAGCAAGGTTGCTTCTCCCCACTGTCTGACATCCTGCCAGCTCTCTGTATCTCAAGGATTTCCTTGATGACTCCCGAAGGGTGAATTGAAAAATCCTCAAACACACCATATTGATGAAAGTCATTGGCATGGTTTGGGGCTAAGATGGAATACCACCTGTCCCATTGGTTTTAGGGTTAACTATATCATGAAAGGTTTATGCTAAGAAAGACTTAATGGTAAGAAGAGAACGTTTTTTTCTCTCTGTTACAGAACCTACTCTGAGTCCTTTGTCTTTTTCTTCTTGCTGTTTTCTTCTTGTAAATCCCTGTGTTTGCTTATCTTATCCATACAGAATACTCATGTGTTGGCTAGCTTGTTAGCCGTATCACAGACTAAATAGTTTAAAGTTTTAGGAATGTTACTTGAAAAGACTGCCATTTTCTCCTTCTCAGTTATTTAATTCCTGAAAAGGAAGTACCATTCAAGTATCCAATTTTAAAAAGAAACAGGGGCTTCCCTGGTGGCGCAGTGGTTAAGAATCCGCCTGCTAACACAGGGGACACGGGTTCGAGCCCTGGTACGGGAAGATCCTACCTGCCACGGAGCAACTAAGCCCGTGCGCCACAACTACTGAGCCTGCGCTCTAGAGCCTGTGAGCCACAACTGCTGAGCCCGCATGCCACAACTACTGAAGCCCGCGTGCCTAGAGTCTGTGCTCCGCAAGACGAGAAGCCAATGCAATGAGAAGCCCGCGCACCGCAACAAACTGTAGCCCCCACTTGCCGCAACTAGAGAAAACCCGTGTGCAGCAACGAAGACCCAACGTAGCCAAAAATAAATAAATAAAATAAATAATAAAAAAAAAGAAAAGAAATGGCACACAGTTGTACTTCTTCAGCCTTTGGGTTGAAATGCTTCCCTGGAAGGACTTTTTTTTTTTTTTTAGAGCAGTTTGCCTGTCCATCAGCTCACTTATTTATTTTTATTTATTTATTTATTTATTTATTTATGGCTGTGTTGGGTCTTCGTTTCTGTGCGAGGGCTTTCTCTAGTTGCAGCAAGTGGGGACCACTCTTCATCGCGGTGTGCGGGCCTCTCACTATCGCGGCCTCTCTCGTGGCGGAGCACAAGCTCCAGACGCGCAGGCTCAGCAATTGTGGCTCACGGGCCTAGTCGCTCCGCAGCATGTGGGATCTTCCCAGACTATGGCTCGAACCCGTGTCCCCTGATTGGCAGGCAGATTCTCAACCACTGCGCCACCAGGGAAGCCCAGGACTTCTTAAGTAATAGGGAAAAATCCTGAGGCCTGTGGAGGCTGAAGTTTTCCTTTTTTGGAGCTCCAGGATCTGAAAGCTCCTCAGCTTTTACCCTTCAGCTGTTGCAATTGTGAATCTCAGGCCAGTCGTACCTATGTTAGCCAGACCTAGGGAAAGAAAACTGAACCTGCCTCTCCTTTGGATTTTTCCAGAAGCACACACCAGCTGTTGCATTGTACCTTATTCCTGAGTATCTTCATCTCAGATGCCTTGACTTCAGGTCTCATTCTTCAGATAAGCCAGTTATCTAGAGAAGCAAACTTCCCTTAGTTCCCAGGTTATATTTGGGACTAATAATAGTTCCCATTGCACAGATGAGGAGGCTGAGAAGTGGGGAGGATGTTACCACCAGCTCCCTCGTATGCTCAGAGAGGCACCACGTGCCACACCCCGTCCTCGATTGTTAACCGACAGGCCGTGTAAACAAGTTAAATGCCATTTAGGTGGTGCCTTATTCGTTAGACCCTTGAGAAGTTTAGGAATAGGAGAACATTTTGTGATTACCTTTGTGTTTACAGGATTGGTTGCCCGTCTGATAACCTTGGCGAGGATGATCCTATTGGCTGGTTTGAGCTGGAGGAAGAGTGGGATGAAGCAGATGTCAAGTTGCAACAGTGCAGGGTTGCCAAGGTAAGTATCAGTGAGGTGTGGCCTTCGCACACTTGCCCACTCCCCTCCTTTTGTACTGTGTTTATCAAGCAGTTATTGTGTGCCAGTCCTGTGCCAGCACTGGAACCCTGCAGGTGAGTCAGACATGATCATGACCTTCACGGAACTCCGAGTCTAGTGGGAGACACAGATGTATGAGACACTGTGATATGGGCTGATAAAGAGACACATGGGGCTGTTGCAGCCTGAAGGAACAATATTTACCCAGCCTGGAATTCACTAGGGAAGGCTTCCCAGGAAAGTTGGTGCGATGCCAAGTGTTGAAAGTTGATTAAGCTGTCATCTTTAGCCAGGCTGAGAGGTGTGGAGAAAGGCCTCTCAGGCTGAGGGAGCAGTAAGTCCACAGGCCTAAATGCAAGAGAGATGTCTTTCCGTAGCTATGAAAGAAACAATGATTATCTGGCTACTTAATTTTTTTTAACCTCCGTTGTGAATCTTAGTAAGAAGCTTAAATAAGAGAAACAAGAACTATCTTCAGGACTTGTACATAGTAGGTGCTCAGTAAATATTTACGCAGCTAAGTAGTGGATTCTGAAAGACCCTCAACAAAGGATCTTTCACTATAATAAGCAGAGAGTGTGCATAGAAGTTGGGCTTTGCAAATAGCTTTAGCTTTGAGCAGACAAGGCTGTGTCCTGGGCTCCCAGCACATGGATTACAGGTAAGTGGGGGCTTGGAGATGATCCCTTAGGGCAGTCATTGACTGTTTTCACCATATAGCTCTTGTCTTTTTCAAAATGACTGTGCCACAGAACAGACGTCCTTCTCTTATTCATCCTGTCTTATCCTGTTTTTGCCTTGAAGCAGGAATAGTGCCGTTTCTCATATTGTGATCTTTTCCCAAACCTGACTTCAGTGTTTGTATTGTCTCTTCCCTGTTTGTTGTAGATGCTGGACTTACACTTTGTGTCTCCAGTGCTAGGCATAGTGGTACCTCATTAATTATTAAAGTCACAGGAAGACCTGCCCAGAAAGGCCTTTATTTCCCTTTTGTCAGTACCTGGGGCTTCTAAGTCCTTCTCGTCACCTCTGTCTTGTCCTTTTCCAGTATTTGATGGTGAAGTTCCTCTGCACCCGCCAGGAGTCGGCAGAGCGCCTGGGAGTACAAGGCTTGAGCGTCAGTGGGTACCTCCGGCCCGCGAGGGCAGAAGCGGAGCAGAGCATCGTCCGTGCTCACTGCAGAAAGGGCGTGGAGGAGAGCGTCTGTGGGGCCACACTGCTTCTCAGGACCCTTCAGTTCATCCAGCAGCTCGCCCATGACCTGGTAGTGTTTCCTCAGTTGTTAGACCTCATTCCTTTGGGAAGAGTAACGACAGTGTCTGGGGAAAGGAACACCAGCCGGTGAAACCTGGCCCTGCTGAAGCCATGCAGTACGAATGAGGAGGGCAGGCTTCGGGCTGCTGTGATGACGTTGGGAGGCCAAGGGGAGTGAGGCGTTGGGCATTGATGGCGTCAGTCAGTGGCAGACGAAGTGGCATGTGGTCACCATTGTGAGGTTTCCTGGGATAGACCTGCATACAGATCTTAAAGAGCCCCAGCTTTGGTTGCCAGGGAGACAAAGCACATTTATGGGATTTATGTCTTCTTTAAGCCCTAGAATTATTCCTGAAGTGTAGGTGAATTCTGTTTGTTTACTAAAAGTACCAAAAATAATAACAGGATTTTTTTTAATTGAAATATAGTTGACTTACAGTATTAGTTTCATGGTAATCTGATCCATGCAAAGTTATTATAAAATATTGACTATATTCCCTGTATTGTACATTATATCCTTGTAACTTAAATTTTATTTTATACCTAGTAGTTTGTACCTCTTAATCTCTTTCACCTATTTTTGCCCTTCCCCACACTCCACTCCCCTCTGGTAACCACTAGTTTGTTCTCTGCATCTGTGAGTCTGTTTCTGCTTTGTTATATTTGTTTGTTTATTTCATTTTTTAGATTTCACATATAAGTGAAAACTTACAGTATTTGTCTTTCTCTATCTGACTTATTTCATTAGGCATAATACCCTCCAGGTCCATCCATGTTGTCACAAATGGCAAAATTTCGTTCTACTTATGGCTGAATAATATTCCATTGTATACATATACCATATCTTCTTTATCCATTCATTTGTTGATGGACACTTAGGTTGCTTCCATATCTTGGCTATTGTAAATAATGCTGCTGTGAACATTGTGTTTTTGATACTGACTTCTACAGTCACTAATAAAAACACAGTGACAGTCTACTCAAAGAAAGGTTCTTGCAGCCATCACTACAGAGAACATGGCTTATCACTCAGGAATCCGGTGGAGCCCTCTCACGTGTGGTACGCAACAGTGTCTACTCTTGACCTGCATTCTGCTTCAGGGCACATTCAGAGGCTGGTGACTCAATTTGTATATGGATTGTTTGGTCTTTGTTACTGGAGCTCTCCTATCACAGCAGAAAACAGCAAATGAGAGGGAGATGCGTAGGAGTAGCAGAAGCGATCACAGCAGAATTGATCTTTCAGCCTACATGCAGGGAAGGGTCAAAGCATGCTGCAGGATGGTCCTGGACAATAATCATCGCCAAGTAAAGATTCACTTATGTTCCAGGTGTAGTATCTGTGAAGTCAAGGAGCTTCCATGGGGATGTGTGTGTATATGTTACGTGTATATATACATTCACGTACATATGTACACACACACGTATTTTAGAAAGTTTCACACCAAAAACAGTTGTTCACGGACTTTTTAGTTTAAGCATCAGTTATGTTGGAATTTTACACATGCGGAGCCACCTTATCCCTTAACAGTGAGAAGTAAATGAGCCATTACAATATTTCTCTAAATGCATTTTTCAATTTTATTTTTTCTGGTCTTTATTATTTTTTAGGTACAGCAGAAGGAAAGTGGCTTAAAATACAGATCTTTTCTGGACTTCGCGGGTCTTGATTTGCAGATCTTTTGGGATTTTTACAGTAAATTAAAGCAAAAGTAAGTCAGAATTTGTTACAAGATGATAATCGTATATTGATAAGCACAACTGAAAACACTGAGTTTTGCTGTTCTAAAAGGACAATTTTTTTCTTCCAAGATTTTTTACTTCCTACTAGTTTATACTGCTCTGATTCGAAAGATTTGGTTATTGTTGAAAATAAACATCTTACATTTCTACAAAGTGCTTTATTTGGGCAGTGTTTTTGCAAGCATTTTGTCATTTATATTACAACCTTATAATGATAAGCAGGTCAAGGATTATAGTATTCTCATTATACTACTGAAGAAACAGAATCAGAGGTGCATTTCTTTACCCAGAGTGGGCACAGTCAGACAGGGTCTGTGTTTTCAGACTCTACCCAGTCCATTGTTCTTTCCTTTCCACCTTTCTGCCTCTGGTTGGCATTCTTTTTACTGAGCCTGATGCCTAGTGGGGAGAGCCCTTTGTAGATAGTTGTTTGGCTTGGAGGGTAAAAGCAACTTGCATTTTTGCTCTCTGACATTCTTTGTCTTTCTGTAGCCCAAGGGAAGAATGCATCTGTGCCCAAACCCTGCTTCTGCAGCTCCTCCAGAGCTGTTTCTCCGTGCTGCAAGGAGACGCGTCGGCCACCTCTGAGGACGCCAAGGCTCCAAGCATGAGCTGTAGGCGGGTAGAGGCCGCCAAGGAGCTCTACACACACCTATGTGATGGTAGGGATTGGGATTCTTCTTTACTGTGACCCTGAGCTCGTAGCCTGCAGGGCCTTTTGCTTTAGAGAACAGGGGGTCCTCTGACCATGCAAACCCAGGAAAGGGTTTACATCTTTGGAAAATGAGTTTCCGTGATCCTCTTTTGAATCATTATTTGGAGTTCAGGATTTAGTCCCTCTTCAACGACTTCCTCCTGGTTTCTGATATACAGTTGTGTTATATTGAGAGTAATTGCTGTCACACTCCAGTCTTCACTTCAACTGAGACACGGGGATGAGGCTGATAGATTGAGGTGGGGAGATGATAATATTAATTGAGAATAAAACACGTGATCATCTGAAGTTATTTTTAAAGCTTCGCCAAGTTGTGTCTCAAAAGGACAGAAATAATGAAATAAAAGCTGGTACATAGAGTCTTTATTTTTGTTAAATGTAAACAAATAAAAAATAATTTCTTTACACTGCCTAGCCTGTACAGAAGTATTTCTTTGCTCTGGTAGCGAGTTTATGGGCTAAAGCTGATATATATATTGTAAGTGAATAGGTGGGATATATTAAAGCTGATTATTCATTTTTATCAGTGGTGGATAGGGTGGATGGAGACTCTGCACCCATGGAAATATTGAAACAAGAAGTCAGGAATACCCTTCTTAATGGGGCTGCCGTCTTCTTTCCTGATCGACAGACCCGGCGGGACCATCTCTTCACCATGATGGTAACTATTTACGTTAAAAGTACGGATTCCATTCCAGAACTCTGTTGGGGTGAAACTTATTAGTCTTTGTTTTCTCTGAATATCCTCTCAGTTTCAGTTTCCTAAATGTGTATTTAATACTGTGTGCAAAGTTTTGTGTGGGACACAGGTATCTAAGGACATAGCACTGTACTCAGGGTGGGGATGACAGATAATCCTGACCTCCGTTTTAGAACCCGTTGAATCACAAAGGGAGAGCTTAGTCTCCTTCAGCTTTATGACATGCCTACAACCAAGTGTTCTTTTTAACATTTTAACCTTTTATTTAATATTTATTTTTATTTATGTATTTATTTTGGGTCTTAGTTGTGGCACATGGGATCTTTCATTGCGGAGCGTGGGCTCATCGTGGCAGTGCGCGGGCTTCTCTCTAGTTGTGGTGCACAGGCTTCTCTCTGGTGGCGCACGGGCTCCAGAGTGTGTGGGCTCTGTAGCTGCGACATGAGGGCTCTCTAGTTGTGGCGCGTGGGCTTAGTTGCTTGTGGCATGTGGGATCTTAGTTCCCCGACCAGGGATCAAACCTTAGTCCCCTGCATTGGCAGGTGGATTCTTAACCACTGGACCATCAGGGAGGTTCCAACATTTTAACTTTTTTTTTTTTAAATAAATTTATTTATTTATTTATTTATTTATTTGTGGTTGCATTAGGTCTTCGTTGCTGCATGCGGGCTTTCTTTAGTTGCGTCGAGTGGGGGCTACTCTTTCTTCTGGTGTGCGGGCTTCTCATTGTGGTGGCTTCTCTTGTTGTGGAGCACAAGCTCTAGGCACGCGGGCTTCAGTAGTTGCAGCACGTGGGCTCAGTAGTTGTGGCTCACGAGCTCTAGAGCACAGGTTCAGTAGTTGTGGCGCTCGGGCTTAGTTGCTCCGCGGCATGTGGGATCTTCCGAGACCAGGGCTCGAACCCGAGTCCCCTGCATTGGCAGGCGGATTCTTAACCACTGAGCCACCAGGGAAGCCCCTATTTTAACTTTTTATTATGGGAAAATCTAAATACAAAACTAGACTAAATAATACATATAATGAATCCCTCCAACCCCCTAAGTGTACTCATCACCTAGATTCAATAATTATAAACTTAGGCTAATCTTGTTTCATCTGTAATATACTTCACCCACTCCCACCCCTCTTTATTATTTCAAAGTAAATCCCTGACTTATTTTATTCATAAATATTTCAGTTTATATCTGTAAAGAAAATACAACCAAGTTTTAATCTTCCCGCCCAAAATTATGATTTATCCTAGGAATTCAAGGATGGTTTAACATTAGAAAATCAGTCAATGAAATCAGAGAGGAAAAAAATCATATTGATAAATGCAGAAAAAATTTTAATAAGATTAACTTCTGATGATGATTCAAACAACAAAACCATTAGCAAACTTGATATAAAAGGGAAGTTCCTTAATCTCTTGGAGGGCATGTATCCAAAACCTACAATAAACAATGTACTGGTCTTTGGGACACTGACTCATCCTTTCCAAAATGAGGTATAAAACAAGGATGCTTACTGTCACTGCTTCTCTTTGATATTATATTAGAAGGCCTAGCCAGTGCTGTAGGACAAAGAAAAGAAATTTTAAAAATAACAATTAGAAAGAATAAAACAAATAATCATTATTTGTCTGTTTAGACAAACAACTATTAGAATTACTGAGAAGACTTTGATGAAGAAAACGAGATGCAGCATTTAAAAGGGCATTTCTGTATGTAACAGCTAATTAGTAAATGCAATAAAAGTGCCCTGTCGGATGCATAAAGCCCCATAGAAACAAAAAAGGGAATAAAAGAAGCATAAAATGTGGTCCCTGATGCCAAATGACTGCAGTCCAGTTGGGGGCACTGCCACAAGGAAAAACTGACCCTATATGCAATAGGTGTTTAGAGGAGAATTTTGTTCAGGTTAAGTGATGGAGGAAGGTTTCCGAGAGGAGGGAGGATCTTTGGTTGTTTTCAGCTGTCTGCAAAATTTGCATATCAGCTTGAGGGATCAGGTTTTTTTCTTCTAGTTTTATTGAGCTATATTGACATACAGCATTGTATAAGTTTAAGGTGCACAGCATAATGACCTGACTTACATACATCATGAAATGATTATCACAATAAATTGGATGAACATCCATCATCTCATATAAATTAAAGAAATCTCAAAATTAAAGAAATGGAAAAACAATTTTTCTCCTTGTGATGAGAACTCTTAGGATTTACTCTCTTGACCTCTTTCATATATAACACGCAACAGTGTTAATCACATTTATCACGTTGTACGTTACATTCCTAGTATTTAGCTTATAACTAGAAGTTTGTACCTTTTGACTGCCTTCATCCAATTACTCTGACCCCTGCCTCTGATCTCTTTTTCTATGAGTTTGTTTGTTTTTGAAGTATAATTGACCTACAGCACTACATTATTTCCTGTTATACAGCATAGTGATTCAATATTTCTGTACATTTCAAAATGATCACCACGATAAGTCTATTTTATGATATGTCACCATATGAAGATATTACATAGTTATTGACTATATTCTCCACACTGTGCATTTCATACCTGGGACTCATTTAATCTGCAGCTGGAAGTTTGTACCTCTTAATCTCCCTCATCTATTTCTTCCCTCCTTCCACCCCTCTCCCCTCTGGGAACCACCTGTTTCTGGGAACCATCTTTGTATCTATGACTTTGTTCCTGTTTCGTTATGTTTGTTCATTTGTTTTGTGTTTTAAATTCTACATATAAATGAAATCATACAATATTTGTCTTTCTCTGTGTGACTTATTTCACTTAGCATAATACCCTCTAGGTCCATCCATGTCACAAATGGCGAGATTTTATGGCTAATATTCATTCATCGTGTGTGTGTGTGTGTGTGTGTGTGTGTATATCTCACATCTTCTTTATCCGTTCATCTGTTGATGGGCACTTAGGTTGCTTCCATATCTTGGCTATTGTAAATAATGCTGCAGTGAATATAAGGGTGCATATATCTTTTCTAATTAGTGTTTTTGTTTTCTCTGGATAAATATCCAGGAGTGGAATTTGCTGGATCATATGGTAGTTCTGTTTTTAATTTTTTGAGCACCCTCAAAAGCCATTAGTTTTCTATAATGGCTGCACCGATTACATTCCCACCAACAGTGCACGAGGGGTTCCCTTTGGATCAGTTTTTACTTCGTGAGTTTTAACCTTTGACAGCATCAGCTGACTCTGAATTGTGGAAGAATCTCTGTCCCACTTGTTTGCTGGAAGCATTTATCAGGCAGCTGAGCAAATGGTTTTTTTGTTAGCTCGTGTCCCACACAGAAAAATAGAGGACATGCGACCTCTTGAATGACATTGCTGTGTGTTAGTAAAGCAGCCCATTAACTTTTCCTTTGCCCATCTATCTGACAGCAGTGGTAAGGTCTATATTTTTTTTCCCTTCTCGTGCAGATGAATTAAACTGCTGTCATTTGTGACCATATCTTATCTCTCCCGCCCTCTTGCACCAGGCAGGGCCCCGGGTCTTAAATCCTCTGGAAATCTCTGCCAGTGCCTTGCATAGCAGTAGGTGTTCAACACATTTATTGAATTAAGAAAAAAAAAAAAGTGCCCGCAGAGTAACCCATAGCCTCATCAGGGGATGTGATTCCTTCAACTGTCACCGTAGGCTGTTTGGACTTATACAGAGAAAGCTTAGATCCTGTTTAAAAAAACAAACAGAAAGCTCACAAGAAAGGCGCTCTGTCTCTGCCCCCTCCTCTTGGGATGGCCTGCCCAGGGATGAAAATAGACATCTTTTGGAAGTCACCTTCCTAACATTTGCATCAAGCTTTCCTGCAGGAAGGCTTGGAAATGTCAGCTTCCGCAGTGAACAGACGTACACCTGCCGTCTCTTGGTTCTGCTCCCTCTTCGCGCTAGGCCAGGTCTAAGTTGGGCCCGTCAGGTGGTGTGCTGACCCCGGCTTTCCCCATGTTTGGGATCAGTGGGCCATGGCATTTTGTGCTGCTCTAGGGCTCTAGAATGTTGTGGAATAGATTTCCTGAATATGCAGTTTCTTGTGTTCTAGAAGAATGTCACCGAGCAGGAACACAAGCAGTCCCTGCAGCTCACTTTCCGCTCACTCTGCACGTATTTTAGGTAAGTTTACAGTTC
This sequence comes from Balaenoptera musculus, assembly GCF_009873245.2. Lineage (NCBI taxonomy): Eukaryota > Metazoa > Chordata > Mammalia > Artiodactyla > Balaenopteridae > Balaenoptera > Balaenoptera musculus. The sequence goes on along the minus strand of NC_045804.1, from coordinate 48,146,655 downwards.
TTTTCAGTAGTCCAGTATTTCAGATCTTTGCAGCGTTGTTTTCTTGAGCTCTCCCTTCCTTTCCTGTGCTTTTGGAGTAACCAAGTACTTCCCTCACTCAGCCAGGTTTCTAGAGTGAGGTATCAGTAGACTCAGAAGTGACCAAAACAGTGGTAGAATAATAGTCTTGTCAAGAGCTTGCTCCAAGTCCCAGTCACTGTAAGACACTTCAGAGTTGAACCCATGGGGAATCGCCTTGAATGCTTCAGTTTCTACATGATTTTTGAAGACAAAAACAGAAGCTGAAGGAGTTTGGAGTCCAGTCCTCAAGTCTAAAAACCCAGATACGTTAAAGCCCAACTGCAGAGGCACAGAGTGGTAGTTTAGCAAAAACTGTGCTGGGAGGGGTGACATGGAGACCATTACCTGCTTTGACTCCCAAAGAAGCTCATGGGCCTGTAGGTTGCATTATTAGAGGTATATATAGACTTTTGAAGGAGGGAGGGGACTAAAAGCCTGAGCAACTGTCTGCAGGTCAGACTATACCTGGTACGGAGGCCGATTTAGAGGACTGTATAAAATGTCTTCAGAATCGACTATCAAGGATGATGAAAGAGCCTGGGGCTCATGTGAAGAACCTTTGAAGACACAGGGAGTGTTTAGCCTGGATTGTCAGATTAGCAGTCATGAGGTTAGGTGTATTTCCTGTTGGTGGCCAAGGTGATTTATTCATTGTATTTATTCCCTGGAATCTTTTCTGAGGACTTGCAGATTTATGGGCCTGTGCTTACATAAGTACATGTGGACAGACAGTGGCACAGACCCAGCTGGGACCCTGGCCTTTTCCTGACCCAAACTCCTCACATCCCATAGAACTGACAGTGAAATCTTGCTAGGTTCCCTTTCGGAACCTTTTGAGATAGACAGCGTGAAAATCCCCTTCCTGAAACAAGGTGTCATGACTAATTTGTGTCCTTCCAGTGATAAGGATCCAGGCGGCCTTCTGCTGTTACCTGAGAAAGGCGACCTGGCCGACGTGGACATCGGTGAAGTGCTGGCGGCCATGAACACTCTGCTGTCTGTTGCCGCTCGAGAGGTAACTGATGCCGCACTGTTTCCTGTGCCTCTTGCCTTTAGGAGACGGGGTGGGGCAGTCATGGCTCCTTCCCCTTTAGCCCTCATTTACAGCACGATTGTAACTTTGCCGGTGACTGTCACACACGTGCACAGAGGTTTCCCCGCCTGCCTTTGCTTCTAGTGAGCAGCTCCTGCAGATGAGCGAGAGGGAGCTTCCCTGCGCCTTGGTAGTCAGCCAGCAATAAATACCTGAAAGTGCTCAATGAGACTCCCTTTGAAAAGGAGTGGGTATTTACTGAGTGCCCTCGTGGTGTCCGTCAGCGAGCCCAGCGCATAGTCCTATATTTGTGGTGTGAATTCTGTGGAAAAAGCCTTTAACTTTTTTTAAAATTTAAGATTACTTAGCAAACCCACAGGCTAATCAAATCTGAAAAGATGGTCTCTTTTTTTCTGTGCTAATGATATTTTAAAGTTTTTTTCTTTTTTTTTTTTTTAACATGAAGGATTTTGTTTCTCAAAATGTAGTCCATTTGTCACCTGGATCAGAATCGCCTGGTACATTGTGGCAAACATTTGGATTTCTAGGTCCCACCCCAAGCTACTGATTTAGAATCTCTGGGGGTAGGGCTTAAAACTCTGCATTGTATCAAGCACCCCCAGAGATTCTGAAGTAGCAGAAGCCCTGTAGTAGCGGACCAAGCACTGCCTCTCTGGATAAAATACAGGAACCAGGGAGTTAGAGGAGATGTTGTGGAGAGAGTGCAGACCACACCCTTGATGTGTTTAATGACGTGGCTGAACTTGGTGTCTTTAAATCTCTTATGTTTTTGTTGGTGCTTTGCTGTTTTCAGGTTGCTTCTAGAGCCGTGATTTAGTTCATTCCCAGCTGCCTGCGGTGGTAGGCCACTCAGCACTTACCCCCCCATTTGCTCACAGGGACCTTAGAGAGCTTTCAGTGTGCTGGGTTGTCATTTGTAGTGTGCTAGGTCACACTGGGCTGGCCACTATTTAGACCTAATATTAGTTTAAATTCAGGGTTATTTTTATTTTACTGTGATGCCTGTGTTCTTTAAGGTAATGTATTGACTTTATAAGCCTTAACTGTTTTTAATCAATGCTCTATTTTCTGCTGTCACGTTAATGTTCTCTTTGGTTATTTTCTCCTTTCTGTCTTCTTTCCAGACCCATCTCTTGAGTCTCCCTTAAAAATCTTACTCCAGCCTACTGCCCATCAGTTTTTGCTCTGCCCTGGTTAGCCGTGTGTCATTCTCATCTGTTTTTATTTCTGCCATTTCCCACACTTGCCCTTTCTTCTGGAGCTCATCTAAATTCTGTGTTTCCCAGACCGCTGAATTCTTATTTAAGTTCTACGTTCCCATCATCAGTGCCCCTGGGCAGAAGTCTCCAGTGTTCTCACTGGTTTTCGTGGGTGTTAATTCTGCCTCCTGCGTGAGTCGGTATGTGCTGGAGCCAGGACTAAAACACAGGCTATTCGACTCTTAGTCTTGTCCCCTTTCCACTCGGTCAGGTGTGCTGTGAGTTGTACGTAGAGAGCGAGATAGCATTTGTCCAAGAGAATTCCTTATAATCTTCACTATTTGGAGATCACATGATTGTCTTTTCTTCCCTGTCACTTTCCTGTGATACAAAGGAAGTTAGAAACTTCACTGAACCTCCCAGGCCAGGGATCACTGCAGCCATTGAGATATTTCCTTGAAATATCTCTTTGAGTAAGAAACATTTATGGTTGTACTAAAGAAGAAGAGTTAGATTTAAAAAAACTTTTTTTCAAGGTGGTCAGAAATGTACCTAGTCTGAAAAATTTCTCGCAAGTCTGTTAATTCAGTAGAGATCCACTAAAAGCCTGCGATGTGCCGGGCCCTGTGCGAGGCACGGGGGTGCAGGGCCAAAAGAGCACAGCCTTGAGGAGCAGGCAAACATGTGGTCAGTTATAACACAGTAAGGGCCTAAAAGCATAGGTCCTGTGGGTACAGAAGAGCACACCTGACCCTATCTGGTGGGAGAAGGCAGTAGAGCTTGAGAAGGGCTTTTTGGAGGAGGTGGTGCTGGAGCTCCTTGTGAGCCCACGAACGGAGTCTGATCAGGCATAGAGGAAGGGGTGTTCTTAATCGAACGGCATAAGTAACAGGCCAGTGACAAGATGGGGAGGAGCAGGTATTTGAAGAGGAGAATGGTAACGGCCAGGCTTTGAACATGTTGGGTTTATGGTTCTGGTAGGACTTCAGGTGACAGTGTCTGGTTGGACCCTCAGGAGCTGAGTCAGTGCTGGAGATGGGGATTTGCAGTCATTCACCAGCAGGTGACAGTTGAAGCCATGAATGTCAATGTCCTCTCATCGCCTGTGGGCATCTGTGTAGAAAGGGCAGCCAGGAGAGTAAGAAGGAGAGGCAGGAAGAAAGTCAGGGGCCACAGAAGCTGAGAGAGGAGAGAGCTTCAAGTAGGACCGTGGTTGGCACAGCTACCAGGGCTGAGGTTCAGTGGGGAGGCTTTGCTCTCTAGGTGGCAACTAATGCCTTTGACGAATGGCTTCAACGAGTGGTGGGGGCAGGAGGGGTAGAATGGCAGGGAGGGGAAAGGCAAGCACAGCAGGTGTAGGCAACTTTTTCAAACGGAACACACGTACAAAAAATATGTATATTGATGGACAATTTAAAGAAACAACTATCCATTTTAAGAAGTGGAACATTACCAATATTTTTGCAGTCTGCCCCCCCTGCCCAGTGCCCTTGCATGGCTCACCTTCCTCCTTCCTTATCAGAGGTAGCCACCATTCTGAAATTTATGTTCATCATTTCCTTGTTTTTCTTTCTACTTATCCCTACATAGCAGGCTTGTTTTCCCTGGTTTTGGTCTTTAATGGAGTCAAGTGGCATACAGTCTTCTGGGACAAGTTTTTTTCACTCAACAGCATTTTTGAGATTCATGCATGTTGATGTATGTGTTGCAGTTCTCCCCCCCCCGCCACCCCCAACCCACTGGCACACAATATTCCCCTTATGAATCTGCCATAATTTATTTATCCATTTTACTTTGGAGGGATAGTTGGGTTGTTTCCAATTCGGGGCATTTACATGGAAGTAATATATCTTGTGGTTTGTAGATGCAAAAATTTATCCCTAGAGGTCATTTGACTCTTCAGAGAAACTGGAGAATAAAGATGATGGTTAGAGAGCCATAGTGGGATAAAGAATTGTCTTTTAAAATGGGAGAGATTTGATTGAAGGCTCAGGGGACGGAGCCGGAGAGAAAAGGAATTTTTGAAGATGTGTGAGAGAGAGAGAGAGAGAGGGAGAGAGGGGCGAGATAACCGTGGCTATGGTTCCTAAGGGGTGGAAGGGGGATGGCACGTGGAGTCCAAACCATCTGTAAAGGCTCTGAACAGCTGGAGGGCAAGAGAGGAGTTTTCATAATACCATCTTTCTTGGTCACTTTTGGGTTGAATATTCCCCACTTCTCTAGAATCTCTTTGTCTCTGACAGCTGCTCTCTTAGAGAACGCCCCTGGCTGTGTTCTGTGAATGGCCTGTTGTAAACACTTTCCATTTCTCTCCTCCCTTGTAGTGTGAGCTGTTGATGGTCGATGGGGCCCAAGGGGAGGTGGGCTCTGTGCTCTTCTCTCTGTTCTGGTCTGTCCAAGGCAGCCTGCTGTCCTGGTGCTACCTGCAGCTGAAGAGCACGGACTCTGGAGCCAAAGATCTTGCCGCTGACCTTATTGAAAAATGTGAGTTTCAGTACAAAATCCATGAAAACAGATAGATGTTGGGGTTTGACTCTGTGTGTGCTCTCTTCTTAGTACCTCATGCATAGAACAGAGTGTGTGTGGTTTTCATTTCATTATTACAAATCAGATCTGTTTTCAGGTTGTTATTTTCTTCTTAAGATGGAATTCTGTAGCATGTCTTTTTGCTCAGTTTCCTGTCTGAATGCAGTAGTATGCCTAAGTGTTTTTATTGTACGGTTGGGTAATTTCACGGCCTAAACATTGCCTCTGCGGTCATACAGCACTCTTAGATGATACTGTATTCTTCAGTAGAGTCTGTCTTCCCTGTTTTAATCAAATTATCCAAAAAAGAAAGTCTTGAACTTTAAAAATCTAAGGTACATGTGAGCACTTCTGTGATCTTTGCTGGTACTGAAAATATTCAGATTCATGTCCCATAAACCCACAGAAAATTATATGAAACCCAACAGGTTCTGAGAATTTGTATGTAGAAAAATCAGTTCCATCAAACTTGGTCTCAGCAGCCATGTCAAAAATGCTTACAGTATTGAGTCTTGGCTCTCCAAGTTTGGCCTGCCATATGGCGTACCTAGAGACAGGCCCTTTGTAAACAAAGGGAGAGGCAGACCAGTAACTGGCTTGGTCAGCCATGTACCTTCACTTATAAAAGGGGTATCTCCACCCCATTGAAAAGTAGCAAAGACAAAAAAAAAAAAAAAAAAAATCACTCACTTTAAAAGTAAACTTTTACTGAGATTTGCAGTGCTTTTCCCTCCCAGAGGAAAACGTTTGTATGACACTTAAATGGTCTCGTGGTCTTTCTGACAGGGAATTCCCTCCACAGCTTCTGTGACCCTCTCCAGCTTTGTCCTTGATGATGACCAAGCAAGTGATGTTTCTACCATATAAAATATTAATTATTTTCTTTATGTTTTGACAGATGTGGGACAGTTTCTGGCACGCATGAGAGTGATTTTGGAATCTCTTTTGTCACAGTATAGCGGGAAAACTGTAGTAGAAAAATTATGTAATTCGGTGTTTTCAATGGCAGCTCGTCAACTGGTAAGACAGAGTGGCAGCCATTTGTAAGGGGTGGGAGGGGGCAGAGTCTGAGGTGGACGCTAAGTGCTTCGTTCATCTTCCTGTAGGTGATCTTTCTGCTGGACTTTTGCACATTAGATATTTCACACTGCACGCTCTTGAGAGAGTTCAGTGCCCTGACAGAGCTGTTGAAGGAGCTCTGCAGTGACCCTGATGGAGGACTGAACAAGGTACCTCGAGCTGGCATTTGAACCTGCTTTGTATCCCCTCTTAGGAGCGCTGTGACCATACGTAATGAGACATACCACTCAGTTACAGGTCTACACGAATAAGTTACCTCTAGAAGAGCCCCCTCTGTGTTTTATCAGTACTTTATCTGTGTCTATCAACTTTATCAGTGTTGGTTTTGCCAGCAAGGATAAATGCCAGTCTGAGTTGATTTGGCATGGTCAGCATTAGACAGGAGACACAGAGGAAGCTGTACATAGATTAATTTCATCGTTCTATAGCACATGAAATTATATAAAAACCATGTGAATGATTAACCAAATTGAAGTCCAGAAGAGAAAATCTGTGTTGAAAGGCAAATTAGAGGGTTGGGTATTTAAAAGCATTTTCTCCCTTACTCAGCCTTATAGGACAAAAAGCTTTTTCACTGTCTTGTTTGAATCTCACAACTCTGTGGGAGTAGAAAGGGCATATATTTAAAAGCCTGTTTTAACGACAAAAAAAGCAAAGACTGAAAAAGGGAGGGAGAAGACAAGATGGGCTCAGATTTGCCAAGGTCCCAAATAGAAGTGTAAGGTCTTTCATGCTAGTACTGGAACTTCATGCTAGTACTGGTTTGTAAGAAATAGTTCTTACAGATAGTCATATATAGAAAATATATTAGAAAAATAAAATATATTAGAAAAATAAAAGATAATCAGAGTTACTATAACGCAATAGAAACCCCATGTCTTCTCTGCTGAGTAAATGTATGTTGATCGATATGTATAGATGGGAACGTCAGGTATATTTTTAGCCTGTGTGATGATTTGAGTAGGGATGTCAAAGGCTACTGTCTGGGGCACTGATGCACAACACAGTTTCCTGTGTATGGCTGGATGTAGAGTGATGAAAACCCTTCTTTCTTAACTCGTTTGTCTACGTAGCTGGATGTCGAGACTTGGCAACAGGAACGTCCTGTGGTGTTACATACGTGGACCAAGGAGTCTGCTCACAACTATGAAAATAACTGCCACGAGGTGTCTGTCTTTGTTAGCCCAGGGGCAACCTATTTTGAGGTGGAATTTGATGAGAGATGTGAAACTGAAAAAAGGTACAACTCACCTGTTCTTTTTCCCCAAGCAATAATGGATCAGAAATGAGAGACGGAAAGTGATAGAGATTATGCTTTCACAGGTATGATTATCTGGAATTTACCGACGCTAGAGGTGGGAAAACACGCTATGACACAAAAGTTGGCACTGATAAATGGCCCAAGGTGAGTGGTGTTCCCAGAGAGCCATGCGATACTTGCTTTTGTGTCAATTCTCCTTTTGTCAGCCTCAGGCGGTAATAGAGATATGGTCTTTGAAGGGAAGCACTTATATTACACTTTTCGTAAAGGGAAGTGTTTATAGCAGAGTTCAGTACCTGTTTTGTAAATAAAGTTTTTTGGGATACAGCTGTGCCCATTTGTTTGTTTCATCTGTAGCTGCGTTGGCACTGTAGTGGTGGGGTTGAGTCGTCGCAACAGAGGCTGTATGGCCCAGAAAGTCTAATGATTTACTCTCTGGTTCTTCATAGGAACAGTTTGCCACCCCTGGTTTATATCACATTGTCAGAGTAAATGGGGAGTTGTAATCCTTAGCAAGAAAGGGCCAGTGAGTCCAGGAGGGCCCTGACCATGGTGATGAAAGCCAGGATCTCCCTCACAGTTAGGGCCGCATGGTCTCTGGGGCTGGGAAGTTAAGTGCTGCTTCACCATTGACCTTCTCTCTGCTGTCCGCGGTCCTGGTTGGGAGCAGAGGAGCAGGCAGCATGCCTCAGATGGGCATCTGAGGTTTAGAAAACCGACCAGCAGTTTTCAACTTTGCTTCTTCGTAACATGCAGTTGTGAATTTTCTGTTTCAGTCACTCCGTTATACATTTCTCCTTTAGTAGTTTTGGTGGGGGTGATAAGATATAATGGTAGGAATATAGACCAATTTTTTTTTTTTTTGGCCGCGTGGCATGCGGGATCTTAATTCCCTGACCAGGGGTCAAACCCATGCCCCCTGCAGTGGAAGCGCGGGGTCTTAACCACTGGACCGCCAGGGACCAATTTTATATTTAGACCAATCTTATATTTAGATTTTTTTGAGTCGCGAAGAACATGCTTATTACTGAAATGCTACCTTCTCTAATCAGTTTGACCACATGACTTCTTTGTTTGTCTCTAGAAAGTGACCTTTAAGGCTGGTCCCCGGCTGCAGTTTCTCTTTCACTCTGACAGCAGCAACAATGAGTGGGGCTACAAATTCACCGTCACTGCCTATGGCCTGCCTGATGTTGCCGTGTCTTGGGGCTTGGATTTACAGCTCCTTGTTTCCCGGCTGATGGGACGCCTCGCTTCCCAGTGCATGGCACTCAAATCCCTGCATCGTAAGTCCACAGACCATCCCTTCCCTTCTTGCTAACAGCCACATTGAAGAGCAAGGTGGTACCCCTTTCGTGTAAGTTGTCTCCACATAGCGACAGAGCAAAGGGGATTGATAAAATTCCCTTTCAGTTTCCTTTAAACTAAACCAGAATAAGATGTCTACATTGACACCATTTTCATCAAGCTGCTTGACTCAGACACTGGGGACATTGCCGAGGAAGGACACGGTGGCTTCCCCGTCTGTGGAGGACAAGTGGGGGGGGAGCTGAGTTTTGGCAGCGTTGTCATCATTTTTTTGTGAGTCAGTTTTGGTGTACTCCAACAAGAAGGCAGAAATATGGAATAAATTAATTGTATATTCTCTAATTATGTGAATATTTGTGTGAATATGTATAAATATGTGAACGTGGATTTAGCCTTAAAGTGATTTCAACTTATTTGTTAAATTCATCCAAGGATGAGTGAAACAAGAAATAGAATGAAACTTTCTAGTGTATTTTATTTCTATATCATGTCTTGAGTTTTTCCTCACTTTAAAAGTAAAATATCATAGAAAAATTGCGTAATGGAAAAAAGCCAAGGGGAAAAGCCATTTTTAATCCTAATACCCAGAGATAACTATTATTAACATTTTAATCTACTTCTATCTAATCTTTTTTCTTTGTTTATTCATAAACACATATATGGTGGGTATTTAATTATTGCTGTTATTTTTTTTACAAACTTAAGTTTACGAATTGTGAACATGTCCCCATAATGAAACATTTCTAAATGGTCTCCTGTTATACCCTAGAGGTAGTTCCCATTCTGTTTTCAACTTACTACACAGGTTAGTCATTTCAGAGGAACCTGTAACTGAAGCTGTCGTACAGAATGGTAACATTTCAGGACTGCCTGATGGCTTGGGTTCATTGGGGTATTTGTTTATGAAGTATCACAATTACATTCTGCTAAATGTGTGTGAATTCCCTCCAAGTCTTAATGCCCAAGTTTTTTTAAAACCTTTTCTTCACCAGTTCAAAGATTCTCAGTATATTAAGGAAAAAACAGAACTCTCATCAGCCTTCTTTTTCTCTTTCCAGAGTTAGGAAGTAACATGGCAATACCTCAGGCAAAAATGGCATTAGTCCTAAACTCCCCCTTGTGGAAACCTGTCTTCAGGCACCAAATATGTCCAGAGTTGGGATTAGAAGCAAGCTGGCCCACTCCCCCACCCCAGGATAATAAGGAGGTATTTACTCTTTTCTTGTCTTTGTATTTGGAATGGGAAATGTTTACTAATATTTATTACTTTAAACTATAAACATCTGTGTTTGTATCTTATCACCCCCACTAAGCTGTTAGCTCCTCGAGGGCAGAAACTACCCCTTGTTCACTTGGGGTCCCCACTGTGCACCACAGGGGCCAGTGTAATGGGTGTTCAGAAGTATTGACTGACTGATTCTTCAGTGATATACAGTAGGTGCTCAGTAAATCTCTCTTGATGGAGTTATTAAACAAACAAGTCGAGTCTATTTCCGGTGCCCGCTGAGTCAAACTTCAGAATAAATGATTTATGCTGTACTTATTTGTTCTCCATGGAACAGTAACACATTATTTAGGCTTATAATAATTAAAAACGAAACAAGTTTGCCCACTGTCTCTTCTTCATCTCTCCGCCCCTCTCTCTCTGCTCTACTACTTTTCCTCCCTTCTTCCTGCCTCCCCCTACCCCAGTTCTTCAGTAGTTAATTGCTGAATCCAGGGGTTCTTGCTCAGCTTCTCTTCTCCTTTGCCTCTCTGCTCCTTCAGACCCTCTCTTCTCTTATTCCATGGCAGCCCACTGTCTTCTCTTAATCTCACCACTCCATCTACCTCCTTTATTGACCTCTCTTCTTCCTCCTTCTCTAAAGAGTAGGCTTCATTTGGGCTTTCTCCCCTTTCCTGCATCCCACCAAGACTTGATCCTGTCTCCTCTCTTCTGTTGTCATATCTGTGTGAAAAATACCTAAATGTCAGTTTCCAGCCCTGGTTCTTCTCCCAGGCTCCAGTCGTGTATCCCATCTTGCTGTTAGGTATTTCCATTTCAGTGTTCTGATTCCCTTTAACTCAGAGGTGTAAAACCAGGACGTCTCCCTGGACTTCTCGCTCCTGTTACTGTCATTATTGTTTTCCCAGGCATTGAGCCACTGCCCCCTAGCATCGCCTTTATCCCCACCTTGTTCTCACCTTTCCTGTCCAGTCAGCTGCAAGCCCTGTGGCTTCTTCCTTGAGATGTTCATCACTGTCTGTTTCCTCTGTCTCCATCTTTATTCAGACCCTCATCTTGCACTTGCATTGTTAACATTGGTACCTACCAAGTTTTTTTTAATCACTGCATTATCTTGTCATTCCACTGCCAAGCACCATTAATGGCTCCCCGTTGCCCACAGGGTGAAGTCTAAACTCCTCAGTGTGACAGTCAAGGCTCTCTACAGTCTCCTTTCACCTTACCTATCTGACTCTAGTTCCCACCACTCCCCAGCTGAGACTTCAGGCCAGGTCAGTCTCCCCACTGACTCTTAACTTTTGCTCATGGTTGTGTTCCTCAGGGCCAAACCTGCCCAGTCTTCAGGGTCCAGTCCAAAGCCCATCCCCTCCAGGAGGCTTTTCTTAGTTACTTTAACCTGCCAGGAGCTCTCTCCTGTGAATTCTCAGCACTGGGTGTCCCTTCTAGGCATTTGGCACTTGATAATCTTATGCTTTACAGTAGTGGTAGTTTTAATGCTTTTAATGTTTTATTTATGTTTACCTTTTTTTTTTTTTTTTTTAACCCATGTATCTGTCTGATCTCCCCGAAGTAGATTGAAACTTCCTGAGAGTATGCACCGCGTTTTATACTTCTGCTTTGGCCTAGTAGGTGTTCAGTAAACTTTATTTTTTGAATGAATGCATTAAACATGATGGTTTTTCTTGTTGTTGTTGTTGTTCCCAGGTTAAGAACATCCCTGATGATCCCTGCCACCAATTTCTTCTTGACTTTGCACAGTCAGATCCTGCCCAGAACTTCTGTGGGCCATATTCAGAACTTTTCAAAGGATTCATACAGGCATGTAGAAAACAGGCCCCAAAGACAGATATAGTTGCTGGTTCCACTATTGATCAAGCTGTGAACGCCACCTTTGCTGCTCTGGTGTATCGCACTCCAGACTTATATGAGAAGCTGCAAAAATATGGTAACTTATATTACAGGGAATGTTTTTGATCTGAAGGCCAATTGCTAAGTTTTAAGAAAGCTTATCTTAAGTGAAAGTGTTAAAATATTTTGGAACATAAACATACTTCTACAACTATAGACTTCATCTTGTCAGTCCTACTTTGCCAGTCAAAAGATTTGTGACCAATTTATAGTTAGCAGATTGCAGTATATAGCAAGTAGCCTTGAGTTTCCTAATGAGCAGGTAATTTGTCTTTATCCAGAATTCTCATGGAAAACTGTGGAGAAGTTTAATGGAAAGAAACCTTAACTTGGGTTGTAGTCCCAGCTCACAAACTAGAAGTTGTGCAGCTTCAGGTTAATCAGATAACCTTTCTGCACCTGAGTATCCTTATCCGTAAAGTTTAGAGTTGATTAGCTCTAACATGCTAAGAAATTCCAATTTAAACCTGAGATGTTTAGGTAATTGAATGTGCTAATAACCAAGGAGGAAATGCAGGTATTAACTCCATCTTTAGACTTGCAGCTTCTTTGCAGCACCATCCCTGCTTGGTTTCCTTTGTTGATAGCCTGCTCCTTGCCGTTTCTTTTCCTCATGTCCCCCAGGGACACCATCTCTGTGTATTTACTGTAAGTGTAGACTGCAGCCTAACAGGACCCACGGAGAGGGAGGGTCTCTCCCTACTCATAATCTTTCAGGGGAAAAACATTTCAAACCTAACGTAAAGACAAGTTATGGGCTGTCCCAAGCACTTTGGCAGGATATGTGTTCTTTCTATGGTGCCGATGAAAGAATCAGGAACAAATGCTTCCTTCCTTAGAGTAGGTAATTGCTTATTGCTCTAATTATTATTATTATTGATATTATTAGCACTGCTACCTTTATTGCTTAGTCCTGTGTGTTCCACATTGCAGAGTTTATTTCCTGATGTCTAAATCATCTCAATTACTCCTTCAAATCTTAGTATTTCCTTTAAGAAGCTGCTCAAGTAAATAAAACTATACTGAAGCATGAGTGATTTAAGTAAACAACTGTCACATGGGAGAGTATATTTCTGCTGGGGATGAGGGGCCAGCTGACCTGTATGGTTTTGAAAAAAATAATTCGGTAAATGTTTTCATAATCAAATTGTAGTAAGACAACTGGACAACCTTTGTTACCTGTGGGAACTTTCAGTGGAAGGATAAAAGCCTTGTGAGTTAAAAGCTGAGAGGTAGAACTCTCCCCCGGCTCTTTTTCAAATCGTGTTCAGCTATCACATACCTATTTGCAGTTAAGAAACACACAGTCAAATGTAGGAACTAGAAATATTTTACCAAATAACAAGTTGTTTCTAGAGTACCTACCACTGTTGCTTTGAAAGAGGTGCAGCTGGTTCCCAGTTCTTTCTGTCCCTGCCTCTAAGGGGCTGTTCATGGGTTCTTCAAGACTGACCTACTTTGAGAGTGGTCCTTGTCTAGCTAATTTGCTCATCTTTGTCTAAAAATTTGTCACCCTTTTGGGTTAGAAATGTACGGGAGGAGTTTTTCAACTAGACTCTAAGCTGCTTGAGGGCAGGAACCATGTTTGTTTTTTTCAGCATTGTATTTCCCAGTGCCTGGTATAGAGCCTGGCACATTCTAGGTATTTAGAAAATACATTGCATTTACATTGGCTCAACAGAGAGCGTCACCGTGTTCTAGTAATTTATCCTCTGGTTTTTAGATGAAAAGGGGCAGGCCTCATGGGTCTTTCTTTAAAAAAAAAAGACAAAAAAGAAAACTTTTTTGTTATTTTTCTAATTATAAAAATAATACCTATTCATGTAGAAACTTACAAAGTACAGAAAAGCTTAAAGTAATAATCAACTATAATCTCACCACTTCAAGAACATTTTTCTATTATCATTTTTCTATATATCTACCTGGCCTTTTATTTAGGTATATTTATATGTGTACATATGTATATATACACACCATGTTTTTACTATGTATACTCTTTTTAAATAAGATAATTTTGTACATACTGTTTCATAACCAGCCTTTTTTACTTACTATATACCATGAACTTTTTTCCATGTTTTTTTTTTTAACATCTTTATTGGAGTATAATTGCTTTACATTGTTGTGTTAGTTGCTGCTGTATAACAAAGTGAATCAGCTATACATATACATATATCCCCATATCCCCTCCCCCTTGTGTCTCCCTCCCACCCTCCCTATCCCACCCTTCTAGGTGGTCACAAAGCACCGAGCTGATCTCTCTGTGCTATGCGGCTGCTTCCCACTAGTTATCTGTTTTACATTTGGTAGTGTAGATATGTCAATGCCACTCTCTCACTTCGTCTCAGCTTACCCTTTCTCCTCCCCATGTCCTCAAGTCCATTCTCTACGTCTGCGTCTTTATTCCTGTCCTGCCCCTAGGTTCTTCAGAACCTTTTTTTTTTTTTTTAGATTCCATATATATGTGTTAGCATATGATATTTGTTTTTCTCTTTCTGACTTACTTTACTCTGTATGACAGTCTCTAGGTCCATCCACCTCACTACAAATAACTCAATTTCATTTCGTTTTATGGCTGAGTAATATTCCATTGTATATATGTGCCACATCTTCTTTATCCATTCATCTGTCGGTGGACACTTAGGTTGCTTCCATGTCCTGGCTATTGTAAATAGAGCTGCAGTGAACATTGTGGTACATGACTCTTTTTGAATTATGGTTTTCTCAGGGTATATGCCCAGTAGTGGGATTGCTGGATTGTATGGTAATTCTATTTTTAGTTTTTTAAGGAACCTCCATACTGTTCTCCATAGTGGCTGTATCAATTTACATTCCCACCAACAGTGCAAGAGGGTTCCCTTTTCTCCACACCCTCTCCAGCATTTATTGTTTGTAGATTTTCCATGTTACTAATTATTTTTTACTCACTTTTAATAATTTTATTTTGCTTTTAATTTTTTTATATTTTACTTTTATATTTTTACTTTTAATATTTTACTTTAACAGTATATCCATTTCAGATGCTGTTTGTTTGAAAAAAGTTAGTTTGAAGTAACACAGAGAACCCATTACAGGTGTTTGTGGTTTAATTGATAGTTTTTTCCCCCAGTCCTCTCTTACGACCCCCCATGTGCAAATGTCAGGGGAAGAGTTTTCCTTTGCGGAGATTGGGAGGTGACTTTGGGCTTCATGTTGCAGTAGTGAATTGTGTTAACTGAATGTAACCTCTCCTTTCCCCAGTAAACAGTGGGGGCAAGACAGCCCTGAGTGAGGAGATCGCACAGGTGTATTCCTTGGCAGATGGGATTCGAATATGGATGGTAAGGTTTTCCTTTGCATGTGATTTTTATATATTTTGAGTTTTCCCACCGTGATATCATTGAATTAATGCAAGTAGCTCTCTTCTCAAGAATTTAACTTTAGGAATGTTTTTCAAAACTAAAGTTCAGTGATGTGAATGGATAAAAAATAATTTAGAACCCTTGAAATCATAATTTGGTGAATGTTGAGATTGTCAGAGTAAACAGGGTTCAGTTGAGCCCCCCCTTACCTCCTTCTGTAACCCAAAGGCTGCTCGGTGGAACCTAACCTTTTAGACCAGGGGGAAAAGCACTGCGTTAGATTCTGGGCAACCAATGACAGTTTTAGGCAGAGGAGAGCACTCTTTCAAAGGAGAGGGCTTTCTGCATTTTAGAAAAGTAGTTCTGCAGCGTTGTTCATGACAGCAATAAACTGGAAGAACAAAATGTCCCATTTATAGAACAGACAAAAAAATTATATATTATATTACTGTATAATACTATATTACAGTGAAAGTGAATGAAGTAGAGCTGCCTGTATCAGCATGGGTGGTGCTCACAAATGTGATGATGAGCAAAAAATAGCAAGTTGTAGAAGAATGCACAGGTATAATATTCCTCATATAAAGCTTAAACATAAACTAGATCTCTCTGTTATGTACATAAATATGTAGTAAAATTATACAAATGCATGGAAATGATAAACATCAAATTCAGGAGAATCGTTTTTATTTCTTAGGTGTGGAGATGAGTATATATTAGTATTATTTATATATATATTTACAACCACCTTAAATATTGTATAGTAATTGAGAAAGCAGTCTTAAAATAAATGAGTAGAGGCTGGTAATAAGATTGAAAGCAGGAGACTAGTTGTGGTAATTAGATGAGGATGGCTTCTGCTACTTGGGAGATAAGATAATTAGACTGTGTGATTGATCTGAGTGGTGAACAGGCAAATGGAATTTAGGACTGCTTCTGTGTTCCTGGTTTGGGTGACTTGGTGGGTGGGTAGAAGCGTTGACTAGAATAGGAAGAATGGTCTTGGATCTGGGAGTGGGGTGCTAAGTTCAGTTTGAGACATGTTAAGTATGAGGACATCTAGGTTATTTAAGACATCTAGCTGGAGAATTTAGTAAATGTGAAAGAATATAAATGTCAAGGCAGAGATAACGATAACTTCAAATCATTGGTAATAGTTTTTTTAAAAAATGTATGCGTTTATCCAGGAACAGACAGCCTTGGACAAAATCCACAATGATTAGAACATTGTTGGTGCTCAGTGTAGACGAGATAGATAGATGGAGACCCAAATGAACAGGGACTCTCAAAAGAAACTAAAAGGTATCATCATCAGAATGGTGGCGGGTGAATCAGAAGAGTGTGTTGACAAAGGAACCAAGGCAGCAATAGCAATTTAAGAAAGAGTGTCCGATAAAGTCAGCGGGCACACACAGTTCAAGTAAAAAGGATTTGGCAGTTGTGAGAAAGCACATTGTAGATTATGCTTCTGGTTTAGCATATGACAGACTGCCGATGATTGGACGAGATACCAGCCTTCTCTCTAAGACCTTGGTCTACATGCATCACACGTGGTCTTCTGTCTGGGCTGTCAGCACCATGGCCCAAACTGTGACCATTGCCTGTGCTGGTACTAGAAGCACCGTTCTCTGCCTGGCAGTCTCAGCATCACTTAGAGGTGTCCCCTCCTTCGGAGGAGAATAGAGATCAACTTGTGGTTGAACCTCTGCTGCAAACCGGCTGTGTGATTTCTGGCCACACCACGCGGCTTGCAGGATCTTAGTTCCCCGACCAGGGATTGAACCCGTGCCCCTTTCAGTGGAAGCATGGAGTCCTAACCACTGGACCTCCAGGGAAGTCCCGAGACCTCACTTCTTTATCTGTACTAGGTCAGCTTTAGGTAAGGGCCCCTCCAAATCCAGGGTTCTAGAATTTTTTAAAGAATAGGGTCATGGTTACAAATCCCTCCCAAATAACACATAGTTGAAAAGGAGGTAGTTTTGCAGGTAGACCTTTAGGCAGCTTCAAATCCTAAATTATTTCTAGGACAAACAAAAACAGCTCCGTCCTGTGCACAGGACTGTAAAGTTCTCCAGGATCTCAACACTGTGTGCTTTTGAAGTAGTTTGCCGTGGCTGCCCTTGCTGCCCTGTCTGGACAGCGTAATTATGTGGCTCAAATCCTTCCCCAGTTAGAGATGAAGCAGAAGTCCCAGATGAGCCTGGGGAATGAGGCAGAAGAACAACGCGGGTCCGAAGCTGCTGAGGTGAACCCCGAGAGCCTGGGTGAGTGCCAGCTCCGGCTGTTGTCACTGGGCCTTCTGTTTCCATTTTGTAGAAAACCAGTGACCCACCTTCTAGATAAGTTTAGTTGAAGCTGTGTTTACCTAGGGAAGGTAACACAGGCACTAAATGTATTTTCCAAGGATGTTCACAAATAGAGAAGTGCCAGTTGTTAATTGTTTATTAACATGATCCAGACGGAGCATCTTTCTAATTACTTTCCTTAGGAGGCACGAAGTGCTTTTTGAGCTACATCTTGTTATGTTTTTGAAGTGTATTCACACTAAATATTTAATGAAATTAAGGAATTACTGTTAATTTTTTAAATTTCCTGGTTATGTTATTATTTAAAACTTTTTTTTAGTGAAATATACTGAAGATTTTACAGATGAAATAATGTGATGCCTGGGATCTGCATGGAAATAATCCATGGAGTGGGGAGTGGGGAGTGGGAGTGGGTGAAAAAAAGACTGGCCTTGGATTGATGGCTATTAAATCTGGGCAAGGGGAAGGGTCCTTATACTATTCTCTCTCTATGTATGTTTGAAAATGTCCACAATAAAACTTTAAGTGTGCTGATGATAGTGCTAGGGAGATTTTGATGTATATAATGAGAGAAAATTTGATTCTGTCCTGTCAGTAGATGTGTATATCACTGTGTTAATGGGGGTATTTCTTGTCCTAAATTGTAGAGTTTAAGTAGATTATTTTCAATGCAAAAGTAGGCAACAAGTTTAATTTCGACTTTTTTTCATTATCTTTCTTGCTTTTTGCATTTAGCGAAAGAGTGTATTCAGAAGAGTCTGCTATTACTGAAATTTTTGCCCATGGGTGTAAGTTCAAAAGAAGGCTGTGGCAAGTTGGTGGCTGTAGATGACACAGATCATCTGCGACCACTGGACAAGCGCCAGAGGACAAGCTCTGTGGTGGAAGAACATTTCCAAGCCTCTGCATCTCCCACCAAAGCTGCGCCCCCTGCTATGGAAGATAGGAGTCCTGGCTTGGATGTCCAGCCCACGCTGCCGCCCAGCAGTGGCGCTCCTGCCGCAGAAGTGTCCTCTGCCACAGCCGAAGAGCCCTCGTCACCTTCCACTCCCACCCGGCGGCCTCCCTTCACCCGGGGGCGGCTCCGGCTGCTCTCCTTCCGCTCAGTGGAGGAGGCCAGACCGTTGCCCACAGTGAAAGAGAAGTACCCTGTGCTGAAGGATGCCATGGACTTCATTAAAGATCAGTCACTCTCCCACGAGAGGTGAGCGCCTTCTCTTTTCAAGCAGCAGGTACCCAGTCTCGTCAAAGACTTGAAGTTCATGTTAAAAACGAGCAAATGATACTTGGAGGACAGATCAAGATTTGTCTTAAAAAAAAAAAAAAAAAAAAAAGATTTGTCTTAGAATGTTCAAGAAAAAAGTTTTAATATTTTTTTTTCTTTTAAAGAAGTATTTTTTTCACTTGAGATTTGTACATTATGCTGTATGTACATTATATCTCAATAATGTACCATTTGGATAAGAAAAGAAACATTCCTCTTGGTAGCTGCCAAAATAGATTTGTCTTATTTTAACGCTGGGAGAAATTCAGGATTTGATATTCTCTGACAAAATCACTTGTCAGTGGGCCTATACCTCTGAAAGTATTGCATGTTTTAATTTCCTGTCCTAAGTTTGTCCCTGGTTTACCACAGAGACAGAGTTCCTTTTTAATCAATTAATTGTTCAACGTGAGTTGTTGGGCTTCTGGACAGTGAACTGATTTGTAGTGCAGCCGAGTAATGACTAAAAGTAGCAAACAGGTCTTGCTATCCTTCCTGAATGATACCTCACAATAGTGTTTCCTTTTTATTAATACGGCATCAGAACTTGGGTAGGGGTCTGTTTTCTTTCTGCCCCAGCTCGAGAGTTTTCTGGGTGTTCCTGACTTGAGTTCTGTCTCCAGTGTTGTAAAGGTTCTTTCCTTGAGGAAGGCCCAAGCCCGGAGCATCCTCGAGGTCCTGAGGATCATTCAGTGTTGTACGGAGTCCCTTGGGCAGCCTCACTGCTTCCACCCGCCTTTCATACTTTTCCTGTTGGAACTTCTGACCTGCCAGAAAGAGTTTACCAAGTAAGTCCAAAGTACGAGCCTGCAAGGGAAACAAGCAGGGGTCGTTTTAAAGAAATCCTGATTGTCTTCTCTAATTAAGAGCTCTATCATTTCCATGTAGGATACAAATTTATGTTTTTGAACAATTCATTCTCTCATTCTAAGGAAATGATTCTATCCTTCTATCTATTCTATTCTATCTCTCATTCTATCCTTTTAGTAAGTAAATACCAGAACATGTTTATTCCTCTTGATGAATTTATCAGCTTTATTTTACCAATGAGGGTGGTATTGCCTGTGTACCCGTACTCATCATTTGGCTCCTGGAAGCTGTGGGCCAAATTTAATGCTCATTTACCGTAACAACATAAATCTAAATACCTCACAAGGTTGTTTCAGCAGCCACTCGGTAAATACCTCCCGAGTGTTGTCTATACCAGCCACTGTTCTAGGTGTTGTATATAGCAGTGGGCAAGGCAGACAAGATCCTTGTTCTAGTGGAGCTTGTATTCTATTTAGGAGAGACAGACAAAACAAAACAAACACAAACAAATGAAAAACAGACATACATATATAGTGGTAGTCTGGCTATGTGGTGATTTCATACAGAGTGACCTAATTTGTGGAGTTGGGGAAGGCAGGCTGAGGAGGACATGGAACCAAGGCATGAGTGACCAGCTGAGATCCAGGGAAAGAACACTACAGGCAGAAGGACCACCACACAGACCCTAGGGTGGGGGGTTAGCCCGAGGAGCAGAAAGACAGCCAGTGTGCCTGAGCGAGAGAAATAGGAGGAGGTGAGGTCAGAAAATCAGGGCCCATATTATGTAAAGCTTTGTAGGATATGGTTTAAGGTGTTTGGATTTTACCCAGAGTTGTAGATGGGAAGTCCCTGGAGAAATTTAAGCCCAAGGGGAACACACTGTGATATATATTTATGAAAGATACTTCTGGCTACTACATGAAAAAGAGTGGAAGGAAGAAAAGCAGTGGAGAGACTGGGAGAGACTGTTGCAGTAGCCCAGGCAAGAGGTGGAGGTGGTTTGGACCAGGAGATAGTACTGGAGAAGGAGAGAAAAGGATGAGATTCAAGATACACCATGGAGGTGGAATTGTAAGGACTTGTTGATAGATTAGATTTAGAGGGTGAATGAAAAGAGTCATGGGGAAAGAAGCCTCTAGGATTTTGGCTTGAGCAGCTGGGTGGATGGTGATACATTTTACTGAGGGGAAGAGTATGGAAGAAACAGATTGGGGTGATAATCAAAAGTTTTGTTTTGGCCATGTTAAGTTTGAACTGCTTCTTTCATACCCAAGTAAATATGAGAAAATAGAGATAAGAGTCTAAAGTTCTCAAAAGAAACCAGGAGTAGGGATAGAATTTGGATGTTGTCAGTATATAGATGGTACGTAAAGCCGTGAGACCAGATGAGACCTTCTAGAAAGAGTGCAGAGAGATGGACAAGAGGGGGCCCCAGACTGAGCCTTAGGGGCACTTCTTTATTTAGATGAAGTCAAGCACAGGAAGAGGAGTCAGCTGAGGAGACCAGGGAGTGACCACCAAGAGCAAAAACCAGGGGATGGTGGTGCCGTCGAAGCTGACAGAAGAATGTATCTCAAAAGGTAGAAATGGGACTTCCCTGGTGGCGCAGTGGTTAAGAGTCCACCTGCCAATGCAGGGGACACGGGTTCGAGCCCTGGTCCGGGCAGATCCCACATGCCGTGGAGCAACTAAGCCCGTGCGCCACAACTACTGCGCCCACACGCCACAACCATTGAGCCCACACACCACAACTACTGAAGCCCATGCGCCTAGAGCCTGTGTTCTGCAACAAGAGAAGCTACCACAATGAGAAGCCCGCGCACCGCAACAAAGAGTAGCCCCCGCTTGCCACAACTAGAGAAAGCCCGTGCGCAGCAACGAAGACCCAACACAGCCAAAAGAAAAAAAAAAAGATAGGAATGGTCCGTTGTGTCAGATGCTGATGTGAGAGGTTGAGCGAGATAAGAACACACTGGATTTGACAGCAGTCTTACTGGAGCCATGAGGCCACAAGCCCTGTTGGACTGGGTTGAGAAGAGAATGGGGGTGATGAAATGCAGAGGGAGACTAGACAATTATTTCAGGAAATTTGGCCTTAAAGGGGAGCAGAGGATTAGGATAGTAATTGCAGGGGATGTAGCATCAACTGAGGGTTTTGAAGAGATAGCAGAGTATACTGTACATTGGCGGGAGTGGGTCAGTAGTGAGGAAAACTTGATGCAGGAAGGAGGGCTCAATTACAGTAGAAGTGGTGTAAGTAGAGTGGTTGGCCTTTGAGAGCCAGGGAGACTGTCTCTGGCAGCAGGAGGAAATGCACTGGGGTAAAGATGCAAGTTGGTTGGTAGGTTTGGAGGAGTTCCTGTGGGATCATTTCTGTTTTCAAAATATAAAATTTGAGGGTAGTTATCAGCTCTAAATGATGGCTTAGGAAGAGGCAGTGGAAGTTTAAGGAGAAGCAGGAAGGTTTGAAATAGTAGTGAAAATTGAGACAGCCGGTCTGACTGCCTGACAGTTTGGAGAGCTTATTTGAGAGTTATGGTTGTGAACGTAAAGTGCTACTAGTCAGCTTGGTTGTGTGGTGTTTCCTCCAGCAACAATTAGCTATTTTGATGTAGGCATATGATTTCTCAGGCAAGTATGTGGAGGGAGAAGGCAGCAAAGGACTTGGTGATTGCTAAGGTATGATTATGGTGACGGGCCATGGAATTGAAGCTGAGTACGGGGCAAAGAGAAAGCCTGGCGGCAGTGGTGGATAGTCAATGTGAGGGAGCGTCATGGCTTGGGGCTCCCTGGGATTGGTGGGAGTCGCAGTGTAGGTGAGCAGGGTGAGAGGTCACAGTCAGAGCAGGATGTTCTGAAGTCAGTATTTCAGAGGTAACGCCGTTACTGTGGTGACAAGGTCAAGGAAATGACCATCAGATGGGGATGGCAAAGGGGCTGGAGGAGAAGATCGCTGGAGGTGAAGATGGCAGAGAATCCAGAGACGGCAGAACTGGGGCATCATTCCCATGGGTGTTGGAGTCTCCAAGGTGACAAGGATCAAGGTCAGAAAGACACTGAGCTTGGCACTGAAGTCATCACTGAAGGGAGGCAGAGGGGTGGGCGTGACTGTGGAGACGATTAAGTTTGGTAATTTGTGACGAATACTTAACATGGTACCAGGCGCTCAGGTAGTGGTGGGAAGGGTGGTTTTTATACTAACAAAGAAAGGTTAATAATTGTCATCTCCATACTCCTAGTGGGCAACCTTCTTGATCCAAGCAGATGAGTCACTTGCTGTTTTGTCTGTTACTTTCTGAAGTTATGTTTTTATTTATTTAAGTTTCTGTGCCACTTCGTTAGCAATTAAGTGACTGGTAATTTCTTCTGTTTCTAGTTATTTTGGACACCTGGAGGGCTGTGGTGCAGATCTACACAAAGAAATTCGAGACACTTACTATCAGTTTGTTCTGTTTTTGGTCAAAGCAGTTAAAGGATTTAGTAACATAAACGACAGGTACGGGATAATTTTATGATTTCTAGAGAAAAAATTATTTCTGTTTTTTCTGATTTTTTAAAGAAATACATGTCCACTGTTAAAAATACAGAAAAGCACAAAGAGTAAAATAAAAATAACCCCTAATCTTACCATCTAGAGCTAATTGCTAATGTTAACTTATCAGTATATTTTCTCCCAGCCTTTTTTCTGTATGGTGTGTGCAGTTTTTTAAAGTGGATAGGTTTTGGTTCATCTGAAAATTTGTAACCTGTTATTTTCAGTTTTAAAAACTTGAATAGACACTTTGCTGTACACCTGAAACTAACACAACGTTGTAAATCAGTTATATCCCAATAAAAATTAAAAACAAACAAAACTTGAATAGAAAGCCATTCCCCAGTCTCCTCCATAGTAAGTGGTTTAAACATCAACCTTAAATCAAATGGTTCTTCTCTACATCTGAGCTGTATAACCTAGGCTAATTGGGCCTGGCCCTGACCTTGCTGTTTATCAAAGGTGAGTTTTACTACTCAGTCTTTTACCGTAAAGTGTCCCCTGTGGTAGTCCTAGCAGGGTGGAGACCTTTCTCTTTATGCTTTCAGAACTCTTTTGCTTAAGCTGTTGTTTGAAGAAGGTTTGTATGGAGTCTGAGAAATTTGAAATGAGATTATAAGGAACCCAAACTAGCAATCTGGTGTTCCCTTCTGTTTTCCACTGACAAGCACACCAGGTCTCTGATTCGCATTGCTTCTGTTGTCTCCGTGGGTGATGGGCAGCTTTAGTAACTTTCACCTTCGTGGCCACTTCAGGTCCTTGCTGCCTGCCTTGTCCTGTGTCCAGACGGCCCTGCTTCATCTTTTGGATATGGGCTGGGAACCCAGTGATCTCACCTTCTTTGTTGACATTCAGTTACCAGATCTCCTCATGAAAATGTCACAAGAAAATATAAGTGTCCATGACAGTGTGATCAGGTAAGGACACACAGTCCTGCGCTCTGCAGTTCCTACAGTAACTCGTCAAGTACAGGGATCGTAGCGCATTCAGAGCTCGGGCCTGGAGCTAGACTTTCTGGGGAGTATCCTGGCTTTGCCACATACTAGCTGGATGACCTCGGGCAACTTTTTAAACTCCTTTGTGCCTCAGTTTCCTCATCTTTAGAGCTGGAGGTAATAACAGTACCTACCTCAGGATTGCTGCGAAGAATGAATGAGTTCTGTTTCTCAGTGTTTAGCAGGTATCTGGTGCATGGTGTTGTATAAAAACCGGCGGTGGTGGTATTGTGAACTCAGCATGAGTTTTCTCCTCGTTTTTGGAGATCCTCATATAGCTTGTTGAATTGGAGAATCCTTTTCTGTTGGTGGTGGTGGTGGTGTGTGTGGGTGATTTTTAGCCACTATAACCTCTTGCACATTACAAGGACTTAAGGTATGAGGGGAAAAAATAGTATGCAAAGTTTTTTTTTTTTTCTTTCCACTTCTCATTCCACTTACCCATTAATCACTCATGTCTGTAGAAAAGAAAGAAGAGAAAGGGGGAAGAAGAGCAAGAGGAGATAATTAGGAGGAAATCAGTGAATGAGTCAACACCAATTTTCACTCTCTCAGAAGAGATATCCTGGGAAGAGGAGATAGAATTTAAGCGGTCTCCTTGTTCACAAACCGCAGCCACTGCCCTGCTGTCGGAGGGCGCTCTTGGCGGAGGGCTGGGACACAGCGCGGGGGAGGAGTGGCTGGGGCATCAGCCTGCTGGCTCTTCAGCCATCAGTCTGCTCCTTGTTCCAAGCTTCGCCTGCTCCTACGTGACCCAGTCCTTGGGAGTAGGGGCCGCACCTTCCTCACCACTCCCCATAGCACCCGCAGCAGAGCTCAGTTTGAGTAGGCCTGAAGTCAGTTTGTTGGAACACGTGAATGAACAAATGTGTATTTGTTGGTTGGTAGATGTTTTGCATTTGCTGTCGAGCAAATACTTTTGTATTTAAAATTCCGGTTGCTGAAACAAACTGTAAACTGAAATTATGGAAAGCTATAATTGTGCACCTAAAAGGAGTCCCTGAGATTATCTATTAGAAATGAGGAAACTGAGGACCAGGGCTGAGTGCTGTGTCCAGGTCTTACAGCAGCCAGCGGGAGAGCTGAGGCCCCAGGGTCTGCCGACTCCCTTCTCACGCTGCTGCCACTAGAGTGTGCTGAGCATGTCCAAATCGGACTTTTTTTTTTAAATTGCTTTATTTGGCTCCAGTGCCTGGCACATAGTAGGTTCACCACAAATGGTTGTTGAGTGGGATTATGCCACGTAGGTACAACCTTTCAAGCTCTAATTCCTCACCCATTGTAGTCTACTCTGGAAGAGGCTTCTCCCTTTTTATTGGTATATATCTGTCAAACATCTGGCAAATCCTGGGGCTTTGAAAACCAAACTGACCTCTTCCCTTCAGAAGTTTAAAAGTGCCTCGTGTATTAGACCCATAGGACACAGAGTCTGCTAACAAGCACTTTCCTTGATTATTGGGAGAGGCATGCTTTTCTCTCTTTATGTCCTTCTTTCAGCCAATGGAGTGAAGAAGATGAGCTTGCTGATGCCAAGCAGAATTCAGAATGGATGGATGAGTGTCAGGATGGCATGTTTGAGGCCTGGTATGAAAAAATAGCCCAGGAAGATCCAGAGAAGCAGAGGAAAGTAAGACCTCTCAACTAGAGTAACCTGAAGTGACTTGCTAGGACTTTGGAGAGGAGAGTCTGTGCGGGGGAGTGCCAGCAGGCTGTCCCCTGAGAGGGCTCCAGGCGGCAGTCAGTACCTTAGTGAGTGGGCATCACCCAGCCTGGTCTTTAACCTGAGGGGCCCTGAATCCTGACTTGACCACAATCTGGTGGTGGTACCCTCCCGTAGAACTAGATTCACAGGAAATAGGCTCGTGGGGCTGAAGTAAAATATTAGGTGCCAGTTTATTAATTTATAGTGAGAAATAGAATTGCTGAAGGCCCTGGATTCTGGTGTCCGTGGTACATTCTTTTCCTGTAGGCAAGCAACTTGGGAAGTCATGTTTCAATCAGAAGGTTGCCTGGTGAGCGTGGAAGCAGCCATGTGTGCCCAGAATCAGAGTTACATGATTCATATGTGTAGAGGCATCAGGCTCACGTAGCCTGCCATGTCCATCTCCACATTAGGGGTTTTTCTGTCACCACCACATTATGCCAGGCATCTGCTGCCTCAGGTGCATTCATTTTCTTAGTTTGTGTGCCTACTATGTGCCAGTTACTTTGCTCATTTGGCATCTCTGTGGTGCTTGGACGGAGCACACCAACTTGGCCTTTGCGATTTTTCTCTCTTGTATGTTAATACCTTACTGGGAGCCATTCTAAGGTGGCTTGGCATGTTTGCTATACTATACTACTGTATGGTGACTTAGTGGTTTACTTCCCTTATTTCTAGGCCGTAAAGATAAAGCATACTGTAGCCTCCAGGGGCTTTGCAGTAAAACAATTTGTTTTGCTCATGAAATGGTGCCCTTACTCTTTCCCCAGAAAGTTTTTCTTCTTAAGTGCCAGCAAACAGTGCTTCTTTTGCAGTGTTTCCTGTATCTGTGAACACTACCCTTGTCCAGCCGAGTACCCAAGCCAGAAATCTAGATGTTGTTCTTGACCCTTCCCTTTCGCGGGCCCCTATAACCAGTCAGCCCCCAAGGTTCCTCACCTCTGCCTTCTATTACCTCTCAGCTCTCCCACCTTCCACCATCTCACTTTTGGCCCAGTCCAGTCCTTATCACCTGTTGGGGGGTTGCTTTAACAGCTGCTGTCAGGGTCAGTCTCCCTGTCTCCAGTCTTGCCCTCTCTGATCCATTCTCACTCAGTAACCAGAGGAGCTTTCAGTTACTCTTCCATTTAAAACGTCCGTGACTCCTTAGACTAGCATCCCAGGCACTTGTGGTTTAACCTTTCTAACTTATCTGGTTATCCCCCCTCCACACTGTATTCTACATACGGAATTCTACATTCTACAATGTATTCTACATTCTACATACGGAATTATTGCCAAGTTCATGAGCCCTTGTCTTGATCCTTTTGTGCCTCCTGTAGAGCTTGCTATTGCTTGTATCCGGCGTGCCCACCACACTTACCCCCACCCAGCTAATGCCTGTTTGCCCCTCAGGTCTCACCTGAGGAATTAGCACCTTTGAAAAACCTCCATGTGCCCTGTAAGCCCCCTGAAATTGTCTATCCAAGCCCCTATCGTACTGTATGCTGTCATCTGTTTGCTTCAGGGAATTCCCAACTAGACACTAAGCTCCTTCATCTCCTAATCCTAGCACCTAGTACAGTGCCTGGAATATTTTAAGTACATACTGAAGGATGGATTGATTACTGAATAGTGGCCACATTGAAAGTCTGTTGGTTAATTGTGTTTTATTTCATCTTATAGATGCACATGTTTATTGCTCGCTACTGTGACCTGTTAAACGTGGACATCTCTTGTGATGGGTGTGACGAGATTGCCCCCTGGCATCGCTACCGGTGTCTGCAGTGCAGCGACATGGATCTCTGCAAGACTTGCTTCCTAGGTGAATTTCACGGCCTGAGCATGCCATACCCAAAAGGAATAAGCACTTCTATTTTCTGTGACCTTGCCAGTGCTTAGACTCCCACCGTACAGCAACAGCACTGCCCCAGCAGTGTTCTCTGACTTGTTGGCGAATATGACCCTATCTCCCCAGCTGAATGATAAACTCCAGAGCTCTGTTATGTGATGTGCTGTCATCTTCTGTCTTGCTGGGTATAGGCACTTGATAAACACTCAGCACCAATGAATGTACATTCAGTTGAGTTTTCAGGAAATGATTTTGCCTTCTGAATCATGCAGTGTTTATAAGAAGTAAAATACACACAAGCAAACTTCAGAAAGTCTTGAATCCTCTTGACTTGTAGGTGCTGAGATAAAGCAGGTTGTCAGTAGTAAGCAGTTGAAGGCTCTTTGTGTGCATCACCCAGTCGAATAAGATACAGCCCCTGCTCTGGAAGCATTTATAGTCTTAGCAGGAGACTGGACCTGCTCGCAAAAGGTATATTCCAGGACAAGAGCGTACATGCTGAGTTACAGATGAGCAGTATAGATTGTTCTGGAAAAGTTCAGAAGTAGGGAAGGCTACTGTTGCAGGAAGGCTTGTGAAGGAGATGGGATGTGAATTGGTCTTTGAAGAAAGTTAGAACTGGGTGATGTGAAGGAAACAGTGGAGAGTGCGTCATCATCCAAAGCTGAGCAAGTCCAGGGACAGAGGAGTGAGCATATGTAGTGTGTTTAGACAGACTCTCCAGTGTCTGCCGCTGAGTGGTAGATTGAGACAGGTTGGGCCCAGGTTGTAGGACCCAGAGATACCAGGCTCAGGAATTTGAATGAGTCTACAGACAGTGGGGAAGGTTTTTCAAGAAAGGTGTTAACATGACCAGAGCTATGCTAGAGAAAGGGGGTTCTGTCCATGTAAGAGTTTCCTTTAGGAAATCAATCACAGTAGTGACAAGGGGATTAGTGCCTGGACTGGGTTCCTGGCAGTGGGAACTGAAGTGGTTCAGAGGTAAGGAGCATTGAGCAGGGTGTATGACGGGGCTCAGAGACCCATTGGACTCAGAGTAAGAAGGAGACCAGAGCTGTCAGTCTCTTTCGTGACTAACGTTCTTTCTCACTCAGTGGGTCTGTGGTTATGGAGTCTGTTTTCATCTGTGATTCGGGAATGAAAAAGTAAGAGCAAATACCTGATAACTTCTCAGTGCCTGTTAAGAAGAATACACCAATATTTGTTAGAGGAGGGGTCATGGGAGACAGCCCACAAATTGGTGTGTGGACTTGTGCTGCCAGATGGAGGTCATGATGGGATTGGTGACCTGTTTGATCAGACTCCGTATTGCGCTGGAAAAGCAGGGTCAATGCACGGTACCATTGCTAAGATGTTCCATGCCAAGAACATCGTGCATATGCTAAGAGCCACCTGGGGAACCCTTGGTCTCCAGAAGATGCTTGTGGCCCGTGGCGCCCCGATCAGTCTGTTGGGAACAACCCTGCTTCTTCTGGGGTTGGTTTGGGTTTGGAAACTAGCCCTTCTAAGAGCCCTTTGCCCAATCCACCTCACGCTGCTGTTTTTCCCCCAGGCGGGGTGAAGCCTGAGGGCCACGGAGATGACCACGAAATGGTCAACATGGAGTTTACGTGTGACCACTGCCAGGGTTTGATCATAGGCCGGAGGATGAATTGCAATGTGTGCGATGACTTTGACCTTTGCTATGGATGCTATGCGGCCAAGAAATATTCCTATGGGTATGTCTCAGATGACCTCTAGCCTGGTAAACTTTTCTTCATGTATTCCTTTGCCTTTTTTTTAATAATTAAAAAAAAACTTGCATTATAAAAAATTTCAAACATACCCACAAGTAAAGAGAGTAGTACAATGAATCTTCATGTAACAATGACCCAGACTCAACAATTAGGAATATTTTGCTATGTGTGCTTAGCTTATTCTTTTTTTTTTTTTTTCCCTTTGTTAAAGTATTTTAAAGCAAATTCCAGACCTTAAATCATTTCCTTCCTGCATACTTCATATCCATCTCTAAAGATTATGGTCATTTTCTCACGTTACCAAAATGCTATAACCACACCCTGCGAAACTTCACAATAAGGAATTCTTACTTCACCTGGTTTCCATAGACAGTCTTCTGGGGGTTGTGAAATCCCAAAATGGAATGTGCAGTGTTTGTTCATTTTTCTGAAGAGAGGGCCCATACCCATCTTTAAAATTTTTTTAATATAAATTTATTAATTTTATTTATTTATTTTTGGCTGCATTGGGTCTTCGTTGCTATGCGCGGGCTTTCTCTAGTTGCGGCGAGCAGGGGCTACTCTTCGTTGCAGTGCACGGGTTTCTCATTGCGGTGGCTTCTCTTGTTGCGGAGAATGGGCTCTAGGCGTGCGGGCTTCAGTAGTTGTGGCGCGTGGGCTCAGTAGTTGTGGCACACGGGCCTAGTTGCTCTGCGGCATGTGGGATCTTCCCGGACCAGGGCTTGAACCTGTGTCCCCTGCATTGGCAGGCGGATTCTTAACCATTGCGCCACCAGGGAAGCCCTGTCTTTAAATTTTCAATAACCACAGTCTTAGAGGTACCTGATGCCCAGTCGTGACCATGCAGGTGGTCCCCTGAGGCCCCATTCTCCCTTTTTGGGGGCTCACAAAGGCCTGTAGGCCTTAAAAATGTCTTGCCTTTGCAGCCACTTGCCTACCCACAGTATCACTGCCCATCCGATGGTGACCATCCGGATCAGCGACCGGCAGAGGCTCATCCAGCCCTACATCCACAACTACTCCTGGCTGCTCTTCGCCGCCCTGGCTCTCTATAGCACCCACCTGGCCAGCGCCGAGGACGTGGATGGCGAAAAGCTGGATCCCCAGGCCCGCAGCAGTGCTGCCACCCTGCGGAGCCAGTGCATGCAGCTCGTCGGTGACTGTCTGATGAAGGCTCACCAGGGAAAAGGTAATTGTTCCTCATGCATGGAAACCAGACCACCCCTCAGCTGCTTGTGAAGCGACAGCCCCAGCAGAAGTGAAATGCAGTGCTCAGTTCAGAGGCAGTAAAACCCAGTTTTCCACAAGAGGTGCTCACCCTGGAGTGGAACCTAATTTTAAATCCCCAGATGCAGGACTTCCCTGGTGGTCCAGTGGGTAAGAATGCGTGTTCCCAATGCAGGGGGCCCGGCTTCGATCCCTGGTCGGGGAACTAGATCCCACATGCTGCAACTAAGACCCAGTGCAGCATGCATGCATAAATAAATAAATAAATAAATAAATAAATAAATAAAATATAAATATATATATATATATATATTTTTTTTTTTTTTTTTTTTAAAAATCCCCAGATTCATTTGAGAGAAATGTTGGCATTAAAGTAGCATTTAGTTTCTCTAAAATATTTCATGAAGATGTAAAAAAAATTAATAATTAAAACTCTTGATGTCTGGGGATGAAGTATTTAGTATTTGAATACACCAGACTTAACTTTGCCAAAGGAATGCAGCCTTTTTTTAACCTGGAGTGCAAATCTACTTCCACACAACTGTGTTCTAGATGAGAGCTAATTATAACTAAAATAGTTTGATTAGGGACTTCCCCAGTTGTCCAGCGGTTAAGACTCCGCACTCCCAAAGCAGGGGGCCCAGGTTCAATCCCTGGTCAGGGAACTAGGTCCCACATGCCACAACTAAGAGCCCACATGCCACAACTAAAGATCCTGCATGCTGCAACTAAAGATCCTGCACACCGCAACGAAGATCCTGCGTGCCGCAACTAAGGCCCGGCGCAGCCAAATAAGTAAATAAATAAATATTTTTTAAAAAAAGTTTGACTAATAAAATATCTAGATGACTTTGCTTCTACTGAGGGGTGCCAAGGAGAAAAATAATGTGAATGTTCAACTTCTGAGTAATTTAAATTCCTTTCAGAATAATGGACTAACTCCCCATTCTAATAAACATTAGGGAAATCAGACTTGGATGAAGTAGCAGGTGGGTAATACCAGTGCTTCAGAGCTATTTTGTTATCTATTTGCCAGTGGAAATTTAGAAGTCTGGCTGTGTGGGGCTACTACAAAATTTTAATGTTTATGATTTTCTAAACAGACAATCCTATTGTATCTTTTGTCCTCTGTTGTTAATAAAGTACAAGTATCCCCCACTATCGAAACTTTCGGTGTCTGAAATTAGGAGCTGAGTAGATTTGGACAGCCGTGGCGGGGCGGGGTGGGCGGGTGGAGGGTTGGACTGAGTACTCTTTGGTTCAGTTTGTGGAGAACTCAGCCATGTACTTCCATATAGTAGCAAAGTGATTTATGGCATTTGCAGGGAATAATCCTTATTATAAAACTTCTAACCATTCTCTTATTTGCTCCCCATGTAGGTCTTAAAGCTCTAGCTCTTCTTGGCATATTGCCAGACGGTGACTCTACTTCAGAAAAGCAGGCCCCACCAGTCACTGTGCCCACCCAAACATCAGAGGAGCAGCCAGAGAAAAAAGCCATCCAGGCTGCTGTGGAGCCAGCCGATGCAGGCCCATTTGTGCACCGCAGTGTAAGTAACAGTCCTTCCCTGGGCAGAATCACGGGTGAGCTCAGAGCTTTCACATGAGGGACTGGAGTACAGAGGCTAACGGTATAGGCTCGTGACCCAGATTGCCTGGGTGCAGATCCTCTGTCAGACCCTGGGCACGTCACCAGAATCTCTTCGCTTTGGTTTTCTCGTCGGTAAAAATGGAAGGATAATAATGATAATACCTATTCCTTAGGATTGTTGTGAGGATTTACATGCATGACATACATTGAATTAATGTCTGTAAAGTGCTTAAAACAGTGTTCAGGAACTTCCCCGATGGTCCAGTGGTTAAGACTCCGTGCTCCCAGTGCAGGGGGCCTGGGTTCAGTCCCTGGTCGGGGAGCTAGATCCCGCATGCCGCAACTAAGATCCTGCATGCCACAACTAAGATCCTGCATGCGACAGCTGAAGATCCCGCATGCCACAGTGAAGAGCCCGCATGCTGGAACGAAGATTTCCTCACGCAGCAGCAAAGATCCTGCATGCCGCAACTAAGACCTGACACAACCAAATAAATAAATAGATAAATAAGTAAACATTTTTTTAAGAAAAGCAGTGTTCATATTAAGTTCCCTGTCAGTGTTAATTACTCCTGTTCCCTGCCTCCTGTGGTTTTTATAAGAATTGAACAAGATTATGCACCTAAAGAGGTTGGTTCCTGACCTATGGTGAACACTATGTATGTGAAACTATTTTTATATTCAGCCAACAAATAGGTGATACTAATTGCTTACTACCTACCGAGTAGTTTACGTATGTAGTTTACAGTAGTTTACAAATGCTTGTGTAAGTAGAAGAAAAGCCTTCCTGGATCCAGGTGGAACCTGTGACAGTGACATTGAGATTGTTCTGTGGAAGAGCAAGCAGAGCTTCCACGATGCTGCCTCCAAAGTTTGAGCTGGTGCTGTAAATGCCCCTGGCTTTGTTTGCCTTAAGTGCTGCTGCTGTTTCTGTCCTCTGTCTCTGTTGTGGAGGATCCCCATTTGGCAGTTATAGCTCACTGGGATCCTGTTGTCATTTAGAGGAAGGCAAAAGCAAAGATGGCTGGCAAAAACTCGAAAATTCTATTAGCTTCATTCCGCCAGAGAGCCAGCACAGGACAGGTGACATAATAACCTTCAAGCCTGTTTTGACCACAAAACCCCTTCTCCAGGCAGCATTGTACCCACCCACAGATTATGGTGGGGCAGAAAGAACATTATCAGCAGAGACAGGATAAATCAGCAGTCTTGTCTTCACCTTTGAGCCTGGGAATAATTGTATCTTCTTGTGGGCTCCCAGCATCTTATGCTACCCATCAGCACAGCGCTCCCCATGTATCTACTTATTCATTTATTTATATGAAAATGGACTCCATGAATTTTTTTTATTCAATGGATTAAAATCTTTTACTTTTTATTACTTATTTTGATGCTCAAATTGTCCTGTGTTTGGCCAATGGAAACTTCCAGCTGGCTTTTGTGCCCTTTTGATATGTCTCCATTATTCTTTGAGCACTTTCTTAATTTTTGATACAAAAAGATGTTTCAGGCTTATCTTAGGCTTTCCCTGCCTAGGGACTGGAATCAGCCTTTTTCTAAGGATCTCCCAGGGCATTATTTTTATTCCTGAGGTGTCCCTACCTTTTGGATCCTCGTCCCATCAGCAGCTGGGTACACCCAGGGTACCCTGCCTCTGGCTCTGGCTCTTAGTCTTCTATCTAGCAAATTGCAGTTTCCAACACTGTGCCCACAAAAGAACCCAAATGTCCCCACTACAGTGGCCCTAAGAACCATATCCTGTTTGGGCCCTGAGTACAAATTACTTGTTTTTGAACTTCTATGCGTTTCTGGCCAGTCCTAGGCTGTATTAAGGGTATTGTCCCTCCTTCCCTCTAATGTCTAGAGATACTTTTTGTTTTAAACAACTGAGAAAGCAGTCTCAGCCAGAGACATCATCTGTCTACAACGGCCTCTGGCCAGTAATGAGACCCTCTTGAGTGCCATGTGGTGCAACTGCAGTGGCTCTTTGGAGTCCTGTGATAACAGGAAAGAAGATCAAGACTAACATTATCAGCCAGAACTTTGGAATTATATTGTTTTCACAAAGGGCCACATAGTACAGAGAGTATGGTGTTGGAGATCTTTTCAGAGGGTACATTTTTAACAAGGCAGGTAGCTCTCCCAATCTCGGTCCCCTTTTTGGACAATCTTTTTTTTTTCTCCTATTAAATAACTGTATTTAAACTTACATAGAGATTGAGAAATCCAAGATCAAGAAACAAGTCAGGAACAGAGCCGGGAAAAAAGGTCAGGTCTATGGATCTCAGCTTCATAGGGGAGAGAGAAGGTAGGGGACACAGTGGAAAGTAAAGGCACATTTGTCTTCGTGTGGATGAAGCTGATAATGTGTCGATTCATGATCTAGATGTGTTATCTTCCAGATGCAGAAAGCAGTTAGCTGACTTAACATAGGGAAAAACCGACAGTGACATGAGGACAGGGAGGAGTCGCTAATTAGTGTCACGGGGGCAGGTATCTGTGTCACTGACTTTAATGATATTTTTGACTGGAACAGCCATTTGCTTTGTCTTTTCTTTGAAAACCTCATAGTCTTCAGGGCTCAGATCATGGCCTTTGGCAAGGGCCATCGTCAGGGAAGTCATGAAGCCATCCTCACTTATGTTGACTAGAAAAATAATACATACCTTCCTGCAATCAGGAAGTGTGTGTAAATAGTCCCTCCCTGAGTAGAGCATGCTGAACCAGATAGCCACAGGATTTTTTCGCAAGGAGGCTGAAGCTTTGACATGTACAATTAACCCTTCGATAAAAGGTGACCCCGATGTCACCATTGGATGACTCGTTAATAAGCAGAAGTGCATCCTTAGTGGTCCATTTTCACTTACCGTGTTTTCATTGTTGGCAGCCAAGTAAATGGTACTCCAGTTTCCAGTCCACTCTTCAAGCGCCCACTTTTTCTCTTCCATTTCCATTTTTTCTTCTGCATCTTGGGCAATATAGAGAATGCCTTAATTAAAAAAGTATGTTGTAAAAATGTCGCTGATGGACTTGCTCGATGCAGGATTACCACAAACCTCAGAAAGCTCCTATCATCCTGTGGTCAAACAGAACTGGTGCTGTGATCAGTTTCAAGCTTAGATTCAAGTTCCATTCTGTGTCTTGGTTCCATGGTGTGCATCGGGCAAATCTCTTGGACAGTCTTATAGCCACTTTCTTCTTAGGGGGGTGTTGAGGGTAGGATTGATTGTTGAGGTTACAGTATCTGGAGAGGGGAGGATAAGTCAGCTGCCGCTGGGAGATGCCAGGATCTTCTCGTGAGTGTTTAGTGTTGGACAGCGCTCCATCTTTGGCTCCAAAGTGTCCTGCCTTCGCAGACTCTGTGGAGCTAGGATGCCTCCACCATGCGCAGAAGACTTCCTGCCTGGCCTGGTTTCCACATATAAGCCTGTGTGACAGCAAGGAAAAGTACCCTGAGGGCCCAGGGAGTGCAGGTGATTTTTGGGGTGACTCTGAGTGACTCCTAAGGAAATTCAGGTCAAGGACTGTCACCCTGCCAGTCTGGGCAGCTCACTGCCAGACTCCTGAGTCTGGAAAACCCTCCCAGCTCCAATGAGGGCCCCCTTTGTAAGTCTCTCTGCCAAAATGGAATTCTCAAAAGTGTAAAGTCAGCTTACTGTGCTAGAAGGAAATCCACACCTTTGTTTTTTTTCTTTTTCCCCAAGAGAAGAACTGTCCATACCTGGCTTCTGGAAGATAAATAGAATGTGTTAGAGGTTTGTACCAGAGCCATTGCTTATGTGACTGCAGGCTCTGACAGAGTGGCATTTGGAAGGTGTTGGGGGGATGTGATGCAGTGATTACTGTCTTAATTAGAGTACAGATTTATCATCAGAAACGAGGGGCATTCTCTAATTCAAAAGTATTTTTGTTTGTGAAGACTGATTGGCTAGTGATTTTAAAAGTTGTATTATATTAACAAGTAAACTTTTATAAGAAAGAAACTTTAATTCTTTTACGCTCACCGTTTTGTTTTTAGGGGAAGAGGGATGTCCCTAAGGAAGTCACACCTTTAGACTGCAAGCAGAGGAGCAAGGCAGGGGAAGGTGCATCATTACTGAAGGGTCCTTCCTGCCAGACGCAGATTTCAGACTCACCTGCAGATGCCCGCGCATCTACAGAACTTCCAGGTAAAGACTCTTTGACAGTTACCTTGATCTCTTTCATCTTAAAATGCACGCATACCCGTCCCTGACTTATTTCTTGCACACAATTTAAAATTGGCTAGCACGCAAGGGTGCATGGTTTCTCAGTTCTGCATCAGATGGTACTGATAACACTTTGAAAGTCATCTTTCCTTCATCTTGCCTGCTTTCCTACCTTGTTCATTCCCTAATTTACTGAGTGCCTTCTCTGTGCCAAGCACTATGCTAGGCCCTGGGGATGAAACAGGGACCAAGTCAGACAAATAGACACATAGCTCCTGCCCTCACAGTGCTGACAGTCTGGAAGGGTTTAAGACAAAGGTGTGTGTAACTCATTTGAGCTGGGATGTGATTCTGTCCAGGAGAGAGGCCCAAGTGGGTGTTAGCGGTGATGGGTGTGTAGCTGGAACAGGTTGTGTCAGTGTAAAGCCCTTGTAAATAAGGCCTGCACGGGACCTTGAATGTGCTGAGATCTACTGGGGGGGAGGGCATTCAGGGCAGAAAGAACTACACGAGCAAAGGCCCCAGAGTGAGAACCCCCAGAGAATCCAGGCAGTCCCTTGGGGGGCAGGTGTGTAGGGAGGGAGTGGAGCACTGGAAGGTGGAAGTGGAGAGGTGCTGTGCACTCTGCTGGAGGCCCTCGGACACCTGCTGGGGATGACAGCGCAAGGTCAGGGCTGTTTCAGGGCGACTGAGGAGCCAGGAGAGGGGGCGCTGTGGGCAGAAGGAGCGCCGGCAGCGAATGTCAGCCTGTCCTCAGGGGGGCCCGGGGAGGCGGGATCCTCCCCACGTGGCCGCTCTGTGACAGGCAGGGGTGAGCGCCGGCATCCTGCCCCGTCCGTGGGGCCAGCTCTCAGACGGGGCTGACGCTTACCTCTGCAGGGCCTATAATTCTAAGGTCCAGAAAACAGTTTGACACTCGATGTCAATGCAGGTCATCAAAATCCACTCTGGTCTGATTCCTCTGAGGAGCAGCGTCCCGGTTCACGTACAGTTTAGTCATCCATCGAGTATTTACTGAGTAGCTGCTGTGCTCCAGACACATTTCTAGGTGTTTGTGATACATCATTGACAAAACCAAAAATCTAGAAGGGAAGCCAGACGGTAAATCAATCAGTATCAAATAATATGGTGTGTTAAAAGGTAATTAAATGCCATGAGCGCAAAAGAGCAGGGGAATGGAGAGCGCAGAGGGGCTGGGAGAGATCGGAGGGCGGGCTTAACCTTAAACCAGGGTGATCAGGACAGACCTCCTTGAGTAAGACGTGTTCAGCAATAGGTTTTTAAAGTCCCAGCTTGATTCTGTAGTGGCACAGGAACAGTGCAGTGGTTTACTTGCCTCTTCATACACACATAGAACCTGGCAAAATCTGAAAGCTTGGTGTTTTACAACTCAGATGCTGAAAATTCAGAAGCATCGTGTCAGAAGCCCATTGAGGAAAAGGCAGTTACTCCAAGCCCTGAGCAGGTGTTTGCTGAGTGTTCCCAGAAGAGGATTTTGGGATTATTAGCAGCCATGTTACCTCCCTTAAACTCGGTAAGAGACAAATTGGCATTTAAAAAAAGGGGGGGTGGGGTGGGTAGTGTTATGCATAGAAAAAATTTTTGGAAAGCCATATACTGAAATTAACTGTTAATTGCAGTCATCTGTATATCCCTGGGGTAGGATTATAAATTAAAGTAGGATTGTAAGATGATACCTGAGAATGTTTATTTCACAGTCGATTGTCCCTAAGCCATTTGTGAAAGACACTGCATAATTCCTTTGGCACCAGGCCAGTTATAAATACTACATGAAGGAGATGGAGTGTTTAGTTGGTGTGGTTACATAGATTTTTGTATTGAACAGATTCTTCTCCTCTCTCGACAGGATCCCACAGTCCCCCTGATAGACCTGGAGCACGTGCTCCCACTCATGTTCCAGGTCGTCATCTCAAACGCAGGCCACCTGAATGAAACATATCACCTCACCCTGGGTCTTCTCGGCCAGTTAATCATCCGCCTTTCACCAGTGGAGGTAGATGCCGCAGTGACCAAGGTCCTCTCAGCCAAACACAACCTGTTTGCAGCAGGGGACAGTTCCATTGTGCCAGATGGCTGGAAGACCACCCACCTGCTCTTCAGCCTGGGAGCTGTGTGTCTGGACAGGTAGCCACCCCCGCTCCACCCCACCTTGGTGTTCATTTCTTTAGGTCAGTGATCTGGCTGTTGATTAATTTCAGCGTGCTTCCGTGCTCTTGTCTAGGGATCTTTTGTGAGAGTGGAATTTGTTTTATTAGCAACACTGTCAACCAACATTAAAACTGCGCTTAAAACCCACATTAAGACAGCTGTGCAGTCTGGGCACTCTCTGGTGGTATATATTCTGGTTTGTTCTTTCCTGAGAGTAATAAGTGTAGGCTTTGGGGTTGAAGAAAATAGATCTATTTTCATTATATAAAAGTAACATAATCACAATACCTAATTTGGAAAACCAAAATGAGGGGAAAAAATCACCTTGCCTTGTACCACATCAATGCATCTGGTGCTGTTTTATTCTCCCCACTGCCACCACACTGCTTGCAGGATCTCAGCCCCCTGACCAGGGATTGAACCTGGACCATGGCAGTGAAAGCCCAGAATCCTAACCACTAGGCCACCAGGGAACTCCCTGGTGCTATTTTAGTATATATTTCCTGTGCGTGAATGTGAGTGTGCACAAGTGCATATGTGTGCGTGACCTTTTATAGAGATTTTTAAAAGCATAGCTGTAGACTTGAGTATATATAAGTAACAAATCTTGATATCCCCCCCACACACACTTATCATTATATCAAAAACATCATTCTGGTAGTTTATTTGTTTGTTTGTTTTGTTTTTGACTACTTTACATTAATTCCAGGAAATCAAGGAGGGTTTACAGTTTTAAAATCACTACATTAACAACAACCAAAATGGGAGTGAGGGAGTACAATGTGATCATATCAACCAGTGAAGAAAAATCATTTGATAAAGCACAACAATGTATTCATGATTTAAAGGAAACCTTTAAGGAAAGGAAGAATAGAGGAGTAGGCTCCTGATCAGATAAAGAGTTGTCTAACGTTCTGGTAGTTTCTAAATTAATATAATGAATGGCTCATTGGCCTGCTTCCGGGTCTGCCTTAGAGTGTGGCGACCTGATGAGTTGAATTTGGAGCCTGTGCGCTGCCATCTAATGGAGCTCTTGCCTTCTAGCCGCGTGGGCTTGGACTGGGCCTGCTCCATGGCGGAGATCCTGCGGTCACTCAACAGCGCCCCCCTGTGGCGTGACGTCATTGCCACCTTCACAGACCACTGCATCAAGCAGCTGCCTTTCCAGCTGAAGCACACCAACATCTTCACGCTGCTGGTGCTGGTCGGCTTCCCCCAGGTACGCCACTGAAGGCCTGGCCTCCTCTTCATCACGTGCACAGCGTATATATCTTTGGAAGTTTTTTTTTCTTTAGTTGTATAATTTGCCTTTACAGTATTGGTATATTTTCAAGATTATGGGATGGTTTGTTCAACTTGCATTTTTAACAGTTTAGCCATTTGATTCATTTTCTTGGCTTTGAATAATAGGTAACTGTAATATATTAAATTACAGAGAACTTCAAAATACAGTTGTTCACTTTGGCATTCATCTTGATCTCATTTCTACTTTTCACGTCTCTCAACTGGTTGGGACGAAGAGAACTGTGAAAACATGGCTTTATCCAGCAAGCACTTAAACCAATTCTGTGCCAGGCCTGTGCCAGGCCCTGGACTTAGAGATGGGAAGAACCCTGTCCTTGAGTGCTTGTTGAAGTCAGCGGCACAAGCAAAAGGCACTGTGCTGTATGTGCTGCTGAGTTGCCTTTTCTGTCTGTGTCATGTTTAGGTCCTCTGCGCGGGGACCCGCTGTGTTTATATGGATAATGCCAATGAACCACATAATGTGATCATCTTGAAGCACTTTACTGAGAAGAACAGGGCTGTGATCGTCAATGTCAAAACCCGGAAGAGGAAAACAGGTCCCAAGCATAATTATTTTTTCTAAGAATGAGAGACAGTTGTCTAATCTCTGTATACCCTAAAATCAGTTAAGATATCTTGGTTCTTGCCCCTGCGTGTGAATTTTTAAAAAACAAGTTATAGCTCCCTGAACTTCTTTTTGCTTGTCTCTGAGGTGATGTGGTTGAATTGGAATCACTTTGAAGGCCCTTTCCACACTGTTATTTTGTGTATATGGCTCTGTGTTTTTGGGTTGGCTAGATGTTTAGGTTCTGAACATTTACTTTTTTCATTTGCCAGTGTCATTTGTTTTCTAATGGGTAATTTAAATATATGATGGAGTCAGGTGGCTACAGGACTGTAAAATAACTTCACATAATTGTATTGGCATTCATGTCACTTTCCATTTTGTTTCATCAATAGAACAGTGAAGGTACATCATTGTGTGCCCAGGTCTGCTCTTGAAATAATCTGCTTTATCATTCAGTTTCAGCACTAGGCACTGTCTGTGCTATTTTTGTGTACTGTGCAATGTAAAAGTCAAGGTTTATTTATTTGTTTGTTTGTTTGTTTGCATGTGACTATCCCATTGTTCTATGACCATTTGTTGAACAGACAATTCTTTCTTCATTGAATTATCTTGGCAACTTTGTGAAAATTAATTGACCCATGTATGTTTGTGTCTATTTGTGGATTCTGTTATGTTCCATTAATCTATATATCTGTCCTTATGCAAATACCACATTGTCTTTACTGTTGTAGATTTCTCCTGAGTGTTGAAATCAGGTCCTCCAACTTTGTTATTCTTCAGAATTGTTGGCTAGTCTAGTTCCTTTGTCTTTCTGTATAATTTTAGAATCAGCTTGTCAGTTTCTATTAAAGAACCTGCTGGACTTTTGATTGGCATTGTATTGAATCTATAGTCCATTTGGGAGAACTGACATCTTACCAATACTGAGTCTTTTGACTTGGGAGCATGGTATATCTCTCCATTCACTTATGGGATAAATTTGGGTCTTATAAAATGTAGATCCTTAATTTCTCTGAACCTCACATGGGGTATCAGATGCCTCTTCTCATTCCTGGTTTTGGTAATTTGTATCTTTTTTTTGTTTGTTTCCTAGACTAGCCAGAGATTTATCAATTTACTGGATCTTTGCCAAGGACCAGCTTTTGGTTTCATTGATTTTTCTCTGTTATATCTGTTTTCTCTTTTATTGATTTCTATCTTTCCGTTATTAATTTCCTTATTTCTTCTTGCTTTGAGTTTAGTTTGCTCTTTTTTCTTTTTCTGGTTTCTTAAAGTGGAAGTCTAAATCACTGATTTGAGACCTTTCTTTTTTTGTCGATAGAAGCATTTTAATGCTGTGAATTTCCTGTTAGGTGTGGCTTTATCCACATCCATAATTTTTTTTTTTTTAAACTTTTGGGTTTTATTTATTTATTTATGGCTGTGTTGGGTCCCCATTTCTGTGCGAGGGCTTTCTCCAGTTGCGGCAAGTGGGGGCCACTCCTCATCGCAGTGCGCGGGCCTCTCATCATCGCGGCCTCTCCCGCTGCGGAGCACAGGCTCCAGAAGCGCAGGCTCAGTAATTGTGGCTCACAGGCCCAGTTGCTCCGCGGCATGTGGGATCCTCCCAGACCAGGGCTCGAACCCGTGTCCCCTGCATTGGTAGGCAGACTCCCAACCACTGCGCCACCAGGGAAGCCCCACATCCATAATTTTTGATATGTTGTGTTATCATTTTCATTCAGGTCAGAGTACTTTCTATTCATCTTGTGATTTTTTTTCTTTCTTTGGTGATTATTTAAAATTTTGTTGTTTAATTTCCAAATATTTGGGGATATTCCAGATATCTTTCTGTTATTGATTGCGAGTTGTGGTCAGAGAACATACTATGAATGATTTCAGTCCTATTAAGATTACTGCAATTTGTTTTATGGTCAAAAATTTAGTCTGTTTCAAATAAGATTCCATGTGCACTTGAAAAAAATGCACATACTGTGTTGTTGGTAGAGTGTCCTATAGATGTCATTGAGATCAAGTCATTTGGCAGTGCTTTTCAAGGCTTCTATGCTCTTACTGATTTTTTGTCTATTTGTTCTAACGATTACTGAGAAAGGAATGTTGAGGTATCCAGCTATAATTGCATGTATGGTCTGTTTCTCATTTCATTATGAAATGTTCCTTTTTATCCCTAATAATATTCCATGTTCTGAAATCTACTTTAATATTTAGGTAGCCTCTCTAGCTTTTTGTTGTTGTTGTTACTAACATTTGCATGATGCATCTTTTTCTGTTCTTTTGCTTTAACTTCCCTGTGTCTTTACATTTCAAGTGTAGATAGCACATAGTGGAGTCTTCTTTTTTAATCCAGTCTGACAATACCTGCCCTTTTTTTTGTTGTTTTTTTTTTAATGGAAGTATAGTTGATTTACAATGTCATTCTAGTTTCAGGTTTACAGCACAGTGATTCAATATATATATTCTTTTTTCAGATTCTTTTCCTTTATAGGTTATTATAAAATATTGAGTATAGTTTCCTGTGCTATACAGTAGATCCCTGTTGGTTATCTGTCTTATGTATAGTAGTGTATGTCTGTTAATCTCAAACTCCTAATTTATCCCTCCCCAATACCTGCCTTTTAATTGAGATGTTTAGACCATTTGTATTCAATACACTTATCAGGATGATTGAGTTCAAATCTACTGTCTTGTTTGTTTGTTTGTTTTTTTGTTTTTTGGCTGTGTTGGGTCTCCGTTGCTGTGCGCGGGCTTTCTCTAGTTGCGGCGAGCGGGGCCTATTCTTTGTTGCGGTGTGCAGGCTTCTCATTGTCGTGGCTTCTCTTGTTGCAGAACATGGGCTCTAGGTGCATGGAGTTCAGTAGCTGTGGCACGCGGGCTCTAGAGCGCAGGCTCAGTAGTTGTGGCACACGGGCTTAGTTGCTCCGTGGCATGTCGATCTTCCTGGGCCAGGGATCGAACCCATGTCCCCTGCATTGGCAGGTGGATTCTTAACCACTGTGCCACCAGGGAAACCCCTCTACTATCTTCTTGCTTATTAGCTTTAAAGTATATCTTATTTTTTTAGTGGTTGCTTTAGGGTTTACAGTAGTTTACCTTCAAATAATTTCTTACTGGTTGCATTAGGGTTCATAATATACACCTTTAACTCATCGTGGTCTATCTTCAAACAATCTACCACTTCACATAT
This sequence comes from Balaenoptera musculus, assembly GCF_009873245.2. NCBI lineage: Eukaryota > Metazoa > Chordata > Mammalia > Artiodactyla > Balaenopteridae > Balaenoptera > Balaenoptera musculus. The sequence continues at coordinate 48,103,307 of NC_045804.1, read as the reverse complement.
AGTGAAGAAACATAGGTTTTCTATTTTTATTCCATCATCTTTTGTACTGTTGTTGTCACACATTTTACTTTTACATGATATAAACCTCACAATACATTATTTATTTTGCTTTAAAATTCACATACTTTAAAAGGGATCTTAAAATGAGAAAACAATAACTTTAATATTTAGCCACATATTTACCATTTCTGGTGCTCTTCATTCCTTTGTATAAGTTCAAGTGTGTACCTGGTATCATTTTTTTTTTCCTGAAAAACTTCCCTTAATATCTCTTGTAGTGTAGGTCTGCTGCTACAAAATCATTATTTTGGTTCGTCCTACCAAACCAAAGAAATATTTACTTTGACTTCATCTTTGAGATGAATTTTTCTAGGTAAAAAATTGTAGACTAAGAGTTTTTTCTTTGCAATACCTTAAAGATATTGATCTTTTTTCTTCTGGTTTGCATAGTTTCTGCCATGAAGTCAGCCATCATTCTCTGTTACTCTTCAAAATGTGTCTCTTTTCTCTGCCTGCTTTTAAGGTTTTTCTCTTAATCACTGCTTTTTAGCATTTTGATTATTATGTGCCTTGGCATGATTTTCATTATGTTTCTTCTGCTTGATGGTTTAAAGAGCTCCTGGATCTATAGATTTATAGTTTTCATCAAATTTGGGATTTTTTTGATCATTATGTCTTCAAATAGTTTTTTGTCCCCGACTAGGACACTTCCACTCTCACTAGTGGGAAGACAGAATATTCTCAGAGTTCTTTGTGAGCTCCAAGAATTGTTCTGCCTACTGCTTTTTGACGGTTCTTTCCTAGAACTAGGTAGTTTCCTATCTAGATAGTTTCCTCTCACATTTGTGTAGATCAGTATTCAGCCAAAGACTCATGAGGAACCCTCTGTAGATATCTAGAGGGGTCTCCCACACACCCCTCTCTCTGTGCATCTCCCTTCTCTGTGATATTCTGCCCCATAAGTTCTAGCTGCCTTGACTTCCCTGAACTCTGACCTCTGTCTCCTCAGTTCATTAAAACTGGACTTGGATTTCCACTCCATGCTGTGCAGGCTGGAAATTGTCTCCAGATAGCCAGGGCTATTGGAAGGCTTACCTGGTTTATGTCCCTTCTTTCAGGGGTCATCGTCCTGTACTACCTATTGCCCAATGTCTGCAAACCATCGTTTCATGTATTCTTCCAGGGTTCTGGTTGTTTAATGTAAGAGAGTAAATCCGATCCCTTTTACTCAGGCTTGTTCTGAAATGAAAGTCTCTCATGTGTTCTGTGTTTATGAACTTCCTTCAACACCTTTGGAGACAACCTGTTTGTGTGAGTAGTAGGAATGTGAATTGCATCTCTTGGTTGCTTGGTGGGTAGGTGGCCCAGTACCACTTTTGTGCTCAGCTGCAAGCTGGCCTTAAATATAATGGCTAGGTTTGAAGCCAGAGAGATTTGTGTTTTGGGGTCTGCAGTTCTTGCTTCAGTAGGGCACATTACTGGGGAAGAAACTTATCTGCAGGAAGTATTAACTGTACTTTTTGTGCCTTCTTTTCCTGCCTGACATCACCCTTCAGTGAAGGACTACCAGCTGGTCCAGAAAGGAGGAGGACCGGAATGCAGCAACTCTCAGGCCCAGCTGAGCCAGTACTCCCAGCACTTTGCCTTTATTGCCAGTCACCTTCTGCAAACCAGCATGGACAGCCATTGTCCCGAGGCAGTGGAAGCAACTTGGGTCCTGTCCCTGGCCCTCAAAGGATTATACAAAACACTAAAGGTAGTGGTGAGCTTCTTCCATTTGCTGATGAATCTGGCTGTGATTTAACACCTGCAGGGTATTAACTAGAAGGAAGTACCATCTGATTTCAATGGATGGTTAATCATAGGATCTTGATTATTTTTAGAAATAATTGGCACCTTGCACATGGATAACCTTAAGGAAGAAACAGAATTTTCCCAACAGTTGGTTCTCTGTAATTTTTCAGTCCTGCCTCATGGAACCAGGTGCCACTACCTGATGGGCCCATAACCTTGGAAGATGAGAAGAAAAATTGACTCAACAGTTTCTCACTTCCCTCTGAACCACGGTCCCTTCTGGTTCATCCTAGGAAGAATAAAGGGAGCTAATATCTTATGGGATCTTGGAGCAATAGGTTTGGCATTTGGTGTGAGAGAAGACAGACAAGTTAAAGAGCTGGGCAATAATTGACACGGAGATGGGAAGCCTTGACTTGTGGGGAACATGATTCTTCTACCATCTGAGGGGCATCGATAGGGAGGATCTTTCCAACAGAACTAGCCATGGGAGAAGGATCTCATTTGGAAAGTTTATGCGTTCCCTGACTTTGGCAACACTGGCGAGGAGGCCATGGAACGACTCAAGCACCACAAGGAGATTGGACTAGATGGCATTTCAGCTCTGGCCCAGCCCTGAGAGTTTATATTTTTAGGCTTGAGACCACACATCTGTTTGTTGATTTCATGGCATTTATCACAATCTACTGTTGTTTTAGTTGTTTGCATTACAGTAGGAAAGAGAAAATAAACTCTCTGAGGGCAGAGACCATTTCTGTCTTTGAATCCTTCATTCCATAAATATTTGTCTATTTGTTGAGCACCAGGGGCCAGATGGAACTGAGTACATAGTGTTGAACTTAGAAAGAAGGTCCCTGCTGTCATGGAGCTTTCAGCCTAAACTGCGAGGGAGACAACAAAGAGCCTGCAAGGAAATCCACCATGAGTCAGAAAGAGCCTTTCTGAGGAGGTGAAATCTGAGGTGATAGATGAGGAGTCTGGGCGGAGCATTACATCCTGGGAGAGGTCCAACTCCAGGCCTGGTTGTCAGGGAGCAGAAGGGGCTACCTCAGGGCTTGAGGACAGTGCGAGGAGGAGATGAGACCATGGAGACAGGCAGGGGGCCTGCAGGACCTTGTCCGCCATGAATAGGGACTCGGATTTCAGTCTGCAGGGCAGTGGGAAGCTTTTGGAAGGTAGAGAGCAGGAGTGGGACATAAAACCTCTGTTCTTAGCACAGGACTCAGCACATAGAATGTATGAGGCTTCCGAAATACTTGTTGAGTGAATGAATTAGAGAGCGAACAGACTTAGCTTATGGCTCAGGTTCAGAGTTTCATCCTGCCCGTTGACTCTGGAATTTTCACCAGAAGGTGAACTTGGGCCACTAGCTGAGACTGGGCTCTGACAGAGAGGCCTGCTTCTCCCCAAGTGACCCTTACCTTCTTCACTCTGAGGCAGTTGCAGATCATTCTTTTTCTGTTTGGCAGGCTCATGGTTTTGAAGAGACCCATGCTACCTTCCTTCAGACTGATTTGCTGAAGCTGCTGGTGAAGAAGTGCAGCAAAGGGACCGGCTTCAGTAAAACGTGGCTCCTCCGGGACCTGGAAGTAAGGGACCAGGGTGATTCCTGCTGCTGTTTCCTGCTGCAGATTTACTGGCCTGGGAGTTAGAACCACCAGTCAGTTACAGCTGGTTCTGCCCTGTGCACTCTCATCTGGTGCAGTTGTTAAAACAGTGTCTTGTATTTGTCTTCCCTTTTGGAAATAGAGATTATGACACCTGTCCTCCCTTGTCAGGGGAAATGAATTTGGTGTTTGTTCAAAGAATATTGGAAGAGAAGTATTTTGTGGAAACACACGGTTGACCAATTATATCATGGTAGTAAATCTGCCCTTGAATTATTATTTCCCTTTAAACTTCCTTTGAGCTAAAATCAGTTCCTAAATTTGTCCTCACTTATGTTTATTTTATGTAGGATTTTAGTTGATAATTTTCATTTTATTACTTTTCGCCATAGGCCTTCGATTTTTCTTAGTGGAATTACTGTGGTTCCCTGGGGCGTTTCTGTGCCAAGTGTCAGCTTCAGGTCAGAAAAGGCTGCTGCTGTATGGGGGTGCTCAGCTGGCCATTCTCAGTCACACAGAGGCCTGAGCTCCAGGAAACAGCTCTCAGTTGCCACAGGAGGATTTGGTTAGGTTTTAGGAAGATAATGCTAAAACATATTAATGGATAACCTGGTGAGCATCTGAGCTCTTGTTCTTTAGGAAATATTTTTAAAGTAAATTTTTTTTACATTCAAAAACTTATATTTTTTATACCCAGAAAGTTTGAAAAATAGAAAAGAAAGAAAAACTCCAAGTTTCATCCCCCGCAAACACAGCTACCATTAGTATTATGTGTATTTCCTTTTTCTAATTTTTTTCCTTCTGTGTTTATATTACATACATAGGTTTAGATTGTACAGTGAAGCACACTGTGGAAATAAATTGAGGTCATGTGATGGCCATTTTTCTAAGTTGCTGGGTAGTTTTCATAACGACCATCTTTAATGGCTGCAGATGGTCCATAAAGATGGATTTCAGTTTTTTTGCCATTATTAAATGCTTCATTGACCATATCAGGAGTATAGCTTTTTACACATTGTACATTATTCCTAGAAGATGAGTTACCAGGTCAAAGATTATGAACATTTGTATAGCTCCTTACATTTCACCAAAATGCCTTCTAAAAGCATGCTAACGACTTACACCATCAGAGGCAGAGTTAAACGCAAAGGTCCTTGTAGTTTCTGGTCAGCATTTCTTTGATTATAAGTATGGTTGAACATGTTTTCATATTTCTTTACTAATCTTACATTCTTTTTGTGAATTCTGATGTCTTTTAAAATGTTCAGTCAGATGTTTTCTACCCTTTGAGGGTTAAAGATCTCACCCACTAAACACTCATTTCCTGCCCTGCCTGATTTTCTTTCTGTGTAGATTTTGTCCATCATGCTGTACTCCTCAAAAAAGGAGATCAGCACTTTGGCTGAGCATGGAGAGCTGGAGCTGGATGAGCGAGGGGACCAGGAGGAGGAGGTGGAACGGTCAGTCAGCAGCCCGGGTGAGCCGGAGCAGAAAAAGCTAGACCCTCTCGAAAGCCTGGATGAGCCCACCAGAATATGTTTCTTGGTACGTTCTTGGGTCATGGTGTGGACTGAGGAAGGGACTCTAAGGAATGGATTCTCTTTGGCTTGGACTGTGTTTTAGCCTCCATGTGAAAATGCTTCAGACTGATGTCCTGAGAATGCACTTCCTGAAGACTCAGTCGGTATTGTGCAGAATTCGTCCAGAGGGATGGAAAAGCCCTATTACAACAGTAGTTCTTAATGTTTGGGGGTCATGGACCCAAAAGCTTTAGATCGTTTCTCCCATAAACTGTACTTGCAAATACTTTTGTAAAATTTTGCATGTAATTTCAGGCCTGTCCGTAAATCCCCAGACGACAGTCTGTCCTCGCAGTTTCTCAGACACACTCCTACTTTCCCTGGATAATCCACTCTTCCTCAGAATGATGTGAAAATGGGCAAGGGCTAGGACTTCAAAGGATCTAACTGTGTGAAGAGTAAACAGAGAGTATGGGGTGGATATAAGAAAAGCAAGTACAGTTTTTAAAAACATCAAAAGAAAGTCCAGTACTTAGATTTATGTGCCACTTATCAAACTTGAGTGCAAGGCAGCTGCTACAGAGAAGCTAGCAATGGATACAATTTGGTGGGTACTTATTGACTATTAGCAGTACATTTGTTTGCATGATTTTTTTTTTTTGGTGTTTCCATGTTTTATATCTTCCTTTGAATTTATAACAGTAATGCAGATTTTACAGTCCATGTTTTAGGGCTTATAATCTTATATGCATGAAGTGCCCATGTGATGTTCTTAAATTATAACTTGTGGTAACTTTAGGAAATAATTGTTTTATCACTTTTGAGGTCAGATCATCAATAATGTGTTAAAGCAGTTTAAATTGTCTCTCTTCTACTTCCTCCTTGTGGCCTTCAGATGGCTCACGACGCCCTCAATGCCCCTCTGCACATTCTCCGGGCCATATACGAACTGCAGATGAAGAGGACCGACTCTTTCTTCCTGGAGGTTCAGAAGAGGTAAGGGACATTTAGATGCAGCCAAAGTGTAGTGAGTGAGGCAACAAGTAAGGGCGGGACTCTGTTTACCTCCTGCCAACAAGATGTGGATAAAAACTCCTGACAGGCCAAAGAGCAGTTGGTTTTCAGTTCTTCATAAAGCGACACGAAAGCTGGCTGTGCCACACCGCATGGCTCATCTTTGAGTTGTGTTGTGTGCTTCTCCTTTAGGAAGAACTTTATATTCGCAGTCTGCCTCTTAGAGTAAACTCGTTGTGGGGGCAGAGTTTTGACACAGACGCCAAGGTTTCTCTCCCATGTCAGCCCAGGGAGCAAATGGTGCAGAGCAGGACCTTCTGGTACATTCTGGTCAAAAGTGTCCTTTCGTTTGTTTGTTTTTTCACTTCTGTGCATTATTTTTGTGTTTTTTCTTCAAGGATTATTATAAAATTAACAATATACCCTTCCTCTTGGCCAGGAAGTTCAGAGCTAGTTCTCGGGCCCAGCTCTTAAATTTGTGGAGAACTTTATGTTTCTGCAACTAATCTCCTCCTCCATCCCCCACATCCTAGTTTTGACTTCCTATTCTGATTTATATCCAATTCCAATTTAATTTTCTTTTGTTATTTCATATTTCTATTTTCCCGTATGTATTATCTACTGCCTCAAATCCTTTGTGAGATGAGGCAGGGTTGCATCAGTTAGGACACAGAAGTATCATGGTCAAGGAGGATGGAATTTGTTTTCCCTCTCATGGCGCAGTCCAGAGGTAGGCAGCAGCCTAGGGTGGGTGGGCGGTCTGCTTCACAAGGGACCCCGCACCCCCAAGGGTGCTGTCCTCATCTGTGTCATCAGAGCTGGCTCCCCGACACCAGCTCTTTGTTCCAGCCCAGAGGAAAGGGGGAAGGTGGGTAAAGGAGCTCATCCTTAACCCAGTTGTTTGAGGGCAGGCTGCGGAAATGGCACGCGTTACCTCACTGGCCTCCCGTTGGCGTGACCCTAGTTGCATTGCTGCTAGGAGGACTGGGAACTGTGTCTCCAGCTGGGTGATTGTGTATCTTGCTAAAACTTCAGGGAACTTTGTTTCTAAATGAAAGGAAGAATGGATCCTAAGGGATGGCTTGCATCTCTGCTGTGGGCACATGGGCACGCGTGCACGTTCGTGTGCACATTTGCATGCATGAATAGATGAACACTGTGAATCTAGTGTGTGAAATATGGAACGTAATAACGTAATTGCAAAATAACAGGAAAATAACTCGGATCGGCATTTCTGCAAGTTTCACTGCAGGTTAAACTCTTGCCTTTCTGTAACTCAGGTGCCCAACTTTGTGTTCCTTCCTTCTCTTCAGGTTTGACGGGGATGAGCTCACCACTGATGAAAGGATACGGACCCTGGCTCAGAGGTGGCAGCCCAGCAGGAGTCTGAGACTGGACGAGCAGAGCGCCAAAGCTGTGGATACAGACATGATTATCTTACCATGCTTGGTATGTCACCCCACCTGGGAAGCAAGGTGTCCCTCCCGCCCCCACCCCAGTTGTGAGCAGGCCAGGCCTCTGTGACGCTGGTCTTTGGGTTGCAGTCCCGGCCCGCACGCTGTGACCAGGCCACCACGGAGTCAAACCCCGTGACCCAGAAGCTGATCTCCAGCACGGAGAGTGAACTGCAGCAGAGCTACGCCAAGCAGCGGCGCAGCAAGAGCGCCGCCCTCCTGCACAAAGAGCTCAACTGCAAGAGCAAGAGGGCCGTGCGGGACTACCTCTTCCGCGTGAACGAGGCCACAGCAGTCCTGTACGCCCGCCATGTGCTCGCGTCCTTGCTCGCCGAGTGGCCGGGGCACGTGCCGGTGAGTGAGGACATCCTGGAGCTGAGCGGCCCTGCCCACATGACCTACATTCTGGATATGTTCATGCAGCTGGAAGAAAAGCACCAGTGGGAGAAGGTAATTAGGCAGCCGAGCTGGGCACTCACCCCACTTGCTCCTCCTCTGTGTCCCTCCCAGCCCCCCGCCGGGGGGTTTGAATAGGCTTCCTCTAGTGAGTGCCTTCCTGGAGTGAGGTTACCTGTGTGGCTGTACAGCCCCCTGACAGGTGTGAACGCAACGAAGGCAGGGTCAGGTCGCTGTTAAACTCTCCCAAGTACTGGCCTGGAGCCGAGCTCATGGCCTAGGCAGACTTGGTGCTCAGAGAGTGTTTGATGTAACGATCCCACGAAACCTGCCCTTGCAGTTTCCCTTTTTTGTTTTCAGACTTATGAGTCTAACTCTCCTTGCTAGCCTGTCTCTTCTCATGTCCCCTAGGGTCTCACACAGTGTGAAGTCTGGGAGACAGGGTTAATTATGATTCTGACAGCCTGTTCCCGTAATACAGGAAGCCTTCCAGGAAGGTTTACGTCTTCTGTTTTAAACCATGGTTTTTAGAATGTCTACCTCAGGTCAGACAACTCTGCCAGCACTTATACCTGTGTTACATTGTGACCCAGAGAGTTTTATTGGTGAAGAAATCAAGCCCAGGAGGCTTGTCCAAGGCTCCCAGCTTCTGGGTGGCAGACGTGGGGTCTTACCAGAGTCTGTGCATTCTCTTAAGTCCAGTGCTCTATTTTTTTTTTTCTTTGGCCACACCGTGCGGCATGTGGGATCTTAGTTCCCTGACTAGGGATCAAACCCGTGCCCCCTACAGTGGAAGCACGGAGTCCTAACCACTGGACTGCCAGGAAAGTCTCCAGTGCTCTAATTTTAAGTTTCAACTTGACAAGTGGTGATCATCTTTTGTTTTGTTTTTAAATCAGATCTTCAACTTGGTCTTTTGAAGTAGTGCTGGGTTAGCAAACTTTCACAGGGCTGGAAGCATCTCTTCTACTTCCTTCTGTGTAGAACCAGGGGACCCACATAGCAGAACTCAGGAGCCCTGGGCACAGTCTCTAGCTGAACTATGAAGTTTTGTCACCATCTTCCCATGTTTCCTGCCTGTGTCCCACCAGATACTGCAGAAGGTGCTCCAGGGCTGCCGAGAGAACATGCTAGGCACCATGGCCCTGGCTGCCTGCCAGTTCATGGAGGAGCCAGGAATGGAGGTGCAAGTGAGGGAGTCGAAACACCCGTATAACAACAACACCAACTTTGAGGTACGATCCAGGGTCGGCCAGACTCGCCCAGCCTCAGGGTACGCAGCTGGCAGGACCTGCAAGAGTTGCTGAGTAGCATGAATCTCATCAACTCCCACTGCGGCTCTTTCTGCCTGGACAGACGTGGCCTAGAAAGTGCTCCCATGGTCTCAGCAGCAGTCTGCCTCCCTGAAGCCAGTCCCGGGAATCTATACAAACAAGTCCTCTCTTCTCCTGACCTTGTTTTAATAGAAAGCAAGGGGCCACCCGGCCCTGGAGGAGAGATTCCTCTTCCTGCAGCAAGCTCCTGAGAGTGAGGCCTTGGTGTCTGGCAGAGACTTTGAGTGTGGGTCTGGGTTCAGCCCTCACTCTGTCCATCTCCTGATGACCTGGCCACACCTTGGAGTCTCCCACCCCTTTGTTTAATTACCCAGAACTGAAAAGCCTCATCTCTTGCATCCTTAACTCTGTACGTGGACAGAGAGATGCAGGAGTTTGGATGAGGCAGGAGGGGGGCGGCCTCAGTTATCTTCACTGACCTAGTGCTGCTTGCATTTCTTCATCTCTTTTCAAAATGTTGGAGCTGTCGTTCTGAGTAGGTGATGGCCTGTGGCCACAGTGGTGGGTGATAGAGAAACTAATCCAGGATATGGTTGTTGCCAGCTGAGGTTTCGTTTTGCAGAAGAATAAACCTCCTCACTCTCTACCTTCTAAGCCTCTTTTCTTCCCCGGTTCCTAGGCTCTGTCCCCACTCCCCCAGCCCCACGTAGACACACCTAGTGAGCTAGCGAGTTCTGCCTCAGAGCGATCACCTTACCTTCTCCGCTGCCCGGACTCCTCCCCTCCCCTGGGTCCTTCCCGCTGCTGCTCTCTGATCCCCCACTGCTGGCCTGCCCCGGCCCTGGCCTTGCTGCACACCAGCTGTCACAGTGATCCTGGTACAGCACAAACTTAACCTAGGCTTTCTCTTGCTTACGGTCTTTCCAGGGCTCCCCCTGCTGTCCAGACAAGTCTCAACGCTTCATTTTAGCACACAAAGCCTTCTGCATCTGTCCCTGCCTGCCTCTCCAGGATCACGTCACCCCTGCCCCCATCTCCCAAGCATATGTGCACACAAAGCTCAACCTGTACCTCAGACACATCAAGCTCCTGTTATTCCCTGAACACGTCAGGCTGTCCAGTCAGTGCTCTTTCCTTTGCCTGGAATGCACCCCCAGGTGCTCGTCTCTCTCTCACCTGCCTCCTGCCATTCCTTCCTCCTGGACAGGCTGCTCCTGTGCCCCCAGTCTCCACAGCAACCCAAACATCCCTTCACTGGGACTCTTTTCTGCCCTCGCCTCCCCTCCCCGCCCCCCGCCTCGAGCTGTGCCCCATGCTGCACAGTGTGCTTCCTGCCGTGTTCGCAGCCATATGCGTGCTCCCCGACCCAGCTGGGCCGAGAGCTCCTGGAGGGCAGGGGCTGTGACTCACCCCTTCTTACATGCCCAGTCTTAACTGCAGGATTGGCACAAGGAAGCCCTCAGTCACTGTCCAGTGGCCAGCGATGACAGGAGTGTCCTTGTTTCCCCTCCTAGGATAAAGTTCACATTCCTGGTGCAATCTACCTCTCAATCAAATTCGATCCCCAGTGCAATACAGAGGAAGGCTGTGACGAGCTAGCCATGTCCAGCAGCGGTGACTTTCAGCAGGATCGACACAACTTCAGTGGGTCTCAACAGAAATGGAAAGATTTTGAGCTTCCAGGTAGTAAATAAATACTGAGTTATACAGACTCTTAACGTTAAGTACCTAGAAGGGAAATTGTTGAAGGATTTAAAACTGTGTTGAATCTGTTTCAGTGGAAAGCGCTCACTTGCCTTTCCCTGTTGCTGCAGTATCCTGACCTGTTTCTGATTCTTGTGTGCCCCAGGAGATACTCTGTATTACCGCTTCACCTCTGACATGAGCAACACCGAGTGGGGCTACAAATTCACTGTGACGGCTGGGCACCTGGGGCGATTCCAGACAGGTGTGTGCTCTGGTCTTTCCGTTTGCATGATCTCCCGGCCCGGGACACTCTGGGGGTCGGTGCCATTATGTCACTGATCTTTGTTAAAATCAAACCAGGTACTTTTCTCTGAGACTTCAACGAATTTGTCTCACAAGGCCCACGCACGTCACTCGTGAATGTACTGGAGTTGGGCAGGTTGTAACTTCTAAAGAGCCATCTGTCAGGACCTAGGAAAGATGCTTGTTCTCTTAAAATTTGCCAGGGCATTCTGCAAAAAGGAAGAACTGAAAGTGTTCCTATGTTGCTTTTACATAAGGCATAATTTCAGGCGAAATGTAAATGATCACAGTGGTTTCCTCCTATTCGTTAAAACTTGAGCAGTTTACAGTTTTTAAATGTCTCTGTGTGTGGGGGTTGCCAGGATTCGAGATTCTGAAGCAGATGCTGTCAGAAGAAAGAGTTGTGCCGTACCTCCCGTTGGCCAAAATTTGGGAATGGCTGGTGGGCGTGGCCTGTCGCCAGACTGGTCATCAGCGGTTAAAAGCCATCCACCTACTCCTGAGGATCGTGCGATGCTGCACCCACAGGTAAGCTGCCTTCTGGATACGAGTCCCTTGCTGGGTATTTGTATTGTGAATATCTCCCCCCACTTCGGGGCTTGCCATTCACTCTGTTAGTGGTGTCTTTGATGAAAAGAAGTTTCTAATTTTAATGTCTTCCAGTTCATCACTCATTTCCTTTATGATAGAGCTTTCATTGTCCTATTTAGGAAATTTTTGCCTTACTTGACCTTGGGGTCATGAAGATAAAGCTTAATTATTTTTTCTTCCATATTTAGGTCTACAATCCACATGGAATGAATTTTAGTGCATGATTTGAAGGGTAGGGTCATGCTTTGCTTTTTCTCACACATGGATCTCCACTTAACTCAAAAGCCCACCTTTCCCCTCACCACACTCCAGTGCCATCTTCATCACAGAGAAGGTGTCCATATACACATGGATCCATCCCTGGTTGCTTTTGTTCCATTGGTCTTTTTGGTTATTTTTGTGCCAGTACCACACTTAGATATTGTAGCTTTATAGCAAATTTACGTTATCTAGCAGTATAAATCCTTCAACTGGTTCTTCATCTTCAAGATTGTCTTGGCTAGTTTTACCCTGCATGTCCATGTAAATTTTAGAATTAGTTTATTTCTTTTTTCCCCCCCAGCTTTATTGAGGTGTAATTAACAAATAAAATTGTAATGTATTTAAAGTGTAGAAGGTAATGATTTGATACATAATACATTATACATTGTGAAAGGATTCCCACAATCGAGTTAACTAACACATCCATCACCTCATATGTTTACCTTTTTCTGTGGTATGTGACAACACTTAAATTTCACCCTCTTGCTGAAATTTGCTTTTCAGCAAATTTCTGTTATGTGTTATAGTATTGTACACTATTATCAACTATAGTCACCATGTTGTATAATAGATCCTCAGACCTTATTCATCTTGTAACTGAAAGTTTATACCCTTTTACCAGCCTTTCCCCATTTCCCCCACTTCCCAGCCACTGGCAACCACCATTCTAACTCCCTGTTTCTATTTGATTGACTTTTTTTTGGATTCCACATAAAAGTGATACCATGCAGTATTTGTCTTTCTTTATCTAGCTTATTTCACTTAGCATAATGCCCTCCAGGTTCATCTGTGTTGTCGAAAATGGCAGGATTTCCTTTTTTCTCATAACTGAATAATATTTCATTGTGTATATATACACCACATTTTCTTTATCCATTCGTCCATTGACAGGCGTTATTTCCAGACATTGGCTATTACGAATAATACTGCAATGAACATAGGAGTACTGATAATCTCTTTGAGATAATGATTTCATTTCTTTTGGGTATACCCAGAGGTGGGATCAATGGATCATTTGGTAGTTCTAGCTTTAATTTCTTGAGGAACCTCCATACTGTTTTGCATAGTGGCTGTACCAGTTTACATTCCCACCAACAGTGCACAAGGGTTCTCTCTTTTCTCGACATCCTTGCCAGCGTTTGTTTTCTCTTATCTTTTTGATGGGAGCTATCCTAACACAGGGGAGGTGATATCTCATTGTAGTTTTGATTTGCATTTCCCTGATGAGTAGTGATAATTGAGCACCTTTTTAGGTACCTGTTGGCCATTTGTATGCCTTCTTTGGACAGATGTCTCTTTAGGTCCTTTGCCTATTTTTTTAATTGGGTTATTTTTTGCTATTGAATGGTATGAGTTCCTTGTGTATTTTGGATATTAACTCCTTATCAGATATATGATTTGCAAATACTTTCTCCTAGTCCACAAGGTGCCTTTTCACTCTGTTGATTGTTCTCCTTGCTGTGCAGAAGCTTTTTAGTTTGATGTAGTTCCACCTGTTTATTTTTGCTTTTGATATCGAATCCAAAAAATCATTGCCGAAAAAAAAGAAAAAGAATATTAAGGGGACTTCCCTGGTGGTCCAGTGTTTAAGACTCTGCACTCCCACTTCAGGGGGCGCAGATTTGATCCCTGGCCGGGGAACTAGTATCCTGCATGCCGTTCAGCATGGCCAAAAAAAAAAATTGCCAAGACCAATGTCAAGGAGCTTACAGCCTATGTTTTCTTTTAGGAGTTTTACAGTTTCACGTGTTACATTCAAGTCTTTAATCCATTTTGAGTTGATTTTTGTGTATGGTAAGATAGGGGTCCAGTTTCATTCTTTTGCATGTGGATATCCAGTTTTCCCAACACCATTTATTGAATGGTGAGAATATTCTTTCTTCATTACATATTCTTGGTACTTTTGTCAAAAATTAATTGACCATATATTCATAGGTTTATTTTTTGGCTCTCTGTTCTGTTCCATTGCTCTATATGTCTTTTTTTAATGCCAGTACCAACTCCATACTGTTTTGATTACTATATCTTTATAGTATAGTTTAAAATCAGGAAGTGTGATGCCTCCAGCTTTGTTCTTCTTTCTCAAGATTGCTTTGACTGTTTGGGTATTTTTGTAGTTCCATATAAATTTTAGGATTGTTTTTTCTATTTCTGTGGAATATGCCATTGGAGTTTTGATAAGGATTGCTGTAGGTTGTTTTGAGTACTATGAACATTTTAACAATATTAATTCTTCCAATCCATGAACACAGAATATCTTTCCATTTACTTTTGTCTTCTTCAATTTGTTTCATCAGTGTTTTATAGTTTTCAGTGTAGATCTTTCACCTCCTTTGTTAAATTTATTTCTAAGTATTTTATTTTTTGGATCCTATTGTAAATGGGATTGTTTTCCTAATTCCTCTTCCTGATAGTTCATTGTTAGTGTATAGAAATGCAACTGATTTTTCTATATTGATTTTGTATCCTGTAACTTTACTGAATTTATTTATTAGTTCTAACAGTTTTTTGTTGCAGTCCTTAGGATTTTCTATATATGATATCATGGCATATGCAAACAGAGATAATTTTACTTCTTACTTTGCAATTTAAGTACCTCATTTCTTTTTCTTGCCTAATTGCTCTGGCTAGGACTTCCAGTACTATACTGAATAGAAGTGGCAAGAGTGGGCATCCTTGTCTTGTTCCTGATTAGTTTGTTTTTCTCTGTACACACATGAGTGCACCTCTCTCACCTGATGGGCTTTTGATGGACTCTTTAGATCAATTTGAGAAAAATCAAGGTCTTTAGAATATTGAGTTCTCTAATACACAGTCCTCCATTGTATAAGTCTCAGTAATGTTTTATAGTTTCCTATGTAGAGGACTTGCACAGCATTTTGTTAGATTTATTCCTAGGTATTTAATGTTTCTGATGCAATTGTAATTGGTATTTAAATTTTTTGCTTTTTAATTGTTTCTGCTGGTATATAATTACTTTTCATGTGTTGCCCTTGTATCCAGTGACCTTGCTCTGTTTGTTAATTCTAAGTATATATGCAGATTATTCGGCGCACAGTCATGTTATCTACAAATAGTAAGCTTTATTTCTTTCTCTCAATCCTTAGAAACTTTTCCCTTTTGCCGTTTTGCATTAGCTGGGACCTCCAGTAGAGTGTTGAATGGAACTGGGGATTGAAGATATAAGAGTCTCAGAGGGCAGGCATTGGTGACTGTGCCACACACATCATCCATGCACTCAGTCCCTACCCTCCTTGCTTAGACCCCCACGTGTCAGGAGTTCAGTGCACCCTTTTCCGGCATTTTTAAGGCACACAGACTCACAGAATGCTAGTCAGAGTGGAGTGATGATACT
Organism: Balaenoptera musculus; assembly: GCF_009873245.2. NCBI lineage: Eukaryota > Metazoa > Chordata > Mammalia > Artiodactyla > Balaenopteridae > Balaenoptera > Balaenoptera musculus. Next base: position 48,088,052 of record NC_045804.1, on the reverse strand, counting down.
CAAAGTAACATGGTGTCTCGTCATGTAATATGGAGCTGTTATTCAAAAAATAAAGGACTCTCCAAGTCAGGAAAGATAAAGTGATGACTTGTGTAGTCAGTCTATGTACAGGCTGGCAGAAGGGAGGGAGAAGGGGAAAGCTGGGCATGATGGCTGGCACCACTGTGTCCTCATACGCAGACATCAGGGGTCACTTGGCCCATGGGGCTTAGTTCCGTTCTTGTGAGAGCAGCTTCCAGTGAGAACTGTCTGGTTGAGTCATGTGTATGAAACGTGTCCCATCTCTGCTGTCTTCAGACCGGCGGGCCCTTCCTAGCCGCATTGTGGATGCATTCCTGCAGTGTGCTGGCCATCGCCTACCCTCCTTCCCGTAGGGACCCTCCCACAGCCCCTCGGTCCCAGGGGCCGAGACTGGAGGGGGCAGAGGGGAAAGGCAGCCCCCAGGGGAAGGATGGCCAGCAGAAGAACCGCCTAAGTTCTGCCACAGATGTGAGCCGTGCAGGTGCATTTTACCTCCCACTCTAGTGCTTTCCTGAAAACTCAGCTGTAAAGCTGTCTCTTTAAATCAAACCTCATTTTCCCATTGGTTTACTTTACGAAGACTTACTCCTCTGGGAGAAAGTGATTGGCCCCAAGATTATACTTAAATGTACAGAATTCTTTTAAAAATCATATATTAAAGAGAAAAAGCAAAATTTAAGATTATAAATGTATAAAATCATGTAGTAAGTCCCAGAATCATGTTTCTCCTCTGAAGGAATTAACGTACAACCTCCCTCTGAGTAAAAAAAAACTTCAGTGCAGTCTCAACAGAGGTCTGTCTAGTGAGAAGGATTCTGCATTACTTAGAAAGACTTCTGGCCTGAGCAACTTTTTATAAGCATATTTCTTCTTTTATGAGCCTAAGATCATAACAGTGGTTGCTGTTATCTTTTAAATCAGTTTTTTTTTTCCTTTCTGATTATTAAAGCAATGAGCATTGTAGAAAATCTAGAAAACTGACAGGGACAGCCACTGATAACATTTTTGATATGTTTATTTACTATTGTTTTTAATATGGTCACACAATACTATATATACAGTTTTTAAATTTTTACATTTTATGTTGCGTATTTGCTCTTTTCCACTTAACATTTATCTTGAGATTTTTTTCCGCTGTCACTGGAAGTTTTTAACAACCATTTTTAAAGATGTGCAGTTGATTTACGTGAATGTGCTTAAGGATATCCTTTTCCCCGGAGTCCTGGTTTGAAGTTGAGATGCTGCCCCTTTTTTTATTTGCCATTGGTGAATATTTTGGGCTGTTTTGGGGGGTGTGAGGTGACTGGAACTGTCTTGTCCTGCCTTTACTGGACGGGGGGGGGCGGGGAGCGTTGGAGCTGCAGTGCCCGGCAACTGCCCTCTGTCTGTCTGACGTCTGATGGGCGTGACCCCAGCAAACCATACCCCTCCCCCACAGCGACCTCTGTGACCTCATGCTGTTGAAGCCCCTGTGGCAGCTCTTCACCCAAATGGAGTACAGCCTGTTTGAGGACGTGACACAGCCTGGCATCCTGCTGCCCCTGCATCGCGCCCTCACCGAGCTCTTCTTTGTCACTGAGAACCGCGCCCAGGTGAGGGCCTGTCCTGCCTCCTCACCACCTGGGGCCAGCGCTGGGCCTCAGGTCACAGCCCTCTGAGAGCCCGGGGTGTCATGGGGGCTTGGCAAACCCGCACAGGGAGGCAGGCATGGCCTGGGGCCCGGGGTTCCCCTCTCTCCCGCCCCAGGGAGCCAGGCCCTCCCTGAGATTGCTTGTTTGCTCAGGCCTGATGCCAAAGGGGGAAGGAAACTGCCCTGGATCGACCCTTGACAGCAGTGAGTTTGGGAAAATAAACCAACGGGTTCTTTCTTCTTCCTCTTTTCCCTCCCCTCAGCACAATAGACTCATTGACTGTGAGAGATGAAAGGGCCTTTCAGAGCTCTTTAGCTTAAGCCCTCGTTTTATAGTGAGGAGACTGTGGTGAGTCAGGACACCTGGCTCCCCCCGTCCCGCTCCTTCCGTGGCTCCCAAGGAAAGCAGGCAGTGAGATGCCCGGCGGAGTGGGCAGCAGTGTCCCACCCGAGTCTTCTGGGGCCGTGGGTCGTGGGTCGTGGGTGGGTGTCCGCTAGCAGGTGGCCTCTGACAGCTGCCCTCCGCTCTTTCCGCAGGAGCTCGGCCTGCTGCAGGATTACCTGCTGGCCTTAACCACCGACGACCACCTTCTGCGCTGCGCGGCGCAGGTACGCCCTCCCCGGGCGGCCGAACCTCCCCCGGCACCCGTGCAGGCTCCACCCCGGCTTTACACGGGGCTCTGTTCCGAGTCGGCCACTTCCTGCTGGTGTCACAGAGAGCAGCGGAGCCCCATTTATCAGTGTCGTTCGTATTAAACTGTGGGGTCAGTAGACACTAGCAAGAATTTGTGGCTTTTAGACCAGAACAACCAGTGCCTTAAATTTATAGTTTGGCCGATCCCTGAAGTTTCCATAGAGTTTTAGATTTCAGATATTTTTGGATGTAACTTTCTTCCCTGGTAGGAGAACTCCTCTCTGACAGCTATTGGGTCTCAGGGCCGCTTTACGCTTTTAAATTACTGAGGATCCCCAAAAGCTTTTGTTTATGTGCGTTATATATATTGATATATACCTTTAGGAATTAAATTAGATTTTAAATTTAGAAATTAAGTTAGAAATTACATGCTAAACACTTACTTCTCAATTTGTTTTTTAAAATAATCTCATTCTATTTAGTACTACAGTTGTGAAAAACAACGGTATTTTTCAAAACAAAATAATTTTTGAGAAGGGTAGCGTTGTGTTCCATTTTTGCAGATCTCTTTAATGTCTGCCTTAATAGAAGACAGCTGGATTCACAGATCTGTTTCTGCTTTCAGTTGTTCTGTTATCACACAGTAGCCTCCGGAAAACTCCACTGTATACTCGTTAGAGTATGAAAGTGAAAAAAGAGAAATAATGTCTCGGTATTATTATGAAAATTGTTTTCACGACGCGGAGCCCCTGAAAGGGTCTGGGGAACCCGCAGGCTCCAGACTACATTTTGAGAACCTTAGGCTCACAGACTCCTTGAACATCGTAGAGCGTGTGGGCTGCGTCCACAGTGGACAGATGGGGACACTGAGGCTCAGAGAAGGGAAAGATTGGCCCGCGGTCTCACTTGAGGGGACATCCAGCTGGGACTCCCGGCCAGCGCCCTGCGCTCTGTTCCTGGCAAGTTTTCTCAGTGAACCTGCGGTCCTCCTACAAGAAGGGGTCAGAGTGCCTGCTTAGAAGCGGGCTTCCCCCATCCACTACAGAGGGGTTTGTGTGAATTGTCCTGAGACCCGAAGGCCGAGTGAAAACTCCCTCCCCTCCCGACAGATGCCTGCCAGCCCTGCCATCACCACCCGTGGTGTCCCAAGATTTCACACAGTGAAGTCTTGACATTTGACCATTTTGACACCGGAAGCTTAGCGTCACATATCCCTGTTGGCTCCCGCCTCTCGCCGGCCGCTGTGTCCCGTCTCCTCATCCTCATTCTGGCCCTCCCTACAGCCTGTCCGCTTCGCTGGACCGGCGCTCTGCCTCTTCTCCCTGCTTCCACCTCTTCCTTCCCCAGCGCCCCCCCGCCCCCGGCTCCTGCTGCCTTGGCTTGGAGACCAGCCTTGGCCTGGCTCCAGGGCTTCTGCCTTCCCAGCATTGCTTCCGGGGGGGCCCCCCACTGGCTGTTTGTTTCTTCCCTTCTGCATCTTTGTGCTGCTGTCCCCATTCCCTAAACGGCTTTCCCAGACCCCCCGCAGATGTGTCCTCTGAGCCCGCAGAACTGCCCCTGCTCTTCTCTCGGGACAGTGATGATTCTGCCTACATTTGGAGTTTCCATGTGGTCTTTCTTGCTAGCTTTGTCTTTCACTCTAGACTGTGGTCCCCCTGCTGAGGGGAACCACATCTGGCTCGCGTCTGCCTCTCCCCTGCCCCCCTCAGGTGCTCAGCTGAGGGTCTTGTTCTGTCAGCAGTTAGTGACCCAGCAGGTGACCGGTCCTTGACATTGGTGATGACTCTTTCTCCCTCCACAGGCTCTGCAGAACATTGCTGCTATCAGCCTGGCCATCAACTACCCAAACAAGGCCACCCGCCTCTGGAATGTTGAGTGTTAGCCCTTGGTATGGTGTGCATGGAACTAGCTAATCTGTCCACAAGGACCTTAGAGCAGATGCCTAAACTCATTCGGGAAGATTCCTGTGGCGTCGGTGCCTGGCTCTCCTTGAGCTCCCCCTTCCACCCCAACTAGAATGCCAAGCTGCCACGTCTCCGAGAACTTCCCGTGTCACAGGCCCGGCACCCGCACGTACCATAGCATGTGAGAATAAGCAGACCAGTGCAAAATTATTCAGAAAGGGCAGGCAGCAGGCCCTTGAGAAGGTTGTTCAGAGGCCAGCTCCTCCAGGGTCTGTCCCTGCAGAAGCCGCAGCCCCAAGAAGACCTGGCTGCAGCTGCTCTGGCAAGGGCTCTGTCTCCGTTGAGCTGGAACTGCCTGCACTTGACCTTCAGAGGAAGACAGGGTCTGCCCTGGGCCACCTTTCTCAGCAGGACCTCCAGCAGCAGCCTGGGAGCTCCTCTTTTGCTTTTGCTTCTTGAGACTGGGTCATCCAAACCAAAACCAGTGAGAGCCGCTCGGGGCTGCCACCTGGTCCCCACCATTCAGTACGGAACCCACTGCCGCACTGGCCCCCTGCACAGCCTCGGCCGTCCCGGGGAGATCCTTGGTGAGAAAAAGTGCCCTTGGGAACAGCCAGCAGGCCGCCGTGCACGTCCGCCTGTGCACTGCTCCCAGCACAGCCGCGTTGTTTTAGTTGTTGTTTTAACATATTTCGGTTCCCACCTCATGTTCTTAGAAAGAACCACACCAACTCCCTTGAGAGAGGCTCGGGGGCATGACCAGTGGATCGGTCATTCAGGGGGACAAACTGGTTTGTGTCAAAGTAGCAGAACTTGAAGAATACTCTTTAGCTTCTGTACCTAAAGACTTGAAGTGTAATCAGAGGATATCTTACTTTAGAAGTAAAAACAAACAAACAAACAAAACCACATGATTGTATTTCTGCTCCACGGTCGTGGTAATCCATCACGTCCACCTCTGGGACTCTCCGTGGTTATTTGGCTGTCACTTGTCTGGCAATAACTACATTAGTTCTAGTGAATGCTGTTTTCCACCTTTTTTTTTTTTGTGGTTGTAGTCTTGCCCTGAAGTGCTGATTACTATTCTCTTTCCAAAGCCACGCTTTGGAGTGTGAGGCTGGGTTGGCACGTGTGCCGTGGATAAGCCTCAGTGGGACTCGCCACTTGAAGAATGTTTGAGCCAGCTGCCATTTAAGGGCGGGGGTCTGGGCCCGAGCCTGTCCCCCCCACACAGGGCCAAACCCAAGGAAGGCTCATCATAGCCAGGGCCAAGTTGAGCAGATCAGCACTGCCATGGCCTCGGAAGCCCCCTCTGCAGGGCCCAAGACTTCTGGTCCCAGGAGCATCTCACCACAAGAGCACTTTTGCCTTCTGGGTCAGGAGGCCAAGGTGCAGCGACCTTCTGCAGCCCTGGAATTGGATTCTCAGCCCAGCCCCAAGCTGCATATGGAGCCATTATGGAGGGAAGAATTCAAAGGAGACAGAAACAAACAGGACAGGTCCTGAAGCTCGGTGACCTGAAGCCCATCACCCTGGCGTCGGAAAGGCCCGGGCCTGGCCCGGTGTCCCACGGTGTTGAGGTGTGAGGCGCCGCTGGCTTGGTAGAAGCGGCTTTCTCATCTTTTGCTCTGCCTGCATCCCCAGAGAAGGGCCTACGCTCCGTACCACCCAGACCCGGGTGGGTCTCGCAGTGAGGAGGGAAATCACAGAGAAGCGCTGTGCTTGGGAGGAGAGGTCCCTACTGTGGGCTTGGGCTCGCTGAGGGGCTCCACAGAAGGTCAACACGGAGATGGTGCACTCACTGCTTACCCTCGCCATGCCCCCCCTCCCCGATACCCCTCCGTGCCTCAAACTGACAGCAGCCACCAGCTTTGCTTCCCATCCTCCCGCCTGGAAGATAAACTGTAAATAAACGCTGGACTCCTCATAGCTTCTCTCTGTACACCACCCTTGCTATTCTGGTCTCTCTGTGTTCAGTTTGCACAGAATAAGCCTCGGTTTCCCCTTCACACACAACTGCTGCTCTCTCCTGGCAGGGCCCTGCCTGGCCCAGCTCCCCTGCATCCCATCCGCCTCTGCTTCCAGCCACTGGGTGGCGCCGCTGAGCCAGGCCCCGCTCCCCTGGTCCCCAGCTGGGCCAGCAGCATCCGAACGCGCGATTTCCATCAAGACCAACATCCCTCTGATCCTTCTTAGGCGGGACTGCCTGGAATGAGATAAAACTGGCAGGAATGAAGGTGTTGTGGAAACATGTGCCTAATCTATAAAGAAATCTGTTCCAAACCATGTATATTGTACAGACAGACGCTGTTCCTAACGAGGAGTGACTTATTTTCATCATTGTTTTTAATTTGTTTTCTTACAGGTTTACGATTTTGAATTTTTCTTATTTGGTTGAAGGAAAGAATTTTGATTATATCAGCTGAGTAAGTTCAGCCTGTATAAAGGATGTTAAGTTGTGGGTAAAATATGCAAATGAAGAGAAATATATTGTACAAATTCTATATAAAAAGGTACACTTGTGTGTGGGCTTTTCTTTTTTTCCTCTCCTTCCCCTCCTTCTGCCTCTCTTACGAAGATGATACCTGGAGTTTCTACCAAGTCCATCCTGATGAATTTCTAGAATCCCATGGCCTCAGGGTAGAAAGGCATCAGAACGGTTCTTAGCTCCGATACCCCTCCCAGTTGCACCTCCTGCCTTGACTGTAGCCGTGCAGGAGACGCCCCTCCTCTCGGGCTTATGGTCTGGGGGCTTATGCTCAGCCCCTGCTCCCTGGGCCTGTCCCTCTGCACAGCTACTCAGAGGTTTGTGCATACACACGCTCTCTCCCCGGTCAGCGCCTCTCCAGCCGCACACCCCAACTGCATCCCAGGCACCCCTCACCTCTTGTAGCTCACAGGACCTGTGTGCAGCCAGCCAAGAGGAGGAAGGCAGGGGTCCGGTCATGAGGCTGCTGCCCTTCCAGGGCCCGGTTTCCTCCTTGCCTGCCTCTGGACCTGCTTCTGACTAAACACGAGGCCAACGTCTACCCATCCTGGGGTCTTGTGCTTCCTCGCTCACATCGCTGGTTTGCCACTTACTGTTCTGCCCCCTTCTCAGCCACTTTCCTGGTGCTGAGGGCTGTCTCATGAATGAGAGAAGAGAGACTTTGGTGGGAGCTGGACAGAACCAACCTTCGAGGCCCATCTGTTCCGGCCTGAAGGCATCTTGACACATCCCCCCTAAAGCCCCCAGACGGCCTTCTGAGGAATCCGGGGCCAGGACCCAGGACACAGACTCAGCCCTCATCACCCCTGAGGCCGGAGAGAAAACTGGATCAGCGTGAGGCTCAGCAGAACTGGGTGCTCCCAAGGCCTGTGCAGCCACTGAGTCTCCCTCTAGAGCCTGTTGGTGACGCTTCCGCCCTCTCCTGTCTCACAGTGTTACCTAAGCAACATTGATTTCTTGGGCCTTTACTCCAAACAGTCGGCCTGGAGAGGCCGGCTGTGTTGTGCTCTGTCCGTCTGAGCCCGGTGCTGCTGCTTTGACACTGCTTTTGCTTGGCTGGAAAGGCTGCCTGCTCAGATTAACCCACGAGTAAACAATAGAAGGTCACAGAAGTCAAAAGCAATCTGAACTCAAGCCTTTAAGAACGGAAGGGAAACACAGTTCAACCAGCCAAGCCTCCTCATTTGAGAAAGAACTAGAAGCTGTGAGAGGTCAGCTTGAAATCGCACAGGAAGTGGTGGCAGAGCCAGACCAGCTCAGTGCTCCTGACACACCAGCCCCAAAGCTATCACCGTGGTAGGCACGGGCTCCTTCATTCAACAAACAAATTTCCTCAACCAGTCAGCATTATGCTAGGTGTTGGAGCTTCATGTAAACCACCCGGTTAAAAACCCAGACTCTGGCTTTAAATTCTGATGTTTTCAAGGATTTTAAGCCCCCAGTGTTTCCTCTTCATATACTAAGTTCTCCAGTCTGCATTTTAATTAAAATGGTAATTTCTATTAAAAACAAAAAACCAGCCTCCAGGTTGAGGCCAAATGTAAACATGGCCCTGTGTGCCCTATATGGTGGACCCTGTCACTTACTAACTACCCTTTCCCACCCACTCCCCTTCCCTGCTAACAGAATCCAATTTTTTTGCAGGTGGCGACTGGAGATACTTTAATCTCAAGAAAGATAGGACCTTCCGCTAGCTCCTGAGGAAAGTCACGATTGGTTTAAATCCGTCTCGGTAATCTCATTTCTATTTGCTGAATGTTCACTTTTCCAGCCCCTCCCGCAGTCAGGGTACCTGTGTGACCCAGTTCTGGCTAAAGAGAATTCACCTTAAGCCTGTTGGGAGGCCTTGGAGAAGGGATTTTGCCCCGGCCCCGACTTGTTCCTCTTGACTGTGGTGAGAGAGCACCATGCTTGGCACTCCCGCAGCAGTCTTGCTGCCACGGGGCAAAAGCGAGCAGCAGAAGGAAGAGCCTGACCCCCTAATTACACTGAGCGCTGAATGAGCCCTAGAACCACCAACCTCCAGAAGTGCGCGCATGTGTGTGTGTGTGTGAGAGAGAGAGAGAGGGAGAGGATGAGAGAGAATATGTTTGTTGTTGTGCGGTCTCTTACAGCTGAAAGCAATTCTGACCCAAATTTATGCAACAATTTGGCTCCAATAGTTCGAAAAAATGTCGTACTTCTGTCTCATCACGTCAATATGAAAGGTATATGGAAAGCAAATATGTAAAAATTCCTGAAATAAAATCAAAGAGACTTCTGACAGTGTCCAGTCAAGCCACAGATGACATTAAGCTGCAGCCATTGCCAAGTTATTCTTCTCCTTTGTAGGGATTCTTGGTACGGAGCTTTGCTCATGCTCAGTGAAGTTCCAGACTAACTTTGGAGGCGCTGCCCTGCATTTACTGGGATTTCTTCAGTTGCAAGTTAAACCCACTCTAAACTAACTTAATTTAAAAGAGAATTTATTGACTTACAAAACTGAAAAAGCCCAAGTTGCATCTGGCTCCAGGCAAAGCTAGATTCCAGGTCAGTCTGTCTGTCTCTCCCCACACCTCCCCCTCCCTCCCCTGCTGTGCTTCCCTCCTGGGTTTTCACAAAGGTGAAGGTGAAGAACCAGGTGATGGTTCTCCTGTCCTTTCCAACCTGACCGCTGCCCACCACTGACTCCCCGGTGGTGACAGCCTCTCACTGTCTCTTCATGTGATGCTTCCCTAAGTTGTTAACTGATGTTTTCTAGCCATGATTTAACGTCATGTTTACAAAGCTACTTGGGAGACCCATGAGTTTGCAGGTTGTCAGCCCAGAACTGCTGAGCAGCACAGCATCCATGACAACTGGGCAGGAGATGTGCCGGGAGAGCCCCACGCAGGTGTGCTGTGGGTCACACCAGCACACCTGCTCGACCACTCAGCTACCCTGCCGGGCAAGATGCCCCTCATCCACTAGTGGTATAGACGTTTCCCATACAGAAGTGGAGAAAAACATCCAAAAACAACCGATCTAAAAACAAAAAGGTTACATGGAAAAGAATGAGCACAGGTATATCAAGCAGATGAGACCAGAAAATCAGGGTCATTTGGTATTAGGCAATGCAATTCAAGACAAAAAATATTAAACTGGACCAAATGTCATTTTATGGATCAATATTTTCTGTGGATAAAGAGTGTAATTTGTGGGACTTCCCTGGTAGTCCAGTGGTTAAGACTCTACGCTCCTGATGCAGGGGGCCCAGGTTCGATCCCTGGTCAGGGAACTAGATCCCGCATGCCACAGCTAAGAGCCACATGCTGCAACTAAGACCTGGCGCAGCTAAATATATATATATATATATATATATATATATATATTTTTTTTTAAAGAGTGTAATTTGCAATTAAAACAGTTTTATGTACCAAATCCCACCAGAAATTACATAAGGCAAACACTGCTAGAAATGTGTGGAGAATTGAGCAATTGTAATGGAAGGTAGGTGACATCCTTCTCATTTACCAGCAGGTTATTTGAAAAAAAAAGAACAGCAGAGTTGTAAGGAAGCTTTCATGACAAAGCTCCCCTTCGCTGAGACTGCCCATGGAGAGAGTACCTCCTGAGAAGGAGGGCAGTTGACCCTCCCAGGCCTTGACTCTCCTAGGCCTGCCTCCCGTCGCTGAGGGTCCCCTTCCGGCTGGACCATGTCATGCTACCCTGGGGGCCTTGTGCTCCCTCTGCCCTGCAGGCTGGGTATGGACATAGGCCTTCCTCTTACTCCCCATGACACAACCAGGGCTGGGCTGGGCAGCTCATCAAGGCTTGTCAGATGGTCAAGGCAGAGCAGGCAGGAGCCTCAGCACAGCCAGATCTACCACAGGTGACGGGCTAGCTCTGGTCATCAGTCAAAGGATGGGAGGAGGTACCTTCAGGATGCAGAAAGGACAGGAGCTACCTTTTCCTCTCTCTAAAGCACCTTATACTGGGATGGATTGGGAGTTTAGGGTTAGCAGATGCAAACTATTCTATGTAGAATGGATAAACAACAAGGTCCTGCTACATAGCACAGGGAACTATATTCAGTACCCTGTGATAAACCATAATGGAAAAGAATATGAAAAAGAATGTGTGTGTGTATATATATATATACACACACACATACATATATGTGTGTATATATATATATATATATACACACATATATATGTATAAATAACAGAATCACTTTGCTGTATAGTAGAAATTAACACAACATTGTAAATCAGCTATACTTCAATGAAATAAATTTTAAAATAAATAAAGCACCTTACACCAGCCCCTGCTCCAAGTCCTCACTTTCTCTCCCAGGTCCAGTTCTTCCCAGGCTGATGGGCAGTGGAAATGTCTAGTTCCTACAGGGACACCTCCACTCAACTTCCCATCATGGTACTAACAGGCTGGCTAGACCACAACACAATCAGACCCTTTAGGAAATAAGGATTTTAGGACACAAAAACTGTGGCAAACCGTGGATCTAAAGAATCACATAAAATTGGGGCTGGTGGTCATGTTGAGCCATGTTCAAGTGAATGAAACTAATCTACAGAGTAGATATTGGAGTAGATGAAAAGAAAGAGGTTCAATAAGAGATTCCCAGCCCTAGAGTAGCTTCCTGGTACTTTCTTTTTCCTCTGAAGTCTAGCTATTGTTCCTCCACTTCATTTCTGTGAGAGTGTTCCCCTTTTTACATGACTTAATGTGAGTGGGTTTCTCAATAAATATTTTAAAAACAGAAATTGGGTGATGGAAATACTCTGAAATTAGATCATGGAGATGGTTGCACAACATGGTAAATACAGTAAAACTAAATTGTGTTTGACTTTTAAATGGTAAATTTTATGTTCTATGAATTATATCTCAATGAAAAACTTAAAGCAGAAATTATATGCCGTAAGACCAGATGTTATTAACAAAAGGTTTAGAAATCTAGCCACCAGAACAAGGAAACGGAAGGGAAGGGAACTATCGTAGGTCATTCTTTGGTGAAAAAGAGAATCCACACTGCAATTACTATTTTGAAGTTAATGACAGTGAAAAAATATAAAAATTGTGCATGTGGAGGGTGGTCAAAGCTTTATTCAAGGAAAATCATAACCATAAGTGAATATTTACTAACATAAAGAAAGCAAAATTAAATGAACTAAGTGTTCATGTCAAGAAGTTAGAAATCAAAAAGCAAAATAAATGTAGGCAAGATAACAGAAAGGAATGAATGAAGATTAAAAATAAAATAATAAGATTTTATTTATTTATTTATTTTGGCCGTGCCGCGTGGCATGTGAGATCTTGGTTCCCTGACCAGGGATTGAACCCCGCGCCCCCTACAGTGGAAGCACAGAGTCTTAACCACTCGACTGCCAGGGGAGTCCCAAAATAATAAAATTTTAAAAAGAAAAAGCAAAGAGGATAAACGTGGGTCCTAGACATGTCAGTCACAAAGCTTACAGGTCCACCATCCTTCTTAGAAACAGCCATCCCATTCCTGCCTCTCTGCTAAGGGAGGGGGGCCCTGGGCTGCTCCTTAAGAGAAGCTTCTGACAAGAACTTCAGTTAGGCCCTGAGCAACGGAGGCCCAGGATAGCCAGGCATAAAGAGCTCTGTCCAACAGAGGCAGTGTCAAACAGCATGACATCAAAGATGGGAGCCATAAAGGAGAGATGGACAACTTTGACTATTCAAAAGTTAGAACTATTGCAAAGGAGAGGAAAGCTTGAAAGCATGTTGGGTCAGATGCGGAAAACAAAGTTTGATTCCTACCTCACACCTTACATCAATATAAATTCCAGAGAAAGAAATACAACTGGCCAAAGAACATATGAAAAAGAATGTGCAATCTCATTTATAATTGAAATGTAATTCAAACAATTGTTTTATCCATGAGGTTCACAAAAACTAGAAAATTCTACCTTACCCAGATGTCTCACACATTGCTGGTGGGTGTGCAAACTGATGCAACCTTTCTGCAAGATCTAAGTAAATGCTGAATATATTTACCCTTAACCCAGCAATTTCACACCCAGGAACGTATCCCCCAGAAACCTTAGAACATGTGCACAAGTGTGTGTGTGTGTCTCTCTCTCTTTGTTTTTTTTTGTGCCGCACCGTGCCGCATGCAGGATCTTAGTTCCCTGACCAGGGATTGAACCTGTGCCCCCTGCAGTAGAAGCGCAGAGTCGTAACCACTGGACCACCAGGGAAGTCCCACAAGTGTGTCTCTTTGTTATTCTGTTGAAAGAAATTTGGGAAGCTCACAAATATATGAAAATTAAATAACATACTCCTAAATAACCAATGAGTCAAAGAAGAAACCAAAAGGAAAATTAGAAAATGAAGTGAATAAAAATGAAGATACAAAACACCAAAGAGCAGCTAAAGCCATGCTTAGAGGAAATTTTAAGCCGTAACTACCTACATTAAAAAAAGAATGATTTTAAATCCGTAACCTAACTTCTACCTTAAGACAATGGTAAAATAAGAGCAAACTAAGCCTAAAGAAAGCAGAATGAAGACTGGAGTGGAAATAAATGAAATAGAGTTAGAAAAACATAGAGAAAAATCAATGAAATCAAATCCTGGGTCTTTGAAAAGATCAACCATATTGACAAACTTTAGCTGAATTGACCAAGAAAATAAAAAAGAATACTCAAATTACTAGGATCAGAAATGAAAGAAGGAATATTACTACCAACCTTACAGAAATAAAATGGATTATAAAGGAAGGCTATGAACAATTGTATGCCAATAAATTAGATAACTTGGATGAAACGAATAAATTCCTGTAAAGATACAAACTACCTTCAGGAACCCGGGCCCCTGGCAGTGAGAGCGCCAAGTCCTAACCACTGGACCACCAGGGAGTTCCCAGAAATAGAAAATCTTTAACAAAATATTGAATTAGTAATCAAAACACTACTTACAAAGAAAAGCCCAGGACCAGATGGCTTCACTGCAGAATTCTACCAAAATTTAAAGAAGAATTCATACCAAAGAAGTCTTCACAAACTATTCCAAAAGTGGAAGAGGAAGGAATACTTCCCAACTCATTCTATGAGGCCAGTATTACCCTGACACCAAAATAGTGAAGATAGCACCAGAAAAGAAAGCTATAGGCCATTGTCTCTTATGAAATTGGATTCAGAAATCCTAAGCAAAATACTCGCACAAATCCACATCACAGAAAAAAATTATACACCATGAGCAAATGGAATCTATCACAGGAACGCAAGGTTGGTTTAACATCTGAAAATCAATTAATGCTCTACACCATATCAATGGAATAAAACCAAAAACCACAGGATCATCAAAATACACAGAAAAAGCATTTGACAAAATCCAACACCCTTTCATTAAAACAACAAACTAGGAGTAAAAGAGATCTTCTTCTATAAAGGGCATCTATGAAAAACCCACTAACATCATAGTTACTGGTGAAAGACTGGATGCTTTCCTCTTGATATCAGGAGCAACACAAGGATGTCCACTCTCACCACTTCTACTCAGCATTGTACTGGAGGTTCTAGCCAGGGCAATTAGGCAAGAAAAAGAAATAAAAGGATTCTGTATTGGACAGGAAGAAGTAAAATTATCTCTATTTGCAGATGACATGATCTTGTATATGGAAAATCCTAAACAATTCACTAAAAAACTACTAGAACTAACAAATGAATTCAGGAAGGTTGCAGAATACAAAATCAATATGTATAAAAAATCAATTATATTTCTACATATTTGCAATGAAAAATCCGAAAATGAAATTAAGAAAACAATTCCAAAAAAACAAACAAAAAACAGCATCAAGAATAATAAAATACTTAGGAGTAAATTTAACAAAAGGAGTGCAAAATTTATCGGTGGAAACCATGAAACATTGTTGAAAGCAATTAAAGATCTAAATAGATTTTAAAACATTCCATATACATAGATCAGAAGACTTATTGCTATTAAGATGGCAATAGTCCCCAAACTGATCTATAGATTCGGTGCCATCCATTGTCAGATTCCCAACTCACTTCTTTGAAGAACTGGCAAACTGATTCTAAAATTCACATGGAATGACAAGGGACCCTGCATAGCCAAAACAATACTGAAAAAAGAAAAATGGGGAACTCACACTCTCAAAATTTACTGCAAAGCAACAGAATTTCAAGATAGTGTGATGCTGGCGTAAAAATAGACATATTACTAAATGAAAAAAACAAGATATAAATAATGTCAACAATCCCATTTATATAAGAAAAAATATGTTTTTCCTATAAGGAAAAGTCTCACAACATTAACATTGCATGAGTAACAGTGCTCGTGCAAATAAGGGTAAAATTAAATATGCAGGCTTGAGGCCTGGCATGTGGGGCTCAGCGTTAAGGGTGGTGTGGTGACCCAGGTCCAGGGGCTGCCCCAGGGTCAGGGCTTCATGAGAAACGGGCAGCTCCTGTTTGTTCCAAACTCCCAGTGCCTCTCAGGCAACCTGGAAAAACACAATTCCCCAAGCAGGAAACCCGCCACATATTCCAGCCTGGAGCTCAGAAAGCCAAACCCTGTGACAAATTTAAAAACAAAACTTGAAAAAGCAAACTCTCACAATAGAATGTTAAAAAAAACAAAACACAAAAAACCAACTTTTATTTTCCTTTCTTATTAATAAGTACCACACGTTTATTGCAAAAATTTTTTTTTCAAAATACAGATAAGCAAAAAGAATATTTCCCATAATCTCACTGCCAATGATGACCAATGTTAATATTTTACTGCAAATGTTGTGAGATTTTCACTATAGGTCAAAAAATTGTAGACACTATAACTTATTTTTTCATTTAGTAATACGCTGTGAATGTTTTTACATGTCAGTAAATATACATTTATATTATTACATAAAGCACCTGTTCTTGCCATTTTCCCTTCTCTCACAGAAGTTTTCCTCTCTGGGGCTCACCCAGCAGAGTGCCCGCTCCTGGCCTGGACTCAGGCCTGGCCAATCAGAGCCTTCTGTTCCCCTGCTACAGTGATTCATCCAGGGGTGGGCACATGACCCAAGTCATTCCAATGAAACTCTGTCCCAGGACCTTTGCCACAACTGTGGAGAAAGAGAAGTTCTCTCTCTACGGGGGTTGCTGGGACACAGGAACATCAGCATGGCCCTTCTGCGCTCCTGTCAGGAGCCTAAGAATGAGGATGCTTCATCCCTTGATACAGCCATCCTGACACCAGCTACCTTGAACTTGTCAGTCACAGGAGCCGAGAGTTTCCCATTTTTGCACACCTACTCTGAGATCAGCTTCTGTTACCTGCAACCAAAAGAGGCCTAATTCAGTGAGCTAGGAGCCAGGTGCTGTGCCAGGCTCAGGGACGTGGCGGTGACAGACAGACCCAGTAAGGTCCAGGCTTCCTCCTGGTGGCTGACCTTGTCTGAGGTCTCCCCACCAGCCTGCCCAGCAAGGCAGCTCTCTGGGTCCTTCCATCCACAGAACCCTGCAGATTTTGTAAACTCTCCTGTACAACTCCCTTGTTGGCAGGAGAGCAAGAAGTTGAACTCACATTCCCCCCACATGCTTGACTTCACGTTCCACATTTCTTAAAGTCTCCCACGGTAGCTAGAATTTTGTGTAAATTCTGCATTCTCTACTATTATGTCTTAACATTTAAAGAATGTGTTCTCCAAAAATCTTGGAGTAAAAGTAAGATACACCCTGCTTATCCTGTGTCTTTTAGAAACTAGACTTTTATCTAGATAAAAGTAAAGATAAAGATATATGACTTGTAAATATTTTCTCCCATTCTATGGGTTGTCCTTTTACTCTCTTAATAGTTCCTTTGATGCATTAAAGTTTTAAATTTTTTTAATTGACATATAGTTAATTTACAATGTGTTAGTTTCAGGTGCATAGCAAAGTGATTCATATATATATATTCATATATATATATATATATATATATACACACATATATACATATATATATACACATATATACATATATATTCTTTTTCAGATTCTTTTCCATTATAGGTTATTACAAGGTATTGAATATAGTTCCCTGTGCTATGCAGTAGGTCCTTGTTGTTTATCTATTTTATATATAGTAACGTGTACCTGTTAATCCCAAACTCCTAATTTATCCGTCCCTTCCCCTTTCCCCTTTGGTAACCATAAGTTTGTCTTCTATGTCTGTGAGTCTGTTTCTGTTTTGTAAATAAGTTCATTTGTAACTTTTTTTAGATTTCACATATAAGTGATATCATATGATATTTGTCTTTCTCTGTCTGACTGACTTCACTTAGTATGATAATCTCTAGGTCTATCCATGTTACTGCAAATGGCATTATTTCATTCCTTTTTATGGCTGAGTAATATTCCATTCTTTTTTTTTTTTGAATTTTATTTTATTTTTTTATACAACAGGTTCTTATTAGTCATCCATTTTATGCACATCCGTGTGTACATGTCAATCCCAATCTCCCAATTCATCACACCACCACCCCACCTCCTGCCGCTTTCCCCCCTTGGTGTCCATACATTTGTTCTCTACATCTGTGTCTCAATTTCTGCCCTGCAAAACGGTTCATCTGTACCATTTTTCTAGGTTCCACATATATGCGTTAATATACGATATTTGTTTTTCTCTTTCTGACTTACTTCACTCTGTATGACAGTCTCTATATACATCCACGTCTCTACAAATGACCCAGTTTCGTTCCTTTTTATGGCTCAGTAATATTCCATTGTATATATGTACCACATCTTCTTTATCCATTCATCTGTCGATGGGCATTTAGGTTGCTTCCATGACCTGGCTATTGTAAATAGTGCTGCAGTGAACATTGGGGTGCATGTGTCTTTTTGAATTATGGTTTTCTCTGGGTATATGCCCAGTAGTGTTATTGCTGGGTCATATGGTAATTCTATATTTCGTTTTTTAGGGAACCTCCATACTGTTCTCCATAGTGGCTGTATCAATTTACATTCCCACCAACAGTGCAAGAGGGTTCCCTTTTCTCTACACCCTCTCCAGCATTTGTTGTTTGTAGATTTTCTGATGATGCCTATTCTAACTGGTGTGAGGTGATACCTCATTGTAGTTTTGATTTGCATTTCTCTAATAATTAGAGATGTTGAGCAGCTTTTCATGTGCTTCTTGGCCATCTGTATGTCTTCTTTGGAGAAATGTCTATTTAGGTCTTCTGCCCATTTTTGGATTGGGTTGTTTGTTTCTTTAATATTGAGCTGCATGAGCTGTTTATATATTTTGGAGATTAATCCTTTGTCCGTTGATTCGTTTGCAGATATTTTCTCCCATTCTGAGATATGTCTTTTCGTCTTGTTTGTAGTTTCCTTTGCTCTGCAAAAGCTTTGAACTTTCATTAGGTCCCATTTGTTTATTTTTGTTTTTATTTCCATTACTCTAGGAGGTGGGTCAAAAAAGATCTTGCTGTGATTTATGTCAAAGAGTGTTCTTCCTATGTTTTCCTCTAAGAGTTTTATAGTGTCCAGTCTTACATTTAGGTCTCTAATCCATTTTGAGTTTATTTTTGTGTATGGTGTTAGGGAGTGTTCTAATTTCATTCTTTTACATGTAGCTGTCCAGTTTTCCCAGCGCCACTTATTGAAGAGGCTGTCTTTTGTCCATTGTATATTCTTGCCTCCTTTATCAAAGAAAAGGTGACCATATGTGCGTGGGTTTATCTCTGGGCTTTCTATCTTGTTCCGTTGATCTATGTTTTTGTTTTTGTGCCAGTACCATATTGTCTTGATTACTGTAGCTTTGTAGTATAGTCTGAAGTCAGGGAGTTTGATTCCTCCAGCTCCGTTTTTTTCCCTCAAGACTGCTTTGGCTATTCGGGGTCTTTTGTGTCTCCATACAAATTTTAAGATTTTTTGTTCTAGTTCTGTAAAAAATGCCATTGGTAATTTGATAGTGATTGCTTTGAATCTGCAGATTGCTTTGGTAGTATAGTCATTTTCACAATATTGATTCTTCCAATCCAAGAACATGGTATGTCTCTCCATCTGTTGGTATCATCTTTAATTTCTTTCATCAGTGTCTTATAGTTTTCTTCATACAGGTCTTTTGTCTCCCTAGGTAGGTTTATTCCCAGGTTTTTTATTCTTTTTGTTGCAGTGGTAAATGGGAGTGTTTCCTTAATTTCTCTTTCAGATTTTTCATCATTAGTGTATAGGAATGTAAGAGATTTCTGTGCATTAATTTTGTATCCTGCAACTTTACCAAATTTATTGATTAGCTCTAGTAGTTTTCTGGTGGCATCTTTAGGATTCTCTATGTATAGTATCATGTCATCTGCAAACAGTGACAGTTTTACTTCTTCTTTTCCAATTTGTATTACTTTTATTTCTTTTTCTGCTCTGATTGCCATGGCTAGGACTTCCAAAACTATGTTGAATAGTAGTGGTGAGAGTGGACATCCTTGTCTTGTTCCTGATCTTAGAGGAAATGCTTTCAGTTTTTCACCATTGAGAATGATGTTTGCTGTGAGTTTGTCATATATGGCCTTTATCATGTTGAGGTAGGTTCCCTCTATGCCCACTTTCTGGAGAGTTTTTATCATAAATCGGTGTTGAATTTTGTCAAAAGCTTTTTCTGCATCTATTGAGATGATCATATGGTTTCTATTCTTCAGTTTGTTAATATGGTGTATCACATTGATTGATTTGCGTATATTGAAGAATCCTTGCATCCCTGGGATAAATCCCACTTGATCATGTGTATGATCCTTTTAATGTGTTGTTGGATTCTGTTTGCTAGTATTTTGTTGAGGATTTTTGCATCTATATTCATCAGTGATATTGGTCTGTAATTTTCTTTTTTTGTAGTATCTTTGTCTGGTTTTGGTATCAGGGTGATGGTGGCCTCATAGAATGAGTTTGGGAGTGTTCCTTCCTCTGCAATTTTTTGGGAGAGTTTGAGAAGAATGGGTATTAACTCTTCTCTAAATGTTTGATAGAATATCACCTGTGAAGCCATCTGGTCCTGGACTTTTTTTTTGTTGGAAGATTTTTAATCACAGTTTCAATTTCATTACTTGTGATTGGTCTGTTCATATTTTCTATTTCTTCCTGGTTCAGTCTTGGGAGGTTATACCTTTCTAAGAATTTGTCCATTTCTTCCAGGTTGTCCATTTTATTGGCATAGAGTTGCTTGTAGTGGTCTCTTAGGATGCTTTGTATCTCTGTGGTGTCTGTTGTAACTTCTCCTTTTTCATTTCTAATTTTATTGATTTGAGTCCTCTCCCTCGTTTTCTTGATGAGTATGGCTAATGGTTTATCAATTTTGTTTATCTTCTCAAAGAACCAGCTTTTAGTTTTATTGATCTTTGTTTTTGCTATTTTTTTTTGTTTCTGTTTCATTTATTTCTGCTCTGATCTTTATGATTTCTTTCCTTCTGCTAACTTTGGGTTTTGTTTGTTCTTCTTTTTCTAGTTCCTTTAGGTGTAAGTTTAGATTGTTTATTTGAGATGTTTCTTGTTTCTTGAGGTAGGATTGTATAGCTATAAACTTCCCTCTTAGAACTGCTTTTGCCGCATCCCATAGGTTTTGGATCATCGTGTTTTCATTGTCATTTGTCTCTAGGTATTTTTTTATTTCCTCTTTGATTTCTTCAGTGATCGCTTGGTTATTTAGTAACGTATTGTTTAGCCTCCATGTGTTTGTGTTTTTTACATTTTTTTCCCTGCAATTTCTAATTTCATAACGTTGTGGTCGGAAAAGATGCTTGATATGATTTCAGTTTTCTTAAATTTACTGAGGCTTGATTTGTGACCCAAGATGTGATCTATCCTGGAGAATGTTCCGTGCACACTTGAGAATAAAGTGTAATCTGCTCTTTTTGGATGGAATGTCCTATAAATATCAATTAAATCTATCTGGTCTGTTGTGTCATTTAAAGCTTGTGTTTCCTTATTAATTTTCTGTTTGGATGATCTGTCCATTGGTGTAAGTGAGGTGTTAAAGTCCCCCACTATTATTGTGTTACTGTCGATTTCCTCTTTTATAGCTGTTAGCAGCTGCCTATGTACTGAGGTGCTCCTATGTTGGGTGCATGTATATTTGTAATTGTTATATCTTCTTCTTGGATTGATCCCTTGATCATTATGTAGTGACCTTCCTTGTCTCTTGTAACATTCTTTATTTTAAAGTCTATTTTATCTGATATGAGTATTGCTACTCCAGCTTTCTTTTGATTTCCATTTGCATGGAATATCTTTTTCCATCCCCTCACTTTCAGTCTGTATGTGTCCCTAGGTCTGAAGTGGGTCTCTTGTAGACAGCATATATATGGGTCTTGTTTTTGTATCCATTCAGCAAGCCTGTGTCTTTTGGTTGGAGCATTTAATCCATTCACATTTAAGGTAATTATCAATATGTATGCTCCTATTACCATTTTCTTAATTGTTTTGCATTTGTTTTTGTAGGTCCTTTTCTTCTCTTGTGTTTCCCACTTAGAGAAGTTCCTTTAGCATTTGTTGTAGAGCTGGTTTGGTGGTGCTGAATTCCCTTAGCTTTTGCTTGTCTGGAAAGCTTTTGATTTCTCCATCGAATCTGAATGAGATCCTTGCTAGGTAGAGTAGTCTTAGTTGTAGGTTCTTCCCTTTCATCGCTTTAAGTATATCATGCCACTCCCTTCTGGCTTGTAGAGTTTCTGCTGAGAAATCAGCTGTTAACCTTATGGGAGTTCCCTTGTATGTTATTTGTCGTTTTTCCCTTGCTGCTTTCAATAATTTTTCTTTGTCTTTAGTTTTTGCCAGTTTGATTACTATGTGTCTCGATGTATTTCTCCTTGGGTTTATCCTGTATGGGACTCTCTGTGCTTCCTGGACTTGGGTGGCTATTTCCTTTCCCATGTTAGGGAAGTTTTTGACTATAATCTCTTCAAGTATTTTCTCGGATCCTTTCTCTCTCTCTTCTCCTTCTGGGACCCCTATAATGCGAATGTTGTTGCGTTTAATGTTGTCCCAGAGGTCACTTAGGCTGTCTTCATTTCTTTTCATTCTTTTTCCTTTATTCTGTTCTTCAGCAGTGAATTCCACCATTCTGTCTTCCAGGTCACTTATCCGTTCTTCTGCCTCAGTTATTCTGCTATTGATTCCTTCTAGTGTATTTTTCATTTCAATTATTGTTTTGTTCATCTCTGTTTGTTTGTTCTTTAATTCTTCTAGGTCTTTGTTAAACATTTCTTGCATCTTCTCAATCTTTGCCTCCATTCTTTTTCTGAAGTCCTGGATCATCTTCACTATCATTTTTCTGGATTCTTTTTCTGAAGGTTGCCTATCTCCACTTCATTTAGTTGTTTTTCTGGGGTTTTATCTTGTTCCTTCATCTGGTACATAGCCCTCTGCCTTTTCATCTTGTCTATCTTTCTATGAATGTGGTTTTTGTTCCACAGGCTGCAGGATTGTAGTTCTTCTTGCTTCTGCTTTCTGCCCTCTGGTGGATGAGGCTATCTAAGAGGCTTGTGCAAGTTTCCTGATGGGAGGGACTGTCCATTGTTCTTTATACCTTCATAAATGTATACCACACTTTCTTTATACATTCATCTGTTGTTGATAGATACTTAGATTGCTTCCATGTCTTGGCTATTGTAAATAGTGCTGCTGTGAACATTGCGGTGCATCTGTCTTTTCGAATTAGAGTTTTCTTCTTTTCTGGATATATGCCCAGCAGTGGGATTGCTGGATCATATGGTAACTCTATTTTTAATTTTTTTAAGGAACTCCATACTGTTTTCCATAGTGGATGCACCAATTTACATTCCCACCAACAGTGTAGGAGGGTTCCCTTTCTCCACACCCTCTCCAGCATTTGTTATTTGTAGGCTTTTTTTGTTTGTTTGGCCTCACTGCGCGGCTTGTGGGATCTTAGTTCCCCGACCAGGGACTGAACCTGGGCCCTCGGCAGTGAAAGCACCAAGTGCTAACCACTGGATAGCCAGGGAATTCCCATTTGTAGACTTTTTTTTTTTTTTTAATTTATTTATTTATTTTTGGCTGTGTTGGGTCTTCGTCTCTGTGAGGGCTTTCTCTAGTTGCAGCAAGCGGGGGCCACTCTTCATCGCGGTGCGCGGGCCTCTCACTATCGCGGCCTCTCTTGTTGCAGAGCACAGGCTCCAGACGCGCAGGCTCAGTAGCTGTGGCTCACGGGCCTAGTCGCTCCGCGGCATGTGGGATCCTCCCAGACCAGGGCTCGAACCCGTGTCCCCTGCACTAGCAGGCAGATTCTCAACCACTGCGCCACCTGGGAAGCCCCCCATTTGTAGACTTTTTGATGATGGCCATTCTTACTGGTGTGAGATGATACCTCATTTTATTGGGTTGGCCAAAAAATTCTTTAGGTTTTTAAGTAAAAATAAAAGACACGTTTTTCATTTTCACCAAGAGCTGTATTGAACAACGTATTCACTGTTTTGTTCCACTACCTTCTGCCATATTTCAGGCAACTTCATAATTCCATCTTCCCAAACCTTTTTATCTTTTCGAGCAAAGAACTGTTCAGGTGCCTTTTACAGTCTTCCAG
The DNA here is from genome assembly GCF_009873245.2 of Balaenoptera musculus. NCBI lineage: Eukaryota > Metazoa > Chordata > Mammalia > Artiodactyla > Balaenopteridae > Balaenoptera > Balaenoptera musculus. The sequence goes on along the minus strand of NC_045804.1, from coordinate 48,064,848 downwards.
GGAATTGAAATTTTTTCCATTAAGAGAATTTTGTAAAGACCGAAATAAATGGAAATCCAAAGGTGCAATGTCTGGTGAATATGGTGGGTGAATCAGAACTTCCCAGCCAAGCTGTAGCAGTTTTTGCCTGGTCATCAAAGAAACCTGTGGTCTTGTGTTATCCTGATGGAAGATTATGCATTTTCTGTTGATTAATTCTGGACACTTTTCATCAAGTGCTGCTTTCAGTCAGTCTAATTGGGAGCAGTACTTGTTGGAATTAATCGTTTGGTTTTCCAGAAGGAGCTCATAATAGAGGACTCCCTTCCAATCCCACCGTATACACAACATCACCTTCTTTGGATGAAGACCGGCCTTTGGTGAGGTTAATGGTGGTTCATCTCTCTTGCCCCACGATCTCTTCCATTCCACATTGTTGTACAATATCCACTCTTCATCGCCCATCACAATTTGTTTTAAAAATGGAATATTTTCGTTACATTTAAGTAGAGAATCACATGCAGAAATACATCAAGAAGGTTTTTTTCGCTTAACTTATGTGGAACCCAAACATCAAAGCGATTCACATAACCAAGCTGGTGCAAATGATTTTCAGCGCTTGATTTGGATATTTTGAGTATGTCAGCTATGTTCCGTGTGGTATAACGTTGATTGTTCTCAATTAATGTCTCAATTTGATCGCTATCAACTTCAACTGGTCTACCCGACCATGGAGCATCTCCAGCACAAAACTTCGCAAACCACTTTTGACATGTTTGATCAGTCACAGCACCTTCTCCATACACTGCACAAACCTTTTTTTGTGTTTCAGTTGCGTTTTTACCTTTCTTGAAATAATAAAGCATAATATGCCAAAAATGTTACTTTTTTTCTTCCATCTTCAATATTAAAATGGTTACACAAAAACTCACCAATTTTGATAAGTTTTTTAAAAATGCACACTGATATGACAGTTGTCACAATACAATCTAACAAAGTTGTTTCAAATGAAGTGAAAGACAACTAAGGGCTACTAGAGCCATCGTACAGAAAAAACCAAACGAAGTTTTTGGCCAGCCCATAGTTTTGATTTGCATTTCTCTAATAATTAATGATGTTGAGCATCTTTTCATGTGCCTGTTGGCCATCTGTATGTCTTCTTTGGAGAAATGTCTATTTAGGTCTTCTGCCCATTTTTTTGATTGGGTTGTTTGTTTTTTTTGATATTGAGCTGTATCAGCGGTTTGTATATTTTGGAAATTAAGCCTTTGTCGGTCACATCATTTGCAAATATTTTCTCCCATTCCATAGGTTGTCTTTTTGTTTTGTTTATGGCTTCCTTTGCTGGGCAAAAGCTTATAGGTTTGATTAGGTCCCATTTGTTTATTTTTGCTTTTATTTCTTTTGCCTTGGGAGCCTAACCTAAGAAAATATTGCTATGATTTCTGTCAGAGAATGTTTTGCCTATATTCCCTTCTAGGAGTTTTGTGGTGTCAAGTCTTATATTTAAGTCTAAGCCGTTTTGAGTTTATTTTTGCGCATAGTGTGAAGTTGTGTTCTAACTTCATTGTTTCACATGTGGCTGTCCAGCTTTCCCAGTGCCACTTGCTGAAGAGACCGTCTTTTCTCCATTGTATATTCTTGCCTCCTTTGTAAAAGTTTTTAATTTTGATGAAGTCCAATTTATCTATTTGTCTTTTGTTGCTCGTGCTTTTAGTGTCATATCTAAGAAACCATTATAAATTTCAAGGTTATAAAGATTTACCCCTATGTTTTCTTCTAAGAATTTTATAGTTTTAACTGTTTGATTCATTTTGAGTTAACTATTGTGTATGGTGTGAGGTAAGGGCCCAACTTCAGTCTGTTGCATGTGAATATCCAGTTGTCCCAGCCACACAGACCCCTGGGCTGGGTGTCTCCCAGGCCCCCTGAGAACCTTGAAGAGGGGACACACTCACACCATTTCGGAAAGGACAGGTCTACTAAATGCCAGACCCAGCTCAGGCCAGGATGGTTTGGGTCTTGGAAGATGAAGAAAGACAGACTAGGAGAAAGGAATATGATGAGTAAAGATAGGACAAGACGACAAAGCAAGTGGGGAAATAAGCTGGAGAAGGTGGGAGGACACTGAAATGAGGGGACCGGAGGCAGGCTGGCTGGGAGGGAGGGGAAGCCCACCAGTGACCAAAGGGCCCAGAGTCTGGGGTTGGGGTAAGGCTGAGGCAGGAGACAGAAGGCCTGGAGCTGAGGGCTCCTCACCCACCCTGCCTGGATGGCCCTGAGGATAAGGATCCTTAGAGGATGCCAGGCTTAGAGTGCCTGGTGGACTGTTCTAAGCTCCTGGAAAAATAACTGGTCCCACCCCGCACCTCAAAACAATAGATGTCAGCGTTTCCAGGCAACCTCGCACAGAGATCAGCCTTCTGAATTTCAGGGGCCTGAGTGTTAGAGTTCAGCTCCTGAACCTACCATAAACAAGTATGTGCCCTTGGCAAGTCACTTAGCCTCTCTGAGCCCAGGTAAACCATCAAAGGAGGAAAACCTCAGTGGGGATAAAGGCAGTAAGGTCAGGCAAAGTGCTCAGATTACACCTAGCACATGCTGCATGCTGAGTGTCAGTTACTGTCTTATGCCAGGAACCCAAGAAGTTTAAGGACACTTGTTTTCCAATTATTTCTACATTTAGTTTTTTACAATGATGGTATATACACTTATGAGCACAAAACCCAGTGACGCTTAGGATCTGTGTCTTGGCATTTTCACCCGGGGCCTGCTCCTGGCTGGGGACCGGAGGCCGGGGCGAAAGCCATACTATTGGTTTGACCTGAGCGTGGCCAGGCAGTGCTTGGCTTGGAGCCAGCTGCAGCAGGAAGCATTTGCTGCCCAGAGTCCCCGACCCTTCGTGCCTGGGGATGCCGGGCAGGGGCTGCCTCTGGGAGGAGCTAAGGCAGACCCTTTGTCGGCGGTGGGCTCTTGGAGCCTCACAGAGGCCCCCAGGCTGGCACATGACCTCTTTTACAGCCTGGGAGTCATCTCAGAGGGCGGGTGACTTGCTGTAGGTTTCACGCATGTTTCTGGGGATGGAACCCCAATCTGACCCGGGCTCTCTGCACCCCTCTCAGAAGGCTGAGGTCTAGGCCCAGGGGCCGTGGGAGTCTGAGACGCACGCCCCACCCCCCACCGCCGGGCTGGAGAGTCACATCCGCTGTTTGGCTGTGGGCGTGGGCTCTGCAGCACCTCCTTGGGGGGAAGCTGGCATTGTGTCCTCAATGGCCTGTTGTGGAAAAATCACACACAGAGAGCAGAGTAAACAGAGGACCGAGGCTGCCGCCATGGGAACCGCCGGGTGGAGGTGGCAGTGGAAGCCAGAGGAGGGAGGCTGTGGCTTGGCCCAGGCTCACCTTGGAGCCAGGAATCTGCCAGCACAGATCCAGAGGGCCTACCAGGTGGCTCGAGGAGGTCTGAAGCTCAAGGAGTTCCCCAAGGTCACCCAGCGAGCCAGGGCCAGGGCCAAGGGCAGCACCCTGGCCTCTCGGCTCTAGTTGCTCTGCTTGCTCCCTGCTCTCCCAGCCAGAAAGGCTGGCAGAGGAACAGCAGGTATTTCTTTCTGAACTATCATTTCCAGGAGACTCTGGGGACAGCCCTTATCCTTTATGGTCCAGACTCTGACCTTGACTGATGCTCAGAGCAAGGAGCCGTCAATACCCAGGTAAAACTGAGTGTAGTTCTGAGTACTAACTTGTGCTGTTTAAAGCCCTTCACAAGCCCAGAATGAAACTAGTACCTGGAAGACACTGGCACACAGAATGTGTGAGCTCATGGGAGATAATTAGCACATGGAGGCATAAGCACATGGTGGTATTAACACAAGGAGGTAATTAGCACATGGCAGTATTAGCACATGAGAGGCAGTCACACTTGAAAGGTATTAAAGCCAGAAAGATTCAGTGGGATGGATCAAGTTTATGACACGCCACCCGTGCTCCCTTACTAAGGGCCTGATCAAGGGGTACCTTTATTTAAGGGGATGATGATTCACTTTGAGGCTAGAAGAGGAAAGAGAGGCAAGATGTGGATCTATTAGTTATGCTTCCTCGTGTGACCTGTAACCACATGCTTTGGAAGTGGCTGGACCCCTGATGGCTCGGGGCCTGGGGATGAGGTCAGTTTGCTCTCGGGAAGCTATCACTTCCTGTTTCTAAGAATAAGGATCAGATGGCATTTCCCTCGAGAGTCTCCCAGCCTCCCAGGAGAGAGACTTGTCCACCAAGGCCACGGGCCCTCCTCAGCCCTCCGTCATCCATAAGGCTTCGTCTCTGGGCTGCTCTGCACTCAGCACTCACTCTGTGCCCTTATGCCTCCTCCTTGAGGACTGTGCCACTGCTGGGGCTCCTTGGAGCCCGGGGCTGGCCAGGAGCCTCCTCCCTTCCCCCTGGGACCATCACAGAAGCTCACACAGAGCTGGCCCCTCTTAGTGCCCGTGGAGGAGGTCCCTGACCTGGCATGCTCCCGCAGTGGTGGTGGCCTTTCATGTTCCTGCCTGCTCAGCACCCCTTCTTCCAGGTTCAGCACCTTGACTGTCCTTTGAGGAACCCCCTTCAGCCCTTGTGTTGACCTCTTCCCTCTTCCTCCTCACCACCCCCCATCTCCCGAGTTTAGAGCATATGACTCCATAGAGCCAGCTGGAGCATGACAAGGATTGGTTCAGGAAGGGGCACAGGACCCACGTCCCATGGGAGCACAGGATAGGAGACTCAAATCGGGGGCTTTTGATGAAACTGTTGGCAGAGAGAATCTCCTTCCTCTAGGGTGACCATGCAAGTGAGATGTTAGGTAGAGCTCCTGGCAGCCATTTTACCACCATGAGGAGAGAACCCTCTTGAAAATGGAGCCACCACAGAAGAAACATCCCAGAGGCAGAGAGAGACAAATTCTCCAATTCATAATTTGAGAACCCTTGATGCAGCCGTTTCTGAAGCCATCTCCATCCCCTGGACTTTTCACAGAAATGAGCCAATAGTTTCCCATTTGTGCTTCAGCCTATTTAAATTGGGCTTGTATCCCCTGCAACTGAAAAGAGACCAGATTTGTCCACCACATCCAGTTCAGACTCTGCTGGACCTCTGGGGACCTTCCGGATGCCCCTTTCCTTTTCTCTGGAAGATCCCAGGCCCGTGACTGGCTTCCTGCTGGCCTACATCACTCACTCCTCGCTTAGACTAAGGGGACTGAGGGGACCCAGGAGGCCCAATCAGAGGGGAGGGGGCAAACCAGGAGAGACCCCAGTGGGCGAGGGTTGGTGGAGGTGTGGGAGCTGGGGCAGGGCAGGGGCCTGGTCCCAAGGCATGAGGATGCCCAAGGTGCACCTGGAGAGGTTTCTCGAGGCTGTGAAGTGAGGGAAACTCAAAGGGCTGGTGAGACCATCCTGTCCAGCCCCCGCTCTGCCAGCAAAGTGACTGAGGCCAGAGGGGCAGGGACTGCCCAGGTCCCAGCAGCTGGGCAGGCTCTGTCCACTCAGGGTTTGTAGTGGAGCAAGTGAGGCTCCACCCCATCCCACCCCCAGCCCCTCCCCCACGCCCGCTACTGACGCTCTGTGGAAGGTTTCCTCTGAGCAAACGTTTCTGCCTAAAACAGTGTAAAACGTCACAGACCTGGAACTGGAGGGGGAGAGCCTTGGAGACCACCTGATCCCTCCCATACATCCCCATCCCCCAGCCACTGTGCAAGAGGGGAAACTGAGGTCCAAAGAGGGGCTGGGGTCTGCCAGAATTCGCACAGCAGGTGTGGTCCCAGGTGCAGAGTGGAATGGGGATCTCCCAGCTCCCAGGCCAGGCACATCCACTCTCTAAGCCTGGGGGGGAAGGGCAGGCAGTGGGGGATGTGAGGGTGAGGGGCCAGGACGACTGTCTGATCACATGTCTGTGCGTCTGTCCCTGAGTTGGGCAGAGGCATGAACATTCTGTAGCAGGTGCCCTTAGTTCCCCTGGAGAAGGGGATACCTCAAAAACTCAGGCAGGCTAAAGACAGGCAGGACTTGCCAAAGGTCACTCAGCAAATGGGAAGCTGGCTGAGACCTGAGCCTGCAGCCCTGCTGCTGTGTTCGAGGAAGCCCCCGCTTCCGCTTCCCCTTCCAGCCCCCTCCTTCCTCCATGTCTCCTCCTCTCACCTGGTCCCTCCAAGTCCCCGGAAAGTCAGGGGGGACTTTGTTTAACCTCTCCTCCCAGGGGGTGCTCTCTTACAGAGGAAGCCCTAATGGTGTGCTCGCAGTCATTGGCAGGCTGCATACTGTCGGCTTGCCGCAGGGCACCGCTGCCCCTGCTTAGGGCCACAGCTAGAATGGCTCCTGGGAAGGCCAGATACATTCTCCAGCAGCTGGCAGAAGCTTCCCCAACCACTTTACCTGCCCGCCCAAGCCCGGCCGAGTTCTGGAGAAGCCACACACCAGCCCTGCAGCTTGCAGGGGGCTCCCTTCCAGAGCGCAGACCGGCCCTTCTCTCTGAAGGGGAGGGGGCAGTGCAAGAAGTTCCCAGGCAGGGGTGTTCTGTGATGGCCTAGTTTACTGAAGAGGCAGCAGAAGCACCTGGTGGCTTCCCAGGCATCTGGGGTCCCCCCATCCCCCGGGACCCTGTGTCCAGGCTGGCTGGGGGTTGACGGGGCGTGTGGTTCCTCAGGCTGTGCCCATGGGCTGGGCTGGCCGGCAGGGTCCATGGTGTCCAGACTTGGAGTCGGGTCGGCACCTTACTGTTCAACCCTGGGGCTGACATCAGGGCGTCACAATGCGAATCTACTGAGATCTGGGCTGGGCCCTCGGTCAGAGGGAAAGATCCAGAGCAGACTCAGCTCAGGAAACAAAGGAGGGCACACACACACAAAGCCTGGCATTGGACTGGGAAAACTGTTCCAACAGCCTCCTGGGCAGTGAACAGGGGGGCGGCAGTAGGGGGGTGGGGCAGGGAAAGTTTACATTCTCAGGTTAGAAAGACCAGATCGAAGGGTATAGACCGTGCTGCATGGGGCTGGCTTGCTTTCCAGAAAGAAAAGACCATGTTTTAATGAACACATCCAAGAGCCTACCAGTGCCCCTGTTTCCTCTGGTCCCTGACAGGACTGGGATTTATTATTCTCTTCTAATTTGTGTTAGTTTAATAGGCATGTAGATTACCCTTGGGATGCATAATTTACATTTCTTTCATTGCAAGGAAGGGTCTCTGCTTTCCCCAGCAACAGGCTGCTGCATGTGCACCTGCGGGGACGGGTTTTCCCTCCACTGTGGGCGGTGGTCCAGCTGGTGCCAGGTCCCAGCATTGCCATCCGTGAGCAAGAGCGTGTGGCTGCTGCCACCAGCATCGCCGTCCCAGGTGGTTCCCGTCCTGTGGCTCTTCTGTGTCTCCCATTCTGTGGCTGTTCTCTTGACATTTATGGTAGAAAATGTCATCACACAAACGTGTATCATTTTCATCTGTCCTCATTTATCTTCTTGCTGACAACATTCCCTGTTTCTTCAGGACTCTGACCCCTTTCCCCTCTACATGGCCTCGCTGTTTCTCCTTGGGACAGTCCCTGGCCTCTCCGGGCTTCGAGTCCAACCTGTGCAAGGAGAGAAGACAGGAGAAGATGACTCAGGGGTCTTTCCAGGTCAGATGCCCTGGGTTCCACTATTTTATCATTTTTAAGGTGAGGGACAGAGCCACAGCACCTCATCGGGCACTGGGTCCCTTAACCGCTTCTTGGTCTGTGCTCTGAATGCCTTTCTCTGCCTGGTGGTGGAGCGACACCACGAAGGCTGTCCTTCAGGGCAGGCCCCGTGCTCAGAGCCACGTGGCAACGGATGAAGTGGGTTCTAGCATTATTCCCGTTTCTCAGACAGCGAAACAGAGAGCAGAGCCTGCACTCTTAACCTCCACTTAACCACACTGCCTCCTGTTAAAAAAAAAAAAGCAACCAAAAAACCCCAATTCAGAATATTTACAACCCAGGAAGTTAACCACTTGAAAGTGTTGGGGACCGAGACCCCAAATGGGCTTCAGCTTGGTTGGGCGCCCCCCTTTATCACAAATCCCAGACCCTCCCTGTCTTCACTGGCACTTAATGTAAAATGCAGCCAGCTCTTGAGATGTCAAGTTGTTCACCCCAGAGCCTGTGTTAACACTGGGCTAAGACCTGCGTGAGGTCACAGGCAGCCTGTTGTAGGGAACAACCTTGGTTCATGAATTCAGACTAATTAATCACTTAGGTTCTAAATGAGCTATGTTTCTCCCTTTTCCTCCCTTTGTTCTCCCTGGGCAACCTCTGGTGGGGGGTCAGCCCCTTGTCTGCTGGTTTCTCTCGACCTGTTCCATCCAGCTGGGTAATGGGCACCTCCGGCAGTTCTGATTCAAATGCACGGACGGCCCAGGCGCATAAGGCAAAAACTGGGGATGAGTGAAATTACCCTTGAAACCCTCCAGGAAGGGGTGGGGAGCCAGATGCCATCACCTGTCGGTGGTTTCCAGCCAGGCATGGGGCAGCCTTGGTTTCTTCAGTGGAGCCCACACCCAAGGCTACCTTTGCACCTTGAGGTCCTGAGAGATACTCGGGCCCAGCAGATTCACAGCTCCATTCCACTTACACACTGAGTGGAAAGGCAAGGGGAGTGACCCACACCATTTATCTTTTACATAACTCATCTCCCACTTGCTTTGAATAAAGACTTTAAAAATCATCTTTCAGAACAAGAAGTCTGGATGTGGGCGATCTCAGGCTGTTCTGCAGCTCAGCAATGCCTCCCCACTCAACCTCCTTTCACATGGCCATTCTCAGGGTAGGTTTCTCATCCTTAAGCTGAATGCCTCATGGCCACAAAATGGCTGCTGCAGCTCCAGGCATCAAAACTCTTCATAGGGAGGAAGCAGGGAAAGCAAAGCCTTCATCCTCTGTATTTTATTCAGGAAGCCCTCAGCAGGCTTCCCCTTATACCTCACTGGCTATAAGTGGGTCACATGGCCATCCTCAGCAGCCAGGAAATTGAGAAAACCAGTATCTGGCAAAGAGGATTTTAGCCTGTGATTGGCTTAAATCACTCATGATTCATGCACTCGGCTGGGGCAAAGTCTTTGCTACCTGGAGTGAAGTCAGGGCTCTGTTAACAAAATGGGGGCACCTATGTTGGGTACCCAGCTATCAATGCCATATATTTTCTCAGTTAAACTCACAACAGTCCACTGAGGTGGGTCTTGTTATCACTCCCATTTTACAAATGATGAAACTGAGACTCATTTAGTAACTTGTCCAAGATCACATGCCTGGTAACTAGTAGCAGTTTAATCCCAGGTCTGTCTCCTGAGAGCATACTCTTAACTACTACACATGCTTAAGTATCTGCTACTTGGGTATGTACCAGCCAGGCCGTGACCCTCTTGAGGGAAGGGACCACATCTTTCTCTTCTTTGTATTTCAGCAATGTCTGAAAATTGACAGAAGCCCAGTTGAGTTGATTTAAACACAAAATCATTTGGTTTTGATACTTGCTGCTTTGTAATATGTTTTATAACCAAGAGTGCAAACTTGCCAACACTACCTTTAAAAAAATACACCTATCTCTTTTTTTGTATTGTTTTCCACTTGTCCATGCTGGATTCCTGAAGTCCTGGGAAGAATTCCAATGTAAATATCACCAGTGATGGAAATCGGAGAGAAGGAGAGGAGGATGAAAGACTAATTGAGGCCCAGAAGAGTGTCAGTTCCTCATTAACTGCGGAGCCATGGAAAATTCTTTGTTCCTGCTTGTTGGCGTCTTGCCTCCAGGATCTGGGTGGGTATTGCCCTTGGCCAGCTTCCTGGTCAGGTCACAGACAGTTTGACCAGAGGGGGAGTGTCCTGGGGAAGACAGGGCAGAACCAGGCTGGGTCCTTGGAAGTGGACACAAGTAAAAGATGGGTTCTGAGGATCTACAGCCCAGTAGGCCCATGCTGGCCACTGTAGATACACCAGCTCACTTAGCACTCAGAATGACCTGTGGGTTTAGGTCTACTATGTTGTCCATTTTACAGATGAGAAAACTGGGGCTCAGAGAGGTGAAGTCACTTGTCCCAGGTCACGCAGCGAGCTGAGATTAAAAACTAAAGCCTATGGTCTTTTCAGGTGGGGTTCTTTCCCCAGTCAAGGGTGACTGCCATCTCAGGGACCTTGGAGTGGATGCTGACGGCATGTTGGGGACCCTGGCCCCTCCTCAGAGCTTTCACCAGGCTGTATAACTCAGTGGTCATGAGCAGGGGGCTTTGAGTCAGAGCCAGGTTAGGAAACTAGCCCTGCATTGCCTAGGGACCCAGCACAAGCAGAATAGCACAGTGGTTAAAAGCCTGGGCTCTGAGGCCAGATGGCCTGGGTTCAAAGCTCTGCTCTCCTATGTATCAACTGTGTGGCTCTTACCTCATTGTGCAACTCTATAAAGCAGGGGTGTAAGAACCTGCTCTAAAGTGTAAGGGGTATAAGTATAAGGGGTGTAAGGGGTATAAGTGTAAGGGGTGTAAGGGGTGTAAGAACCTGCTCTAAAGTGTAAGGGGTATAAGTATAAGAGGTGTAAGGGGTATAAGTGTAAGGGGTGTAAGGGATGTAAGAACCTGCTCTAAAGTGTAAGGGGTATAAGTATAAGGGGAGTAAGGGGTATAAGTGTAAGGGGTGTAAGGGGTGTAAGAACCTGCTGGTAAAGATTAAAGAATGCGCTCAGCACAGTGCCTGGCTATTGTTACTTTATACCCTCAGAGCAGATAGTGCTGTGAGGTGTCCAAGGCAGATCCCATGCCCAGGTCCCATCCTTCCCTCCACCCCAGCAGCTGGTTGTGAATGACCTACCCAGGAGGGCCTGGGCTGATTTGAATACACAAATGAGGGGGTGTGTGACTCCAGGGAATGAAAGGCAAATGGAACCCAGTTTGCAAATCTGGGCATTTTCATGGAGCCCAGTTACTGGAGGCCAGGGCCTGGGCTGGGTTGGCCGTAAGTCATGGCCTCAGGGAGGGAGCCCAGAGAAGTAGAGGACATGCCAAGGTCACCCAGAGAGTGGGCAGTGGGGTAGGGAGACCTGCCGGTGCGTCTGCCCAAGACGGCCCAGGCGTCAGGTGTCTTGGGCACCGTGCCCGGTCTGCCACGCTGGGGATCTGGGTGCCTTTGCCAACTTCCCTAACCTCTCTGGGCTCCTGGGCCCCACCTGGGGACCTGGAAGGGACCCAGAGGACTGGAGCTGACCTGGCAAGAGGCAGTACCTAGGCTCTGGGCCACAATGACAGGATATCCCCAGGGAGCTGGGCTGGCCGCCACACAGGGAACACCGGGGCGGAGACCTGGCACTGCTGATGAGAGACCCAAAAGAGCACTGAGGAGGGAAAGTCAGGACAGCTGGGCCCTGAGAGGGTAAAGAACAGGCCAGGAGTGACATGGAGCCTGTGACTATAGGCAGCAAGGGGACCACAAGTAGAGACCTGAGTTCTTCCCTCTGCCCCCAGCCTGGGAGCCAAGGACACACCTGGGTCTCCTGCCACTTTGTCCTGATTTTGCTCCTGGGTGGGCCCTGTAAGCAAGTTCCTACCATGGATCCTGTGAACTCCAGACACTGTCCTGTCCCACCCCCACTGCACAGAGACCCTGGGTCCAGAGGGGAGGGGGCTTTCTCAGACTCCCATGGCCAGGGTTGTGCGGAGAAGGAGCCAGCCTCGCTTGAGGACTTGACCAGCCCCACTAATCCAGCCCCAGGCCTGTGGGTGCCCTCTGGGTAAGGCTGAACCAGCAGCCCCTGCTCTCTGCGCACAGGAGGCAGGGATGGTTCTCCAGGCTGAGGGGCTAACCAAGAAAAGCCTTGCCCTCAGGTACCCCCAGGCCAAAGGCCTTTCTCCATACCAGGGAGCAAGTCCCAGGTCTCAAATTCCTTTTCAAGTTGTGCCTCAGTCTTACAAGCCTGGTCAGGTGTAACCATTTACAAGGCAAATAGGGGTTTTGTGTTTTAACTTCTTACAACCCACTACCAGCTGATGCCCTATAAGCAGACTGCTCAGGCATGGCCTGGAACCTGGAACGAAACCTCCTCCCTGCCAAGCAGGGCTTCTCACCTCACTGGCCAAGGTGCTGATAGGCACAGCCCAAGACTAGCCGAGGCACTATGTGCTTGTGCCAGACACTGTGGCAGAAAAAGTAACAGAGCTAGGAGTTAACCCAACCCTCTATGTGACCTCCAGCAAATTCCAGCCTCTCTCTGGGCCTTAAACCCCTGTCCGTACAATGGGAGTGCTGACTCTGATATATCCATGGTGAGACTGTCACAGCTCCTGGATGTGATTATACTTACTCAGTCTTTCACTTTCCAGTATTTGTATCCCATTTCCTTCTCTTATTGCATTGGCTAAGAACTTGTTCATTTAACCAGTATCTTTGAGAGTCTAGTAAGTGCCAGACCAGATGCCAGGCACTGAGAGGCAATGATGAGTGTTATAGACACAGTTTCAGCCTCAGGAGATCCCCAACTTAGAGGGCAACTTTATAATGACCTTCATGCACTGCACCGCCCTGTAGAGACCTTGTGATGATTCAGATGCAGCTCCTGTCCTGGAGGAATGCACAGCCTGGATGCTGCTGATGAAAATTCAGGCAAATAGGGAGGAGCACACAAAAGCTGGGCCACTCAGGAGGCACACGGTCACTGGCTCTCGGGGTCAAAGAGGACTTCTCGGAGAAGGTAGCATTTGAGCCTGGCTTTAAAGAGCAAGGAGGGTTTAGACAGGTAAAGATGAGAAGAACTAGTTTCCTACTACAGGTAATAGCATGGGCAGAGGCAGGGAAGGAGAAGACAGGTCAAAGTGACTAAAGTCTAAGGGGCTGAGGAGTTGATGTTAATTGGGGAGACCATGGGGAGCCATGGAAGGTACTTGAGCAGGAGCGTAGCAGCATGGCTGCTTAGGAAGAGGGCTCTAGTAGCAGCACCAAGAGAAGGCAGGCCTGCAAGAATCAGGCGCACCCTCACGTGATATGCTCCCCACCTCCTGAGGTCCAGGGGGGTGTCTCTGTCCACCACTGGGAGGGAGAGGACAACTTCCTCTCCTCAGCCTGGCCAGGGAGATAAGGGGACAAGGACAGGAAGTTGCCTCAAGGAGCTGAAGAGTGAGTAGCCTGACCCAAGGCCCCAGCCCCGATGCTGTGCAGGGCGGTCCCACAGAGGTATGCAGGGAAAGGAGGCCAGCCTCCTCTGGCCAAAATGCAATGGTCCGGGTGTCCAGGACCGCAGGCCCCTGGGTGCCTGTTCTGTCCCACTTGCTGACAAAGCCCCACCTCCCCAGGTCCCTGAAAGCCGGGTGTGCCCCCTTCCCAGGAAGAGGCTCCGGAGTTTTCCTGCCTTAACTCAGTCATTCAAACACCCTCCCTGACACCTCCTGAGAACTGAGGTGAGTCTGCCTTCAAGGGTGACTACGGACGGGGGTGCAGGGCAGACAGTGAACGCCAGGGTGCGGGGAGCTTGATGGGGTCATACGGGCGATGGGAGTCTTATTGGCCTCAGGGATGAGCCATGGCTTCCGGGCCTTAAGGTCTAACAGGAACGAGCCCCAGAGGATGGCAGAGGGAACAGAGTGAGCAAAGATCCAGAGACAAGAAACTTCTTACTGTGTACAGGGAACTAGATGTAGCCCCAGTGGGACAACATGGGCAGCTGGAAGTGATGAGGATGAGTGTGGGCCAGGGAAGCTGGATACCCCTGAGGGGCAGGGCTGAGGGGAGGTGAGAGGGTGGGGGTCCCCATCCTAGGGCACAGGGAGAGGCTGGAGGTGCAGGGTGGGAGGGTGGCTCCAGGTCAGTAGGGGCCCTAGGCCCAGGAGGACTGGGGGGTGGGGTGCATCCGGAACTTGCCCAGGGGTCCCCAAGACTGAAATAGAAGAACTTGAGGTTAGGGGGGCAGCCGACAGGAGGGTCTCCCACTCTGTACGGCTGGGGGCCAGTCTTCCCTGCCCCCGCTTCACGGGGTCTGTCCAAGTGGGTGGGGTGGGGCTAAGAGAGTGGACTCGAAAGGGAGGGACGAAGGGAGGGAGGGAGGGTGGGAATCAGGGAGGGGGGAAGCTGGGACAACAACAGGGTGGGAGCCCTGTCCTCCTGCCTCAAATCCTCCCAGACTCTGGCCCAGCGCCTGTCCCCTGAACTATTGCTCAAGACCCTCCCCCAGGTTCAGGTTGGAGCCCCCATTGGCCAGGCTGTCCTAAGCTCACTCCCTGGCCTCGGAGGAGACCTCCCCAGCCTGGGCCAGCAGAGGTATCCCAGCAGCTGAACACCTAGGAAAGCCATCAGCAGAGGAGGAACAGGACACCTGGCCTGGGAGTTCCAGCTGAAGCTCTGCCTTAGCCTCCCTGGCTCCATGTCCCTGTTTGAGTCCCATCCTCTCCCTGGGCCTCAGTTTCCCCCTGTGTGCAATAGGGAGAGAGGCCTTGATCTATGGGGCCTCATTCAAAGTCGGTCAGAAGCGTGCAGGGAAGAGCATGAATACACAGGGTTGGGGTAGCCAAGGAACTGAGTTTCGTGGGGAGACATTTTAGGGAGAGGAGCTGGGAGAGCACTTGAGGCCAGGGGAACAGCCTGGACAAAGGGCTGAAGCTAGAATGTGCAAGGCCCGCTTGGAGAATTTTGAGGAGACCGGTTTGCTTGGATATGAGTAGGAGCCGACTGGTAAAGAAAGGGCTGTGACTGCTGGGTTGAAGAGTCTGGACTTTATCCTGCCAGTAATGGGGAGCTAAGGAAGGATCTTGAGCAGAGGGATGAAGTAATGAAATCACCAGCTCAGGCAGGCAATCTTGATATACAGAGGTAAGTCTGGAGGCAGGGAGGCCAGGGAGGAGGCTGTTGGAGAGCTTGAGAGAGAAGGTGGGGCCTGAGCGGGGGCAGTGACGATAGGCGATAAGGTCGGGCAGGGAGAGGGGAGCTGCAAGAGAAGCCCTCTTCCGCCTCCACGTGGAGTCCTCCAGGCCCCTCCCACTCCACTTGGCCCCCGATGCACTCCCACCTCAACCCACTCCTCCCCGACCTCAGGGCTGAACCCCTCACCCACCAGAAACACGGGAGTCAGCTGTCACTCCTCACTTCCTCTCATCCCTGAACCTAATCCACAACCAGGTCCCTCTGCCTTGGTCTACACCTCCTCATTTTTTACCACTGTGGGGTCCTTTCAGCGTCTCCTCTCCCCTTGAATCCCATCCCCATACCAGCTTCCAGGGGGAAGCTATTCTAGAAAGCAAATGTGACCTCGCATCTTCATTGCTTAAGAAGCCAGGCCATTAAATGGTCGATCAGGGTTCTCAGTGTCCCAGCCCTGCCTCTCTGATCCACCCTCCTGACCTTGTGCTCAGCTCCTGATGATGCAGCCATGCTGAGCGACTGAGTCACTGTCTCTGGGACACAGCTGAGGTTTCCCACCTTCAACTGAGGTGGTTTTTTCTGCCTGTGACACCCTCTTCTTCATGTGTCCAAATCCTTCCGGCAAAGACCTACCTTTCCCCTGTGCTCCGCTCTGCACCACCCCCAGGTGAGGTTGGCAGGCACGCCTCCTGCCAAAGAGGTGGTAAGTTCTGCCATCATCTGTCCTGTGGGGGATTTAGAAAGAGCTGGGACTGGGTGCCAGGCCTAGAGCTCTCAGTACCTGGCAGCTGGGAGGTGGGGAGGATAGACCAGCCCTTTGGACAGCATACCTGTGACCATGTCCCCCTGGCTACCAGCTGTATGTCTAGGTGCAGATAGAGGGCATAATGGGGGGGGGGGGCACACAGCGACTGGGCAAGTAGTTGGAGTGTGAAATGACTGCGGAAGCTTGGAGCGATGCCCAGAAGCTGTCATGGGGGCAGCCAAGCAGGTGGGCATGCTGACAGATGTGTGAACCTGCCAGGTGGGGGCCATAGTTGCTGGCAGCTGCTGGCCCTGCTTGTGGTGGTTTGGAAGCAGGGTGGGGTGGGGTGGGTGGGCTGGAGAGAGGGAATATAGGCCAGGCTGCCAGAGCAAACAGGCAGGCCTTCTTCGAGCAGACACCAACGGAGTGGGAGAGGCTTAGCGTTAAGGTCCCTGGGGCTGACAAACGGGAGTCAGACCCCAAGATGTGTAAGTGGGGGAGGGAGAGGGATTTCCAGTTGCTTTTGTGACTAGGGCTTCATGTCTCTGGGAGAGAGGTCTCTAGTGGAAAGCTGTAGGGTTCTGTCCCCCGCCTAGCCCTGGCTAACATTTTTCCTGGCAACTTAGAGATGCAGGTAGGGCTGTCTTTGTGGACTACAGGGGTGGGGGAAGAAAGGGAGAGGGTGGAAATACAGGGAATATTGGACTGGAGATCTAAAATGTCGGTCTGCAAGAAGCCACAGCCAGAAAACCAGCATTCCCCTATCTCAACGGCAGTAGGCTGAGCCCCAGCTGATGCCCCTGGAGTCGGTCTGGGTGACCTGTCAAAAGCAGCAAAGGACTGGACCGTTCCGCCAGCTAGCCCTCACTCAGTATCTCTATATTCAAGGAGTAATGGCAAAGGGGAGAGAGAGGAGGAGGACCATGGCCCCATCCTGGGAGGAAGAGATCAGGAACTGGGGGGACACTGGGTAGGGGTCAGCAGGGGGGGCCAGGCTGGAAGCTGGGGCTTGTGTGTCTGCAGTTGCAGTCTCCCGGAAGGCTTTCTGTTTGCAGAGGCACTGTAGGGTTTGGGGTTTGAACAGCCGGCTGAGTGGGCTCAGTCCTGGCATCTCTGACCTTGGGCCACCAAGGTGGATCCCAGAGCTCTGGGCAGCAGAGGCCACCGGTAGGGGTATGATGGTGGGTGGGTGAGACTGGCTGGGTCTCTCAAGCTGGAGCGGCGCAAGCAGATTGCTCTTTTTTGCTCTTCCCTTTGGCGGGGTGAGTGGTTTCTGCCTTCCCACAGTTTGCTTCCCTGACCTGCAGCCCTCCTCCTGGTACCCCTGGACAGACTGGAGCTCAGGGAGCACCGGAGTAGGGGTTCCTCTTCCCTCCCCTGCCCTGCGCCAGGGTCACTCTCCCTGGGGGCCTGGTCAGAGGCCTCCACCCCACACCCTCAGACTTCTCCAGGGAACCCTCATCCCACCTGGCAGTTACGTTTCCTGCTGGGGTGAAGGTGTGAGTGTAAGGTAGCAAGACTGGTTTACTTTCTTATATCCTGGGTCAGTGTTAGAGGTTCTGATTGTGTGAGGAATAACCGCTCTTCGCTGGACTTTAGGAAAACAATAAAGCAAGCATAAACATCAAAAGAAGAAAACATCAAGTAATCTCCAGAGGAGTCTTGCTTATTCACAGGCTTTTGGGTTCCCTCTAGACCCAAGGTCACACTTTGCAAAATTCGAGTAGGGGGGTAGGAAGCCCCTCTATGGACATCCCCGTTTTGCAACTTCCCAGGACCCAAGAGGGCTCAAAAGAAGGCAGCTCAGAGACACGCGCTCAGCAGCCCTCCCCAGTTCTCTGCCCTGTGGACAGTGGTCGAGGCCCTTCCGGACCACGCTCCCTCGGCTCCCCCAAGCTCAGCGCGTTCCGCGTGGGCGGCCTCAGTTCCCCCTTCTGCAGAATGGGCAGGCAGCTCAGCCTCCGCGCCCCGGGGCCCTGCGGGGGCGGGGCGGAGGGCTCTGAGGGCGGCCGGAAGGGGTGTGAGTGCGGGGGCGGGCCCCGGGCTGCCCCGCCCCTGGGAGGGAGCCCGGGGCGCAGCATCCTGGCGCGAGCCGGGGCCGCCGCCGCCACTGCCGTCGGGGAAGGTTCCAGCGCGGTCCTGGCCTCGCGCGGCGCCCGTCGGGGCCCGAGCCCCCCGCGCAGTATCCCCGCGGAGAGGCGACCCCGACTGTGCCGACGGCGCAGACTGCCGGGGGGGGCGGCATGGAGGAGGCGCACCTGCTCCCGGCCGCCGACGTGCTGCGCCGCTTCTCGGTAACTGCCGAGCGCGGCCTGAGCCCGGAGCAGGTGACCGGCGCGCGGGAGCGCTATGGTCCTAACGGTGAGAGCGCGGGCCACGCGGGGGCAGCCGGGGCCGCGTGCGCCGCGGTCTCCGTATTGCGCCCTCCCCACCCCCGCCGCGGCACCGCGGCTGCGGAGCGGTCCTCTCCCCTCCCAGCCATCGGTCCCCGCGGGCGGGCGGGCAGGCAGGAAGCGAGGGCTCCGGAAACCTCTGCAGATGCCCTTGGGGCTCCCGGCGGGGCTGCGCGGTACCTTCGTAGGGGAAGGGGGGGGGTGCGGGTTCCGGGTTCGGAGACCGGACGCCTGGCTCCCCTGCCCCGCTCTCCTCTCTCCGGGCCCAGGGACCCGTGCGGCCCTTCCGGGCTTCCCACCTCCACCCGCGTCCCAGTCCACTCCTGCAGGCCCTCGCCCACCCCCATCGACGCTCAGCGCTGCATCCCCGCGCCGCCGCAGTCGGCCGGAGTCGTGCAGGTGCACACATCGGGGTCGGCCGGCGAGGGACCAGCCGGGGACTCTGAGGCCCAGCCTCCTAGCTGACCCCGAGGGTCTCCCACGAGGGCTCAGTAAAACGCCCAGAAGGTGCAGCTTGTCAGCTGGCAGGCTTGGTTACCCCACCCCCAGGTCTTCCTCTTTCTGCACCCCCAGGCGGATGTGGCTGGCGGAGTCGGTGGGGTCTTTGAACTGCTGAGGCGGGAGACCCACCTCCTTGGGGGTGGCAGGTTCAAGGCCTCACCCAGGGAGTTGCCTGGGGAGGCCTTTCCTTCCTGGGTGACCTGGAGCCACGCCTGCCCATCTCTGGGCAACGAGGGAGCCTTCATGCTGTTGCTGTTTGGGAGGGAAAGGTATCGTTCTTCCTCATGTTCAAAGGAGTGTGGGATTCTCCACCTGCCAAAAAGCACGGCAAGTGCCAGTACTGTCCAGATATGACCCAGACATGGTAGAAGATGTAGAGGTCCCTCCCCAGGTCGCTTGCAGGCAGGATTTGCCACCCCTTTGGCCCACCCCCACGGCACGGGGCAGAGTGTTAGGGGTCCAGAGAGAAATGTCGCCTCGATCCCCAGAGTGCAGCCTGGACCGACGCCCTTTCTGAACTTGGGGCCTCACCCTTTCAGGGTTCCCCGCCAGCCGGAAGGAAGGTTCTCTGGCCTGTGTGTCTCACTGCTCAGGGCTGGCTTGAAAATTACGAAGAGCTGTCAGAAAAGGAGCTTTGGGTTTTGTATTGGTTTATGACAACCACCTCTTATATAAATATTATCTTTCTGGAGCAGAAATCCTTTTTCGAAAAAATTAGTTGCTATATTTAGTTGAGCTGTGGGAGGAACTAGGGAGATAAATATTATTTAATATCCCCTACTAGTGACTTGGCAGGGAGGGTGTCCTCACTGCAGGAGCGCAGGGCATCAGGGCTGGTCCCCCAGCCCATGGGTGGGGCTGGGGGTCGGGGCAGCAGGTCTGGGGTTCCACCGCCTCTTCTGTGCTGCTGTGGCCTCCAGCTTGGGAGTCCTGATTCCCAAGGGAAGCTGGAGATCCAGCCCTTGGTTCTGCCTCCAGAATCACACAGATGTTGCCCTGCGTTACCCTGGCCAACACCCTTCTCCTTTCTGGCCCCCCATGTCTTCATGAGGAGGGGAAGGTGGCTGGGAAGGAGGGAGCCTCTAGTTCCCCCCATGTTGTTTTGTCTAGGTGAGAGGATTTGGGGGTGCCCTGGCGGCTGAGCATCTGTGTGGGGTGATGAATAAGGATGTTGGTGCAGTGTGTAGGTCCAGAGAGGTGGATGTGCATTTTGGGGAGGGTGGTAGGAAAAGTTGGGGGGCCATTCCTGGGCTCCTCTGGTTCCTCTGTGCTTCGATGGTAGTAAAAATGAAAGCTCCTGTTCACTGACTACCTATTGATACTACGTGCCAGGCATTGGTCTTATAGCACTTTTCACCTCTTGTCTCATTCCTTCCCCAAAACAACTCTATGAAAACAGCTGTTGTCATCCCCATTTTACAGAGGAGGTAACTGAGGCACCAGGAGTTTAGACAGCTTACCCAAGGTCACACAGTAAGTGGTAGAGCTGGTACTGGTTGCCTGCCCCTCTCTGGGCCTCAGTTCCCCCGTCTGTTCAAGGGGGTCATCGGTTCTGCAGACTCTGGGACCCTGGTGTTGGGGCCTGTGCTAGGAGCTGGGGTCAGCTAGACAGGAGCTAGTACAGCCTTGCCCCCGGCCCCCGCGGGGCCCCCAAGGGCTTTTTCCTCGGGAAGCATTCCAGGGCTCTGGAAGTCATCAGGTGAGGAGAAGGGAGCCGGCTGCCCCTTCCTGCCTCGTGCTCCCCCAGCCGAGCCCCGGCCTGAGGAGGAGGTGCGGGTGTCCCGCGTTCTCCACCCACGCAGCCTCTGGGGTGAGGCTGACAGGGTTGTGAGCCCTAGCTCTGCCCTTTCATAGCTGTGCGATCCTGGATAAACCGATTTGCCTCTCGGTGCCTCTATTTGCTCATCATAAGTGAGGCTACGATAGGACCCATGCCAGACATTTGTGAGTGTTTGCGTACACCAAGCCATCCCTTCTTGTGGCAGAAGGAGCTGGGCCTGGCTCTGGGCCAGAAACAGGGGTGGGGGGGAGGGGGCGGGACCTGCAGGTGGAGGGAACACCCCAGGGACTAGTGTCCTTCCCCCACCCCAGGAGACTATGCACCTGCAAGGTCGTTAGGCTGGAAACCACAAGGAAGTCATTTGCTTAAGTCTTGAAGTTCACCAGTTCTGCCAGCACAGGAAGAGGGGAAGCAGGGGCTGGGGATCCTCCCTCCCCACTCCTCAGAGCTGGGGGAGGGGCCTCAGTCAGTGAGTGTACTGGGAGTCGCACCTCCCTCCCCCCCATCTGTCCCAACCCCAGCAAGTAGCCATGTCCTCTGAGGCCCCAACAGGGCAGTAAGTGGGAGACTCCTGGCCTCCTGTGAGCCGCCTTTCTCTGCAGACTCCAGAGGTGCCCAGGACTCAGCTTTCTTGGAGGGGCCTTTCTACATCCCTTCAACTTATTTTTTTGAATAAAAATGTGCACACAGTACCACATTCAAAAGGTACAAAAAGTATATAGTAAATTCTCCCCAGCCCTGTCCCCAATCACCCACTCCCAGCCACCCCAGTATCTCCTTCCCAAGATATTCTGTGCACACACACCTCTGGGTCTGTGATCGATGATCTTTTTTACATGAAAGGGAGTGGATTTTGGGGGCTGTTTTGCCCCTGCTTTCCACGTGACAGAGTCACTCTTGCAGATGGTTCCACGTGGAGCATCCTTGGGCTTCCTCGTGGCCACTCAGAGTTTCATCATGTGGCTGTTCCAGCATTTCTTCACCCGAGCTTTTGATGGGCTCTGGGGTTGTTCGAAGCCTCTGTTATCACACATGCGTTATAAGGCACATCCTTGTCCCCATGTCATTTCTCACACAGTGAATATCTCCAAAGGATAAATTCCTAGAGGGGGAATTGCTGGGTCAAAGGGCATGTGTATTTTAAATTTTGACTGCTGTTGCTAAATTGTTCTCCATAAAGTTGCACCAGTTGACCTGCCCATTTCCCTACCACCTCACCAGCACAGTGTGTTATTGGACGCCAATCTCATAGAAGAGTGGTCTCTCATAGTCTTACTTTGCGTTTCTCTGTTTGCCAGTCATGGTGGGCATTTTTTCCTATAATCAGGAGCCATCTGATCTCCTCATGTCCGTGGATGGGCTGCCTATCACCCCTGCTGGACGTGAGCCTAGGCAGGAGGCAGGACTGGGTTGGGGGTGTCCCCCCAAGCGGGCGGGCCAACACCTAAGCCACCCCCACCCCAGAGCCCACTGATGTGGGAGTCAGGCGAGGTCCCAGGAAGTCTCTGCGGGGGAGGGGCGGTGTCTCTGTTTAGGGGAGCTGGGGGAGGAGCTGTGACAGGGGCTGGAGCCTGCCTTCCTGGACCTCAGCCTGCCCATCTGTACAGTGGGTACCAGAGCTCCAGGGGTGCCAGGTGGGAGGGATAGTCTGGATTTAGATTCCTGCCGGTGGGGTCTCCACTCTGACCTTATCTCCTGCCCTCAGCCCAGGTACCCGCTTCCTTGGCCCCAGTGTTGTCAGTAGGGCAGAGACAGGCCCCTGAGATCCCCCAAGGGCCTTGCAGATGTGAACTGACTCGGATCTGAGGCGGGTATTTCAGGTTTCACCCCATTTCTCACACCCTTGTTGGGCAGCCTTAGTGCCCCCTCTCAGGAACAGCACCAGCCCTGCCCCTGCAGAACCCCAAGCCCTTGCACCAGGAGCTCCCTGAGGCAGGGCTGGGTCTGCTCACAGCACCGAGGATGCCCAGCAAACACTTCGCGTCTGGGCCTGGTCAGCCAGTAAGGCTGCAGCAGGGCAGAGGTTATCCACTCCGGGTGGGGCCTGGAGACGGTGGCAGGCCAGGTGGGCGGGGTGGGGTCTGCCAGCCAAGGTCTCTCCCTGACTTTGTGAGTGAGGATTTAATTGCTCTGTAAATTTACCTTTGAGGAAGACCTTGGTGAGCACTCGCCTCTCCCAACTGGAACCAACACTTAGAAGCCGAAATACCAGTTTCCAGTGTTGTGAGAAGGAAGGAGTCGAGGGGGGATTAGGGGAGCAGGTGGTGTGTGGAGCCTGGGGGCAGCCCTGGCCCTGCACCCCGCTTCTCCTGGGCTCTGGGCTGTGGGCCCAGGGTCCAGGGCTGAACCATGGGGCAACCGAATAAACAATTCAGTGAGGCTCTGTGTGGACCCAGGGATGACTCAGCCCCTGCCTGCCCTGGGGGTGCTCCGGGGCGGGAAGCAGAAGGCAACATTGATGACCCTTGAGAGCAGAGCTTTTCTGAGAAGCCTTCCTGGAGGTTCAGATGAGGAAATGGGGAGGTACCCTGCACAGAAAAAATGGCGAAACAAAATCGTGGAGGGGGAAAGCTTTCGCAAAACCAGGGGATGTAGTAGCAATCCTGAGGCATCTCACTTGGCTGGCAGAGGGAGGGACAGACGTCTAAGATATGAGAGTGATTCTGGAAGGGTGGGTTGGGGCAAATCCAGGAAGACCTTGAAAGCCCTGTTAAGGTTAGTCTTTATCCTGTAGGTCCAGGAGAGCCACTGAAGGTCTGTGAGCAGGGCAGGGTCATTCATTCATTCACAGAGTTTTATTGAGCACCTACTGTGTGCCAGGCGCTGTCCCAGGTGCTAGGGACACTGGAGCTTCCATCCTCTTAACTGTTGTTATGGCTGATGTTTACTGAGCATTCACCATGTGCTGTGCATTAGTCTAAGTTCTTCATACATATTACATCATTTCATCTTCACAGCAACCTTATGAGGTAGTTACTATTATTACCCCCATTTTCCAGATGGGGAAACTGAGGCACAGCCAGGGTTAAAGTGACTTGCCTGTGGCCACAGAACTACCAAGATATAGGATTTGAACCCCAGCCCTCTGGACCAGGCTCTCTGCTCTAAGCTGCAGAGTTTCTCTAATCACATCCCAGGCCGTTCCGGGCCAGCTCCGCATCGGGCATCTGTGGACGTGGGCTGGTTCAGTCTGGCAACAGTGACCCAGAGCACGGTTCGGCCAGGAGAAGCCACCATGTGAGAGGTCCAGACAAGAATAGTGGGGGCTCATATGCCCCCAGGCTGGCCCAGCTGGGGTCTGGGAGGGGCAGCACCTCCTGTTACTGACTTGGCCCATGCAGCCTGGCAGATGGCACCAAGAGGTGGGCAGGGCCAGGGCATTCTCACTTAACAAATGGGGCATCTGGTGCTGCTGAGGGCCCAATGCCATCATTTCAAGGGGAACTGGCTCAGCCCCACCACATGCAGCCTGGAGATAGCAAGGGGGAACCAGCATCTTCTAGGGATGCCTGGGAAGGGGAGGAGGTGCTCTCCTAGCCCCTGGATCCCCCACCGTGGCCCTGGAACTAATTCATGTGAGGGGAGAACTGGGTTGTTCAGAGTCTTGGCAGGATTGGAGTTTGAAGCAGATCAGGCCTGAGCAGATACGGCCTAGTAACCCCCAAAACACCACCTGTTTCGTGAGGAAGAGCCTTTGGGCCGGGATGATTGGGCTGATGGCTCTAGGGCCACAATAGAAGGATGAACCGATTGATGGGATGAGGACATCCAGCCCAACAATCAGGACATGGGATACTACGTTCTTTCAGGTGACCTTGGCTGGGGGGAGACAGGGGGACCACTGGGGTGGGAAGGCAGGACAGCCTAGGTGTGAGTGCAGGAGGTCCAGAGCAGGGGTTTGAGCTCAAAACGCTTCCCTGCCACTTCCCAGCTGTGTGACCATGAACTAGTCACTCAACCTCTCTGTACTTCTACTCTGTAAAATGGGAATGATAATTGTATCCTCCTTTCCGGGTTATTTGAGAATCACAAGAGAGTAATGCACATGAGGAAGTGATTATTCTGTCTGTGGAGCACCTTCTCGTCTGCTGGGCACACAACGCCCTCCCGTTTATCTCCGGAGATGAAGTAGGTAAAGCACCTGGCACACTGCTCGGTATATAGTAGGTGCTCAATAAATGTGACTTATTAATATTAATGCGACTAATGCTGATCCTCACAGCAGCCCTTCTGGGTGGGGGTGGGTACTCCGTCTTCCAAATGAGGCTCAGGGCCCCACGGGGAGCCAGCTACTCAGGCAGGACCGGAAGCATGTGCATTACATGAGCAGGGATGGCCCTCGTTCAGGGATGGGCAGGGCATCTGTGGTGACCTCATGGCTGGCTGAGCCTCCCCCAGGGGCAGCGGATGGGGGTGAAAGGGGAGCCTTGCAGTAGAGGCCAGGTCTGGGGAGAAGGGGGCATTGGTCAGGATCGGCTAGGTTATGCTGCAGTAACAACCCCCAGATCTCAGTGGCTTGAAACAATCCAGGTCATTTCTTGCTCACACTGTATATATGTACCTCAGTGCAGCTCATCTGGGGGCTCAGTGTCTCCCGACTCTGTGACTCAGGTTCACAAAGCAGACACCATTGCACAGGTGCTGGTTGATGTAGCAGAGGGTCAAAGAGCTCCAGACTGTGCTGTCCAATAGGGCAGCCACTAACCTTGTGTGGCTGATTGAGTTTAAATGAATAAAAATTAAGTATAATTTAAAATGTAGGGAATTCCCTGGTGGTCCAGTGGTTAGAACTCCGTGCTTCTGCTGCTGGGGGCCTGGGTTCAATCCCTGGTCAGAGAACTAAGATCCTGCAAGCCACAAGGTGTGGCAAAAAAAAAAAAAAAAAATTGCAGCTACTTAGTCACACTAGTTAAATTCCCAGTGCTCAGTAGCTACATGTGGCTGGTGGCTACTGTATCAGACAGTGCGGCTATAGGACCCTTCCATCATCACAGAAATTTCCACTGGACGGCGCTCTTCTCCAGCAGTTCAACATTCCAGCCCGAATATACATCCTTCTTTTTGCAACTCACACAGGAAGCTGGGACGTGCAGTCCTACTGTGTGCCCACAAGGTGGGGAGAATGAGAAGTATTTGGGGAACAGCACGAAGACCACCACCAAGAGTGGACTCTGGATCGAGCTGTGGGTCAGCAGAAGGGGAGATCCAGGTGGAAGGGGAGAGAAAGGAGAACTGGTGAGACCTGCAGGCAGAGGGCAGCTTGCAGGGGGGACTAGAGCTGGTATGTGTGTCCCATAACGTGATTCCCAACCCCAGGCCTCGCTCCTACCCAGCAAAAAAGCCCTGAGGAATATGGTGGTCAAGGGGCTACATGCCAGATAGAGGGAGGGGTCAGCGAGACAGCAGGAGGGATTCAGGTGAGACTTAACGGATACACTGTCCCTTAGGTCAGGAACCCTGAAGACACCTGCAGAGGTGAGGGGTTGAGGAAGCTCCTGGGTCGAGCATGGCAGAAGCAGGCTGGTGTGCGCCATGAGGCTGGGGCATGGCTGAGATGACCTCTAAAGGACCCTGCTCCACTGGAGAACTGGCCCAGAAACCAGGCCTGGCCCTCCCCCCGCCTTTCCTGTTCGCCTCAGCTAAATAGATCAGAAGGAAAAAGTCTGTTTGATTTTAATCTCAACGCAGGACACTGGAGATTACATTTTCCACGGAAAATGTCAGCCATTGCCTAAAATAGGACTTTGGAGAAAATGCTAGAAAGTGTATTTTTAGGTTACATGTGTTGCTCCTGGATTCCTGCAGCCCAGTGGGCTGCGTATTACTCCCCATGGTTCAGCTGCCAGGTGCAGACCCCAGACCTTCGAAACAGATGGTCAGGGGAGAGGTGCCCATGGGAAAAAATGCTGGCAGGTGCTCGAGCTGAAAGCAGGTGGACAGAGGCAAGGACCCATGTCAGGGAGGAGGAGAGAGGGAGAGCCAGCCTGGGGTGGGGCTCGGATTCTGCATGCTAACAAGCTCCCGGGCGACCCGGGGTGGGGGCCGGGGAGGTAGACAGGAGGAGGCAAGGCTCAGTTAGGCTTGATCTGGGAGGGGCCTCAGACAGCCGTGGGCAGGTCCCGAGCTGGGCAGGAGGAGGGAGAAGCCCGTCCAGGGCCCCTTTCCACAGACCCACAGATACCCTTGCTGGCTGCGTGACCTTGTTCAAGCCACGAATCCACTCTGGACCTCAGCTCTTGCACCTGCGAAACGGGGTCGGAATTCCCACCTGCCTCCCCTTTAGGCTGTTGGGAAGAGTCCAAGACTTCAGGTACTGGGGCAGCCAGCTCCACCTGTAACATAGGTACTTCGGGAAACAGGAGATAAAAGTGGAGCCTGTAAAGTGACAGCAGGTCCTGGTGGTGTTTGGAAACATGGTTCTTCGAAATGTTCTATGGTCTGGGCCTGGGCATGCCGGCTGGGTCCTCACTGAGCTTGCCTGGAGCGGAGGGCCTGGGAGGGGACAAGCTGAGACTCAACCTCTAGGAACTGAACTGCGGCGGGTTTCTCAGTGCCCGGGATGCTGGCTGCTGGGGTCGTGCTCAGGGGGAGCCTGGGATGGGGTGGGGCTCAGAGGGACAGCGGTGCTGTGGGCCTTGTCCTTGTGGTCCTGGAGAAGCAGGTGTGTCAGAGGTGGCCTGAGCCGATGTTCTCAATTTGAGGGAGGGGCTACCCTGCCGTGGGTGGGGGACATTGAGCAGGACCAGGTGGGCATCTGAGAAGGAGCAGTGCAGGGAGCTGTGAGAACTACCAACTCCCTGTGTGACCTCGGGGGTCCCGTCTCTTCTCCAGGCCTCGGTTACCCCTCTGTGCAATGGGGGAGGGTCTAGAAGGCCACTCCTGGCTCCCATCTTGTCCCAGGGTGAGCCAGGCCACGCCAGACCTTCCTCAACCAGAGTGAGGTGAGGGTGAGGGGTGGAAGCATCTGGGCTCAAACCATCCGTTCTGTGATCTCAGAGAACTGGGGTGATGTGTCCTGCCCATCGTGGAGGTCCCGGTGGGCACATGGGGAGGGGCTGCTCAGACTCCACTCTATAACCCAGTCATTTCTTGTCTCCCCATGGCTCCCGTGGCTGCCTGGATCCTGCAGAGCTCCCGACCGAGGAAGGTGAGCCTTGGGCCAGGGCGGCCTATGAGGTCACCAGACGACATCGTGGGCCATTCACTGTCAGGCTGTGTCCTCCCCACCCCCCGGCTGGGTGGGGCCTTGCTGAGCAATCCCACCCTCCCCCCACTCCCGGCATTGCCCATCTGTGCCTCTCCGGGCCTCTGGCTCTCCCTCTTCAAATGGTACGGAGGGAGTGGGCCAGGTGGTCCTGAGGCCGCCCCAGCTCTGCATGCAAGCAGGTCAGTCAATCAGGGGCCCAGGCCTCATGCGGTGCTCCCGTCCCCAGGGAAGTCCCTGTGGGAGCTGGTGCTGGAGCAGTTTGAGGACCTCCTGGTGCGCATCCTGCTGCTGGCGGCCCTGGTCTCCTTCGTAAGTAGGGCCCCCGTTTCATGGCATCGGGCAACCCGGGAGGGAGACCAGGGCAGGGCAGTGCTCAGAGGCTCAGGCTCTGGGCCACAGGGCTGTCTTCTCAGCTGTGGGCCTCCCTGGGCCCCTGCCTGGCCCCTGCCCTTGCCCAAACCCTCGCAGCCCCCCGCCCTGGACTCCCGGCTCCCATCTGTCCCCTGGCTGTCAGAGTGAGCTTGCTCCCATCCGCCCCCTGGCTGTCAGAGTGAGCTTGCTCCCATCCGCCCCCTGGCTGTCAGAGTGAGCTTGCTCCCATCCGCCCCCTGGCTGTCAGAGTGAGCTTGCTCCCATCCGCCCCCTGGCTGTCAGAGTGAGCTTGCTCCCATCCGCCCCCTGGCTGTCAGAGTGAGCTTGCTCCCATCCGTCCCCTGGCTGTCAGAGTGAGCTTGCTCCCATCCGCCCCCTGGCTGTCAGAGTGAGCTTGCTCCCATCTGCCCCCTGGCTGTCAGAGTGAGCTTGCGAAAGCGCAGGTCTGACCCCGCCCCTCCTTGCCTTAGCACAGGGTTTCTCAGCATCAGCCCTGCTGACTTCTTGGGCCAGATCATTCTTTGTGGTGGGAGCTGTCCTGTGCCCTGTAGAATTTTTAGCAGCATCCCTGGCCTCTGCCCACCAGATGCCAGTAGCACTCCCCACTTGTAACAATCAAGCCTACAGATGTTGCCAAATGTCCCTGGGGGGCGAAATCACCCCGGCTATGAGTCACATTCTGTGACTTCCAGACTCCTCAGACAGACTTCGGGCCTTAACCTCCTGCAGCCTCCTCGTGGAGGCTGCTCCCCGTTGCTGTCCCCCATCCGCCCTGCCCAGACTCCTTCTGGACCTGCAGGGCCATGGGGCCAGAGTGGAGCGGTGGGGAAGGGGAACACCAGTGGCTGAGCAGCAGATACCCAATGGTCGTGCAGGGAATGGAACCCTGAGGGCGCATGTGACTCCTGCTCCGGGCCCCTCCAGCCAGGAGGGGCCCAGCCAGCTGTGTCTGACCCTCCTGGCCACTCACTGTTCCTTGGAAACGGAGGACTCTTAAAAAAGAAAAGTCTATCCAGGCAGGTGCCCAAAACAGCTGAGCCAAAAGCGTTCTGGTACCCTCTCCACGGAACAGATGAACACACTGAGGCCTGGAGAGGATGACAAGTACCCACTTGGGCCAAGAGGTGGGAACGGACTTGAACCAGGTCTCGCGCCTCCAGGCCTGGGCTCTGGCTGGAATCATGGTCCTCTGGTCCGTGAACTGTGAACTTGAGCCTGCAGCAGGATCACGGGCTGCTTAAAACACAGACTGCTGGGCCCCACTCCAGAGTTTCTGACTCGGGAGGTCTGGGATGGATGCCAAGAATTTGCATTTCTAACAAGTTCCCAGGTGACGCTGCTGCTGCTCTTGGTCTGGGCACCACACCTGCTCCGAGAACCACCGCCAGGCAGATGGCGACGCCTCCTGCTGGCCGTCGCACAGCGGCCCCACGTCCCTGAAAGTGGGTGGGGTGGGACGTGGGCTCTGGTGGTCACTACCTGCAGGGGCTGGACTTCCTAAGCCAAGGCCTTCTGAGAGCAGACCTCTCTAGGTCCGGGGCTCCCCAGGGGTATTTCCCCCCAAACGGGAGCAGACAGGGACCCAGCACACAAAGGGAATGGCAAGCAGACCCTGGCCCACGGCATAGCCTAAACTCACCAGCTTTGATCCCGGCAGGTCCTGGCCTGGTTCGAGGAGGATGAGGAGACCACAACTGCCTTCGTGGAGCCCCTGGTCATCATGCTGATCCTTGTGGCCAATGCGATCGTGGGCGTGTGGCAGGTGGGAGGCTCGGTGGTGGGGCTGGGCCCCGGGGTCTCCCAGCTGCTAGGTGTGACCTCCATTTGGTCCTGGAATCCTGCAGGTCCTCTGCTTCCAGATCCATCCCGGGCCCTAAGGGTGTCACTCCAAGGGGGTGGCCTGCTGGGGCCAGCAGGGACAGACAGCCTTCCTGCCTCTGCAGGAACGCAATGCTGAGAGTGCCATTGAGGCCCTGAAAGAGTATGAGCCTGAGATGGGCAAGGTGATCCGCTCAGACCGCAAGGGCGTGCAGCGGATCCGCGCCCGGGACATCGTCCCCGGAGACATCGTGGAAGTGGCAGGTGCGTTGGGGGTCTCCTTCTTTCATTATGTGACGCGGATGAGCCCATCCTTCTCTTTCTGATTATATATGCAGAGGGGGTAGTTGTTGGATTCCTCTAAATCTCTTTGGCCAAAACCCTATCAGACAGATAAGGGGACTGCAGGCCAGGGGACAGCTCAGGCCTCTGCCTCCCAGCCCCAGCCTTGGTTCCTGGGAGCCCTCCTGGCTTTCCCGGGAGGTGGCAACGAAAGCCACCCTCAGCCAAGCCATTCTCCCTCCACAGTGGGAGACAAAGTGCCTGCCGACCTCCGTCTCATCGAGATCAAGTCCACCACGCTGAGAGTGGATCAATCCATCCTGACCGGTGAGGCCTGGAGGCCGGGACCGGGGGCGGCTAGGCCAGGGGACAGAGGTGCCTTCACGTGGGGCTTCTCATTTCTGATTCTGCATCCAGGTGAATCTGTGTCTGTGACCAAGCACACGGATGCCATCCCCGACCCCAGAGCTGTGAACCAGGACAAGAAGAACATGCTGTTTTCTGTAAGTGCTTGGGATGCCTGGGGCCTTTGCCTGGACGATGATGATAAAGATAATAACATTTAGATTAATCAGCTAAAGCCCTGTGGGAAAGAACCTCCTCAGTTATTAAGAATATGTACAAACTTATAGTACTAATAGTAGCTGTGTTTACTGAAGGCTGTGTGCTTGGCCCTGTTCTAAGCCCTTTACCTGTATTAATTTATTTAATCCTCACAGCGCCTTTGAAATAAGTACTCTTGTCTGCATTTTCCAGCAAGGAAGCAGGCACAGAGAGGTTAAGTAAGTTGCCCCAAGTCACACAGCCAGCGAGTGACAGAGCTGGGATGCGGACCCAGACTCCTGATTCTAGAGCTTTTCCTCCTACCTGCTAGGCTTATCCTGCCTTAAACTGGAGAGAGGCAGAGCCTCTCTTGCCTCAACAGAATCCTCTAAAGGGAGAAGCATTGCCAAAATGGTGGAGGATATCAGGAACAGTCCATTTCTCAGATAGGAAAACTGATCCCCAAGGCAAGATTCCAAGCCACCCAGCTCTTCTCAGGGAGAGTGATGGGTTCAGCTCTGGTGGGAGGGATCAGCCCCTGTGGCCTTAGAGGGACTTAACCAGTGATGCTCACAGGCTGCCCATAGAGGCCACAAGGAGGTGTCAGGCCAATTGGCAGTGGCCCTGGGGACTAAGTTATTAAAGTCTCCCCAGAAGTGAACAGAAATGGAGAAAGTGATATACACCCGCAGCTCTTCTTGAGGAGAGCACCCTGCCTAGGTGCCTGGAAGCTTTGGACAAGCTGCCTTGGGTGGGGAGGGGACACCAAAGGGCATGTTCAGGCGTTAGAAGCTGTCACTAGAAGCTTTCTAAGGAGGGTGCCCTGGCTAACTGCAGGTCATTTCCTTAGCGGAGGGTCCTGTAAGGGGGGTCAGGAGCTGCATGGCTCAGGGCAGAAGGGACGCTGAGGCCACCAGAACCCACCTTCCCTCCAGCCTCAGCATAGTGCACCTGTCTGAAGGGGACCGAGTTATGAGCCTCCGCAGAGCAGCTGTGTCTCGGGACTCTGTTGGACCATTTTACAGCAGAGGACACAGAGGCTCAAGGCTGGCCGGCACTTGCACCAGGGCTTGGGGATTTTACTGGGGCCTTGGGAATGGATGGACTTCAGCTCAAATTTTCTGGATTCTTCAGTAAATATTTATCGACTGTTTACCTGAGATCACGGTTAGCCACACTCCTGTGTGGCTGTATTGGTCGTTTATGAGCTGAATTTTGATGGGTTGGTGCTGTGCTGTGCTGGTTGATCATACTGTCAGTATCAGCTGGTGCTTCCTCTGTGCCAGGCCCCCCATGCTAGGCACTGGGGATGTGGCACTGAACCAAGTCCCTGCTTTCTTAGAGCTGACACTATCACGGCGATGACAGTAATGACTCGAGACTACATAGTGGCATACCTCTGGGAGCACTAAGTATGGAGAAAAAGAAAGCCAAGGAGGAGAATAAGAGCCCTAACCCCAGCCTGAAGGGATCAGGGGTTCTGCGCCCCAGCTGGGGTGCTAACCAGCCCTTTCCTTATCTCTCCCTCGGCCAGGGCACCAACATTGCATCAGGCAAGGCGATGGGTGTGGCAGTGGCCACGGGCTTGCACACGGAGCTGGGTAAGATCCGGAGTCAGATGGCGGCCATGGTGCCAGAGCGGACGCCCCTGCAGCAGAAGCTGGATGAGTTTGGGCAGCAGCTGTCCCGCGCCATCTCCGTGATCTGCATGGCTGTGTGGGTCATTAACATTGGTCACTTTGCTGATCCGGCCCACGGCGGCTCCTGGCTCCGAGGTGCTGTCTACTACTTCAAGATTGCCGTGGCCCTGGCTGTGGCCGCCATCCCTGAGGGCCTCCCGGCTGTCATCACTACATGCCTGGCACTGGGCACACGGCGCATGGCCCGCAAGAACGCCATCGTGCGGAGTCTGCCCTCCGTGGAGACCCTGGGCTGCACCTCGGTCATCTGCTCTGATAAGACGGGCACACTCACCACCAATCAGATGTCGGTCTGCCGGGTGAGTGGC
Organism: Balaenoptera musculus; assembly: GCF_009873245.2. Taxonomy (NCBI): domain Eukaryota; kingdom Metazoa; phylum Chordata; class Mammalia; order Artiodactyla; family Balaenopteridae; genus Balaenoptera; species Balaenoptera musculus. The sequence continues at coordinate 48,032,361 of NC_045804.1, read as the reverse complement.
TGCAGCCAGCTTGGGTATTGCTGTGTGATGCTTGGCAGGCTAGGCTCCCTCTCTGGGCCACTCCCTGACTCCTTTCTGGCCAGGGGTGGAGGAGAGAACCTGCGTGCTGCCCCATGGTGGGGAGCAGATCCAGGTTCTCATGGGGCAGAGCAGCAAAGCCTGGCTGGACATGCATCATTAGGACCCATGTGTCACTCTGTAGGGTCCTGGCAGGCCACTGCCCATCTGTGAACCTCAGTTTCCCCATCTGAAGTTTGGGTGTGCAAACCCTGCCAGGTAACCATAAAGGACACAGGGGAGGGTCAAGTACAGCCTGGGCATCTGATCCAAGCTGGGCCTGGACCCAGGTTCGTTTTTTTTCTTCTTTTTCTTTTTTTTTTAGAAATTTATTTATTTATTTATTTTTGGCTGTGTTGGGTCTTCGTTGCTGTGCGCGGGCTTTCTCTAGTTGTGGCGAGCAGGGGCCACTCTTCGCTGTGCTGCGTGGGCTTCTCATTTCGGTGGCTCCTCTTGTTGGACAGCATGGGCTCTAGGCGCGTGGGCTTCAGTATTTGTGGCACGAGGGCTCAGTAATTGTGGCTTGCAGGCTCTAGAGTGCAGGCTCAGTAGTTGTGGCACACAGGCTTGGTTGCTCTGCGGCATGTGGGATCTTCTGGACCAGGGACTGGACCCAGGTTCTATCCTTCACCACCGTGACTCTCTGTGGTCAACGCCTATCACCAGATACACCGGCTCCAGTGACCTGGGAAGGGCCCAGGCAGGAATTATTCATTCCCTGGCACTTGATCCCAGATCCTGGGCTGCTGCCCACATGCTTCAGGGAGTCTGGCTGAGACTCCAGCAGGCCCCTGGGGTAGAGGAGTGGGTGACATGACAGTGAAGCTTTCGGATTTCCCACTCCCTAGGTGCCCCAGTCACTCCTCTCCCACCCCTGCTCCCATAATCTGCCCACTGGGCCTGGGAAACCCAGGCTCTATATCTGAGAACTTAGTCCCCCACAGAAGCCCATTAGGGGCTGCCATGGGGTTGGGGGCACCAGCATGCTTTACTGCCCTGCAGCCCCTGAACTGCTAGAATCCCTAGTAGGACTTCATTTGAACAGTCCTACTAGGGATTCTGAAATAAAGATTTGAAAAACACAGTATAGGGAAGTCGTAGGGGCCTTACATACTGGATGATGGGCTAAGAAACTTGACTTCTCAGAGGCTCTGCTGGCTGGAGGGCTGTCCCCAGGGGCAGGGAGGAAAGTGCAACGGAAGGGATGTTTATTGAGCACCTGCTGGGTGCTGGGCTGGCCATTGGCTTGGGAATGTGCAGTGAGGCAGTTTCCAGGAAGTAAGAATTATCTCCCTGGCAGAGCTGGCTGACAGATGAGGACATGGGCTGCCCTGGGAGAGGTGAGCCCCCTGTCCCTCAGGGGCACAGGTAGGGGCTGGGCCCTGTGGGCAGGAGCTCACTCTCTGGGGACAGGGGTCTGTGCCTCAGGATGCTATGTAGGTTTCCTCCCTTGGAGGTCAGGAACTCATTCCCTTGAAGGGCAAGGAGGGACAGCTGCACTCTGATCCCACTTTCTCCCCGTTACCAGTGGAGAAACTGAGGCTTAGGTGCTCCGCCAGCGGTTACATAGCGAGATGGGCAAGGACCCAGGCTTCCTGTCCCAGCTCAGGGCCCTGTCAAGCTGGCAGCTGCCCCAGAACATTGAAGAATCTGCCATAAATCCCTCATGGGTCTAGAGCAAAGGACAAGCCCGAACTGGACACACCTGGGCAGGGCAGAGAGGCCCGGCCTCAGCCTGGACGCAGTACTCTTACACTTCACCTCCAAGACCCTGGGGGAGGGAAGGCCGGTGGCTCCTCTGGAGACCCACAGGACACCACCCTGGGGTCAGGCTTTAGTCAGACTGGCTGCCCAGGGAGGAGGGCCTGCCTGAGCACGCCCCTGCGCTCCCCAGATGTTCGTGGTAGCCGAGGCCGAAGCGGGTACCTGCAGTTTGCACGAGTTCACCATCTCGGGCACCACGTATGCCCCGGAGGGCGAAGTGTGAGTGCTCGGCGAGGGGGCTCAGGTGGGCGGGGTTTCCTGGTGGGCGGAGCTATGTAGGACAGCTCTGAGAGCTGTCATTGGCGAGCACTCTTGGGGGCCAAGAGGCTGGGCATTGCCCGAGGGCTGGGACAAGGGCACCGAACTGACAGCTCTGGCTCCGCAGGCGGCTGGGGGAGTGGCCTGTGTGCTGCGGGCAGTTTGACGGGCTGGTGGAGCTGGCGACCATCTGCGCCCTGTGCAATGACTCAGCGCTGGACTACAACGAGGTGGGCCCCTACTCCCTTTTGTGACCTCCCTAGTATCCAGGCGCTCAGAACAGACCTTTCTCCCAGAGTATCAAAGCTCGCAGGATTGGAGGTCCCTGCCCCTGTGGAGTGCCACACCCCAGGACCACTGCCATCCTTGTCCACTCCACACTGCCACCCCTCCTTCTTCCTCAGACTGGCTCTGGAACCCTGCTCGGGGCTCTTGGGCTGTGGGGGACTGTAATGTAAAGGGCAGAAGGGCCAGGGGTGCCTGGGGGAAGAGGTTTGGGGGACAAGACTAAGAAGTGTTTAAAGCAGAAGGCACAGCCCAGAAACGGGCATTGAATGCTCTTCCCTGTGGCTGGAGCATGTGGGAGGCCGCTCCTGCCTGGTGGGGCGGGGGCACTTGGCCAAGTCAGTCTGATGCCCAGCTGAGGGCAGTAGACAGACACCAAAGGGTTTGGAGCAGGAGAGTGATATGGTCAGATCTGCATTCACAGAAGATCACCCAGGCTTCTGTGTGGAGGACAGAACAGACTGGGCAAGACCGGAGCCGAGGAGCCCCTTGTGGTCATCCAGGCCGGAGAGGTGCCAGCTGAGTCCTGGCTGGGGCTTCAGGGAGAGGGGAGGAGGCATGGGTTGGAGAGAGAGTTTGGAGCCCAGATCCTGGGACTTGGTGACTGGTTAGGTGCAAGAGGGAGGAGGTCAGGGTAGCCTGTAGTTGCTGTCCTGGCTGGGACTGTCATGGGAGCGGCAAAATAGGGAGGGAGAGAGGTAGCCTGAGGGTCCCCAGGGAACAAAGTCCAACAGGCAGCAGCTGTACCTGTGGGCTTGGAGCTCAGGAGAGAGGTTGCAGTGGGCTGGGTGGGCCCTGGCCATCATGAGCCCGTGAAGGATGGGAGAGGCCAGGGGCATATGAGGCCTCAGGGAGCGGTGGGGGTGGGGATGGAAGGAGCAGGGCCCAGACAGCAGGTTTAGAAAGAGGAATCTGGTGAAGGAAGCGGAGAAGTGTGAGCAGAGAGCGATTCAGAGGACAGGAAAGGTGCGTGGCCATTGATGTCAGGGGAGGAGGGAGGGTCAGAAGGGAAGGTGAGCATCAGTGCCAGATGCTTCCCAGGTCAGCTGGGCTGGGAAGGGCCCACAGGCCTGGTGCAAAGGAGGTTACAGGTAACTCTGGCAAAGGGAGCTCCAGGGGGCAGGGAGCGAGTGGGAGGTGAGGCTGGGGGCCGCCCTGCCCCTCACTCCCTGTACCTGGGCCCCGCTAGGCGAAGGGCGTGTATGAGAAGGTGGGAGAGGCCACGGAGACGGCCCTGACTTGCCTGGTAGAGAAGATGAATGTTTTTGACACAGACCTGCAGGCCCTGTCCCGGGTGGAGCGAGCTGGGGCCTGCAACGCGGTGAGCAGCTTGGGGGTTCGGCCACAGGCCGCGTGGCTGGGGCTTCTGGGGCATCTGGAGAAGGGAGGGGAGGGAATGAAGTCGTGGGAGGCTTCTGGGAGGAGGAGGGCCCTCAGACCCCTAGTAAGACTGGTCTAGGGGGAAAAGAGAGGAAAAGCTGAGTGTGGGCAAGGACTCAGAGTCGGGAATTACACAGCATGGTCAGGAAATGGCAACTTTGGGGCATTTCTGGGGCTGGAGAGGGGGAGAGAGGCCTTGAATGCCAGGGTCAGAAGAGGGTAGACAACATCGTGCAGGGATCAAGAGGCTCTTCATGGGGCTGAGCAGCTGGCGAGGAAGCAGCCAGAGTTGCTGGCTCTGCCCCTCCCGCCCTGACCCACCTGGGTCCTGCAGGTCATCAAGCAGCTGATGCGGAAGGAGTTCACCCTGGAGTTCTCCCGAGACCGGAAGTCCATGTCAGTGTACTGCACGCCCACCCACCCTGGCCTGGCGGCCCAGGGCAGCAAGATGTTTGTGAAGGTGGGCCTGCCTGACCAGCCTGGGGCCTCTGAAGAGCCAGAGCCTGCAGCGGTGGGAGACCAGGGGAGGCGTGAGGCCCTCTGTCAAAGCGACGACTCCAGAGCAAGGGTGGTCAGCCTGCCATGGGGAACTGGGAGTGGGATCCACGTGTGGGGCAGATAAAGCCAGGGCCAGATGCTGAGGCCTGCCCCGCCCTGTGGTCCCAGCTCTGGGCTGAGAGGCACTGCCTCGCCACATGACCTTGCGGTCACCGTACCCCCATGTGGGCCTCGGGCTCCCCATCTGAACAGCCGGTCAGGCTGGAAGGTCTTGGAACCCCTTCTGCTTCTGATGGGAAATGTTGAGGTGGTTGGTGTGCAACTTTGGTGCTTTGTGTTTTGGAAACCGAGTCCCAAGGAGGGAAGGAACCAGCTCCCATCCAGACCCCCATTCACGTCTTCACGTGCAGCGGGGGGTTTAACGTCTTTTGAAATGACAAGCTTCTGTATTGGGAGCTTGGGCTGCTGAAAAAACCTAGCATTTGGAGTGCCCTTTGAGGAGAGGGAGGAGGCACTGATGGAGGATTCAGAGGTTCTTCCCAGGCCTCGGGCGAGATCCAGGTTGAGACCCCAAGGCCGCTGAGTAGCCCGGCACCCCCAAGACCACCTTCCCAGAGCCACACCCCACACACCCTCAGCAGGGCTCTGTTCCTGGTCCCGCTGCCGAGCACCCCGCAGAACTGGGATCCCGGTAGCAGCAGGCTGGCAGGGAGGCAGGGCCTGCAGGAGGGCTGCCATTCCCACCCCATCCCCCAAAATGCTGCAGCAGGCCTTCTCAGCTGCAGGCTGGTGAGGGGAGGGTGCCTCCGCGTGGGCTTCACACGGTGTCACACCCTGTGTGAGCCCCCTTCCCTCTGGGCTTTCTCACAGTGGGGCCTAATTGGTTCCCTCTCTGAGCTTCCAAAGAATGGGTTCTGGTCTGTGCCTTGTTCTGTGTCCCCTTGGGTGACCTTTCCCAGTATCTGGGCCTCAATTTCCTCAGTTAGGCAGGAGGGAGGGAAGGGGTCCTGACTGACGGACTTGTCTCCTCCCCTATCCCACGCGGCAGGGGGCACCTGAGAGTGTGATCGAGCGCTGCAGCTCAGTCCGCGTGGGGAGCCGCACCGTATCCCTGAACACCACCTCCAGGGAGCAGATCCTGGCCAAGATCCGGGACTGGGGCTCAGGCTTGGACACACTGCGCTGCCTGGCACTGGCCACCCGGGATGCGCCCCCGAGGAAGGAGGACATGCAGCTAGACGACTGCAGCAAGTTTGTGCAGTACGAGGTGGGTGCTGGGCCCCGGGGCTGGGAGCCATGTGTCCACCTGCAGCGCTGGGCAGGTGGCAGGCTGAGGAAGGGCCCAGGCCCCACTCGCGTCCGCCCCCTCCCTGCAGACGGACCTGACTTTCGTGGGCTGCGTGGGCATGCTGGACCCTCCGCGGCCCGAGGTGGCTGCCTGCATCTCACGCTGCCGCCAGGCGGGCATCCGTGTGGTCATGATCACGGGGGACAACAAAGGCACGGCTGTGGCCATCTGCCGCCGGCTTGGCATCTTCAAGGACACAGAGGACGTGGCGGGCAAGGCCTACACGGGCCGAGAATTTGATGACCTCAGCCCCGAGCAGCAGCGCCACGCCTGCCGCACGGCCCGCTGCTTCGCCCGGGTGGAGCCCGCCCACAAGTCCCGCATCGTGGAGAACCTGCAGTCCTTCAACGAGATCACCGCCATGGTGAGGCCACGAGACGGGAGCCTGGGGGAGGTGGCGCGGGTGGTGGTGAAGCACTTGCCATAGGCCTTGGGAAGAGCAACCCGGGCGACCGCTGCCTCTGCTTCATTCTTACTTTTCCCAACATTTTATTACAAAAAATTTCAAACACAAAGAGAAATCAAAATGATTTTTATAGTGAATGCCTATAAATATCCACTATCTGTATTCTATAAATAACATAGTTATATTTGCTTTATCACGTACCTATCCATCTACCCATCCTTCATCCATCTTTTCTTAAATGTGTTTCAAAGTAAGTTGCAGACATCAGTGCACTTTTCCCCCACACGCGATAGGGAACATTGCCATCAACCCATGAAGTTCCCTTATGCTCCTTCCCATTTTTTTGCATCATAGATTAGTTTTGCCTCTCCTGGATTTTCATATGTGTGGGATCATACAGCATGTGCTTTTTTGTGTCTGGCTTCTTTCCTTTGAAGTTTACCCATGTTGTTGCAGGTATCAGTTACATGATTGGTTTTTTATTGTTCAGTGGCATTCCATTGCGTGAATATACCACAGTCTCTTTTAAAGATTATTTATTTATTTGCTTGTTTGTTTGGTTGCGCCGGGTCTTAGTTGCGGCAGGCGGGCTCCTTAGTTGCGACTCACAGGCTCCTCCTTAGTTGCGGCTCCAGGGTTCCTTAGTTGTGGCATGCAAACTCTTAGTTGCAGCATGCATGTGAGATCCAGTTCCCTGACCAGGGATTGAACCCGGGCCCCCTGCATTGAGAGTGCAGAGTCTTATCCACTGCACCACCAGGGAAGTCCCATCCACAGTCTCTTTATCCACTCACCTCTGGATGGACATTTGGTTTGGACCCAGTTTTTGGTCTGTCTCATTCTTGATTGTTGACCTCTTCATCAACACTGATCTGATTCTTAACCTCAACCCAACCCTGACTTGACCTCAGTTTATAATCTTGACTTCCAGCCTAACCCAGTCCTTTACCTTGACCTTAATCCTGACCTGTGGCTCAGCCTAGATCTGGATAATGAGCTGGGCACCAACCTTGACTTGACTACAACTGTAAACTTGTTCTTGACCTTATTTTGATCTTCACACTGACTTGGTCCCTGACCTTGACCTTGACATCTTAAACTGATTCTTTATTCTGAGCTCAACCCTGATATGGGTTCCAGTCTTGACCTGGGCCCTGATCTGATCCCTGATATTGATTCCCCCCCCCCAATCCGATACTTTATGTTGACCTCAACTTTGATCTGGCCTTCAGTCTTGACCTTGACCTCAGCTCCAACTTCTACCATGACATCATTCCTGATATGGACCATAGCCTTGACTTGACCTCTACCTTAATCTAATTTTTTTATCTTGAACACGAGTCCATTCTTGACCCTGCCCTTCACCTTGGCTCCAGCCTTCACCTTGACTACAGCACCTAACTGACTCTTGACCTGGGCCATGACCTTCACCTCATTCCTGACTTGAGCTTAACTTTGTCCTTAACCTCAGTTTCATCTTCTACCCCACATCCCACCTGAATTTCATCCCTGCTCTCGGCATTGACTCACCCTCATCCCTGTCCCCACCTTACCATCCTCTCTGATCTTTGACTCGATCTTCTCCTCAATTTTGTCCTTATCTGCACTCCTTGCCTTCCCCTTAGCCTCATCCCCAGATCAGTTTCTAGGCTCATGACCTCACCATTTGTTCTGTCCAGCTGTCTGCTTCTTCGGGGACATCCCCTAAACTTGGTGATAGGCTGAGTTGAGGGGAGTCAGGGAGGTGGAAGGGAAGTTTCTCAGGCATGAACCCACCTAACCTGGCCCTCAGACTGGAGACGGGGTGAATGATGCCCCAGCCCTGAAGAAAGCGGAGATCGGCATCGCCATGGGCTCCGGCACAGCTGTGGCCAAGTCAGCGGCAGAGATGGTACTGTCAGATGACAACTTTGCCTCCATTGTGGCTGCAGTGGAGGAGGGCCGGGCCATCTACAGCAACATGAAGCAATTCATCCGCTACCTCATCTCCTCCAATGTTGGCGAGGTCGTCTGGTGAGGCCCTGTGTTCCCTCCTCCCAGCCCTCTGGACCAGCTCTGCATCCCTAAGACTGGGGAAATGCCTGTTCCTGGGGTGGGGCTGCAGGGATGAAGGGACCCCGTGCCCTGCCCTGGAAGACTGGGGCCTTCCAGAGTCCCACCTCACGGTGGGGAGGGATGGGGACGCCTCATCATTCTCCAGAGGCCCTGATGCACCTCAGCCCCTGGTGGTGCCTGAAAAGTCCCCTGTCATCCCTCCAGCCGTGACCTTCTTCCCACTTTCAGAGTCCTGCAAGATGGGAGAACTTGCCTCACCTTTGGGCAGTAATGTGTTCGTGTGTGTGTGTGTGTGTGTGTGTGCGCACATAGGGTGTGTGCCTGAGTGAGAGGTGTGTGTACGTGTGTGCATGTGAGTTCTTGTTCATCTTTTCGCATGAGGATTTGTGCTAGTGTGTAATTGTGTACACACTTAGGTTCACATGTGAGTGATCCCTGTGGAGAACGGTGAACATGTTTGCCTGGCTATGTAAGAATTCTGCATCTCTGCATGTCAGGGCAAGCATGTAGGTGTTTGCTTGTGTTTGTGGATTGTGTAAGCTGTGCTAGGTTGTTGTACACATCTGTGAACAAATGTGTATATGTTTCAGGCATGCACTGTCCACGTGTGTGTGTGTGTGTGTGTGTGTCTGTGTCCTAAAGAGGACTTGTGTCCTCAAGAGGAGAGGCCTAAAGGGCAGGTCTGTCCAGGCGCCAGAGCTGGGACTGGGGGGGCAGGGGCGGCCCAGTGTGAGGCGGGGCTGCTGTGGAGATAGTGCGGGAGCTCCCGGGCCTGGGGTAAGAGTAGGAGCTGGACCCTCCATTTGCTGGGGGCTAGAGCCCATGACTCTGGTTCCAGCATCTTTGTCACGGCAATTCTGGGCCTGCCCGAAGCCCTGATCCCTGTGCAGCTGCTCTGGGTGAACCTGGTGACAGATGGCCTACCTGCCACGGCCCTGGGCTTCAACCCACCAGACCTGGATATTATGGAGAAGCGGCCCCGGAACCCTCGGGAGGCCCTCATCAGTGGCTGGCTCTTCTTCCGATATCTGGCTATTGGAGGTGAGTGGGGCCCCAGTCTTCATTGCGGTTCCTGGAGCTTCCTAAGACCCTTGTATCAGTTACACTTGCAAACTACAGACCAGTATGACTCAGCCTGGCTTATGCCAAGAGAAACTGTGTGGGCTCGTGTAACTGAAGAGATTAGATCATGCCTCAAGCATGGCTGGACCCAGCCCTCAGACAGTATCATTGGCATATTTTGGCTCTGCCTCAGCTCCATTCTCATGCAGGTGCCCCTTGGGGTGGCAGAATGGCTGCCGCAGCTCCAGCCCTCATACTTGCCCCGTTACAACCTCAAATAAAGCAGAAGAAAGAGCCTTTTGTCCTATTACTCCCGCAGTAGTGTACAAACCACATGGCTCAGAAAGGGAGAGAGTGGTTCCCTGACAGAGATCCAGCAAATTATTAGGAAGGGGAAACGGATGCCAGAAAACCAGAGGTGTCCACTATAGCCAGTTTTCTCCTGCCCTCCCCACAGTGTACGTTGGCCTGGCCACAGTGGCTGCTGCCACCTGGTGGTTCCTGTATGATGCCGAGGGACCTCAGGTCACCTTCTACCAGCTGGTGAGCAAGGGATGGCCAGGGAGCCTGTTGGGGGCATCTGGGAGGTAGAACTCACAGCCCAAGTTGTTGTTGGAGTTCCAGGGGAAAGGAGTCCAGAACCCCACGGGTGCCAGTGGCTGTCCCTCCCCACCCCCCAACTCCCCGCATAGACATCCACCACCTAAAGAGATGAGCTCAGAAGCCACAGGAAGCCTAGAGACGGCAGCACAGCCCCCGAGCCGGAGAGGAGGCTACTTCCTCCCCCAAATCATTTAGTTACAGGGGGACCAAGGGGCTTAACTGCCCAGAAGTGTCTTACCTTTACTGGGAAACTCCCCGAACAATTGAGGGCTCAGAGGTAGGAGCCCCTAAATGGCAGAGGGTCAAACTGGAGCAATCGACAGTGGAGGGAAGGAATCTGCCAGGCTCCCCACTTTCATAACCAACGTGTTTCTCGGGGAAGGGACCCACTGACCTCTTGAAGTCACCTGGCTGGCAGGTGCACACCACGGGCCGGGCTTAGCTCAGCAAAGCTCTGGAAGCAGGCAGGGAGCCCCACCTCAGCTGCTGTCTGTCAGTCTGTCCTTCTGTCTGAGCAGCCAGTGCATCTCCTTTGCTTGAAAGAACCTTCACGGCAATTCCGGCAAAGCCAGTTGTGCGTTTCTCATTTAAAGGGGAGAGCGGCGGGGATGTGGAATTTCCTTCCTCTGACTGTGCCTGACTTTGCCACTTTCCTGTAGGTAGAAGAGCTCAAGAGAGGGACCCTGACTTCCTGGCCACTCTTGGGAGTGTCAGAGGAGTACAGTCCTCCCCACCCCGAGGGCAGCGTGAGGGCTATTTCAGGGGTTCACACCTAGGTAGAGGCAGCCCGGAGATGCTTTCCTCCATCCACCAGCCCTCAAGCACATGGGGCTCTCCCTCCTGGCAGCAATGAAGAGCATGGGCCCAGACCCTTGTCCCAAAGGCTGGTGGTCTGCAGCCCTTGGCAGATGGCTCAGGCCAGCCTCAGGCACCTGCTCCTGTAGCTCCTGTGGGGGCAGCAGCTGGAGAGTGGGGATGTGCCAGCCATCCTGCTGCTGCCTCCTTCCTGCCCTGTCTCTGTTGCCATCCTTTGTGCTGTGGATCCCAAATCTCCAGAGACCTCCCCCCATATCGACCTTTCTTCTGAGCCCAATCCCATAGAGCCAGCTGGATACCTCCTCTGGGATGCCCCACAGCCCTTGTGCACTCACCAAGTCCAAAGTCAAAATCTGTCACCTTCCCCCAAATAATCCCCTCCTCCATGCCCATCTCAGTTCCACTGCCTGCCTGGTCACCCAAGCAGGTTACCCATGACCCTGGGGTCATGCTAGATACATATCCCATACCCACTACCAGTCAGTCCCCAGTCCCCTTGGTGCCACCTTCCCAACTGTCCTCAGGTCATTCCATTTCTCATTTATCCACTTGGTCAAGAAACAGCTATTAGGCACTGACTCTGTGCCAGGCACAAATTGCTAGGGCGATGGCAGTGACCGAGCCGGCAAAGTCTCTGCAGAGTGTCGAGTCTGGTGGGGGAGAGAGCCATGGAAATGGGCAGTCACATTTCACAGTGAGAAGTGCTTCAGCAGAGAAAAGGCAGGTGGCTGTGGAACTCAGAAATGGTCAAGAGTTAGACCTAAGATAGAACTTTCAGCTCCAGGTGCTGGAATTTCAGGAGAAGTGCCCAGATCCTGGAGGAACACTGAATAAAAGCAGCAGAGTGGATCCTGGATCCCGGCTGCCCAGGTTCCCACCCTGGTTCCATCACACACTAGCTGTGTGATTTTGGACAGGCTACTTAACCTCTCTGTTGGTTTCTTCATCCATATAAAATGGATAATAGACCCTGCCTCATAGGGCTAAGATGATTCAATACTTACAGAGTGCTTAGACCAACACCTGGCACATAGTAAGAGCTATGTAAGTGTAAAGTTAATGAAACCCAGAGGGGGCCTTGCAGGTGAAGGTGAATAGGAAATAGCCAGGGAGGCAAAGGGAAGGAGCAGGCAGAACAGTGGCTTCCCCCAAAGAAACAGCCCCCCCACCCCTCGGGGGCTGCTCACCGCGAATCTGTGAGGCAGAGAAGCTCCAGCCCTGAGCACCTTCTAATAAACAATGTAGGAGGCCACGCTGTGACCCACGACCTGGGCACAATGCGTGCGTGGCAGGTGCTCACGGCTGAAACCCAGGAGGTCTGAACTGGGCAGAGTGTTTGTCTATTGAAACACCTCCAGGTGATCCTGTTTGTATTTTCTTCCCGTGCACGGGCATAGGGATGCAAACACACACATGCCCGAGCGGGAGGTGTGTGCACTGCATTTGTGGGTACATGCATGTGCAAGGCCCTTACCATTAAGGTCTGGAGGTGGGGCCTGACGGTGGTGACACAACTTGCAAGAGCATTTGGTCCTCTTGGTCAGTGGGTGGGTTCAAAGTTTAGGACATTTTCTCTGCCCTGTGATCAGTGCCAAATAAAAACGTGCACTTGTCCCAAATACTGGAGCTTGGTTTTTGGAGAAATTCCCACTGTTCGTTTAAATAAGACTCTCCATCTCTTTGTTAAAATAAGAAATCTAGCCAAGCCATAGTCGTTTATAATTTTGCATCCTGCACGAGAGAGGAAAGTGCCAGCAGCCCCTTCTGGCTGACAGAGTCGCCTTACCCGCATTTTTGCCCTGGGGGAAATGAGGGATGGATTTCCTGGACAGGAGGTCAGACGGCTGGTCACTTTACAGATTTCTCTTTGAGGGTTATTTTCACAGCACGTGGCCCCACCCCCATTTCGGAACTTTTAGCTTAAAGGATCACTGTGTTCAGATGAGATTCCAGAGGCCAGATTTGTATTGTTGGAGAACAGAGCTGTTTAACGGTTATGAACGTTCACGCTTATCCCCGTGGTGCGGAAGAGAGCAAGACGGAAGTTCTCACGCGTGTCCTCAGTTCAGCATGTTATTACAGCAGGTTCTGTGAGCCAGGTTTACGGGCAGGAAGAAAACTCCCCTGGGGCTGCAGGGGCGAGGGCCACTTCCCTTACTGAGCCCCGAGAGCTCCCTGTTAATTATGAAGAAGCCGTGCAGCAAGCCTGCACCTGGCCATGAGTTAGGCCACGTCATAAGCAAAGGGCAGGTCTGGTAGAGCTCGATTTCAGCAGCAGAAGTGGAGGGAGGTGTGAATGGAATCCTATTTAATAATCATGACTAGGGCCCCAGTAACCTTCCTCTTCTACCCACCAAAGGTGAATTCTGTTCAAGTATAATTCTACTGATCAGTTTTCAGGTGCGTTTACTCACGTTACCCGGTGGCCTCAGTTAATCACCGCCCGCACTCCTGTACCTCGGATACTCAGGCCCCCCGACCCCCTGATTCCAGGGCCCCCTGCCGTCCATCCCCAGCCTAATGCCAGCTGCTCCCCCTCCGTCCCACCACCCCCCTGCCCCAGAACCGTCTGCCCTTCTCCCTGGCCCAGTGCAGCCCCTCTGTCCCCATCCTGGGAGAGCGAGCACCCCTCCCTGGACCCTCCCCGCAGCAGCGCTGGCTGTTTTGAGTCCTCAGATGTGAGCCGAGGGTGAGGGTGAGGGCGGAGTGAGGCGTCCCTCTTCCCACGCCCTGGCCCCGCCCCTGACCGCTGTTCTCCCCGCCACCACCCCACCCCACCTGGGGACCCTCAGAGGAACTTCCTGAAGTGCTCAGAGGACAACCCGCTCTTCGCCGGCACTGAATGCGAGGTCTTTGAGTCACGCTTCCCCACGACCATGGCCTTGTCTGTGCTGGTGACCATTGAGATGTGCAACGCCCTTAACAGGTGGGCTGGGCAGAGGGGCCTGGAGTGGGGGTTGAGGGATGGGGGCTGAGGGTCAGTGGTGCCCAGAATTGGGGTCAGAGGTGTACAGGAGTGTGGTCTGAGGTTTAGGGGGTCCAGGATTGGGGTCTGGGGGTCAGAAGGGTCCAGAAGAGGGCCCTGAGAACCAATGGGGGCCAAAATTGGGATCCAGGGGGCAAAGGGAGACGTGATGGAGGTCTGAGGAAATAGAGGGGCCAGGATTGGGTCTGAGGGGCAGAGAAAGGGCGTCCAAGACCCAACATAGGCCCCTGGGGGCTGAGTGGGCAGCAGCGACATTCACCTCCTGGCGGCACTGGCCTCCCATAAGCTCTCCCGTCCTTAAAGGGCAATGCCGAGGCCCAGACCACCTGCTGCATCCCACATGGGGGGGGCGGGTGGGTGACCACGGCGGGGCCTGCCCGCATCCTGGCCTGAGGTGAGCGCCCTGTGCCCTTGGCAGCGTCTCAGAGAACCAGTCACTGCTGCGGATGCCACCCTGGCTGAACCCCTGGCTGCTGGCGGCTGTGGCCATGTCCATGGCCCTGCACTTCCTCATCCTGCTTGTGCCACCCCTGCCTGTGAGTCTCCACCCAGCCCTGCTCACCTTCTCGGGCTCCTGGGATCACAGGGTCCTCATTCTCCTCTGATGCTAGGCCTTTCTGGGCCTGTTCGTGATGGAAACTGCCTGGGGGCTGTGATGGGGGAGGTCTGATGGTGCTCTGTGACTGCGGCCTGTGTTGGGACCCTGGCCAGCCACTGTCCTCCAGATGTGTCCCCCACTTTGGGACCCTCCCCCCAGACCTGGGGAACAGAAGAGGTGGGGAATCTCCCCAGGCTGGGGCAGGAGGAAAGCCGATGCCCTTTCCCAGTGCAGAATCCCTCCCACTCCCCAACAGAACAGAAGGATTTAGTCCTCTGGGTGAGGGCAGGGGAGGGCACCTCAGGCAGAGGAAAAAGGGGGACACAGATCTGGAGGTGGGACCTTGAGAGGCATCTCAGATGTGCTCGTGAAGAGTCCACTGTAGCCTGGGTGTATGAAGCAGTGGATTTGGGGGGCTCAGGGCACTCCTTCCTTTAACCAAAACTACCCCGCCCCAGCTCATCTTCCAAGTGACCCCACTGAGCGGGCGCCAGTGGGTGGTGGTGCTCCAGATATCTCTGCCTGTCATCCTGCTTGATGAGACCCTCAAGTACCTGTCCCGGAAGCACGTGGCTGGTGAGTGAGAGGCCCCAGACCCTCCGCACCCTGCTCGCCTCCAGCCCGCCTCCCCGCCCGCCCCTGCTTCCAGGCTGCAGGGGTTGGGGCCCTGGGCTCACTGGGCCGCCAGCGGGAGCACTGCTCAGAGCCACGCGGCTTCGCTCCCTTCACTTGCTACCAGCCCTGCACAGCCAGGCCTGCTGTGCCCTCCTCTGGGCCTTGGCCTCTGACTTCTCTGAACCGGGCCTGTTTTTTTGTTTTTTGTTTTTTTTTAATTAATTTATTTATTTATTTTTGGCTGTGTTGGGTCTTCGTTTCTGTGCGAGGGCTTTCTCCAGTTACGGCGAGCGGTGGCCACTCTTCATCGCGGTGCGCGGGCCTCTCACTGTTGTGGCCTCTCCCGTTGCGGAGCACAGGCTCCAGACGCGCAGGCTCAGTAGTTGTGGCGCACGGGCCTAGTTGCTCCGCGGCATGTGGGATCTTCCCAGACCAGGGCTCGAACCCGTGTCCCCTGCATTGGCAGGCAGACTCTCAACCACTGCGCCACCAGGGAAGCCCCGGGCCTGTTTTTATGCCGGCATTCTCAGCACAGTCTCCCAGGCGGTGCTCTGTTTCTGAGTTCACAGCTCTGGGTCTGCCTTAACCCGGGAACGGAGGACAGATGGCAGGGTTGGGGTGGGGGGCGGTGCGCGGAGGAGCAGGCTGGGGCACGGTGTCCACCTGCCTGCCTCTGCCAGGGGCTCAGAGCGTGGGTGATTCTGACCCTGCCAAGGGCCAGGGAGGCAGCATCATTCTCACTGCCCGAGCTGCCCAGGGAGGGAGGAGGCAGGGGTGAGAAAGTCCCTGTTCCTGGGAGTTTGAGCCAAGGCTCTAGGTCTGTGGCCAGGCTGCTGTTGAGAGCCCCGGGTTAGGCCCAGAGATGGCTGAGGGCTGCTCTGGAGCAGCTGGGTCCTTGAGGTCCACCTCTGGCAGGAATGTATCCCAGGCCCAGGGGAGGGTGCCGGGGCGGGGTGGGGGCCCATAAACAGATCATGTGCCTGTCATTCCGCAGGGGCCAGGGCAGCCCCCATCTCCCATGCTGGCCAGCCCTCCCAGGCACTGCCAATATTTTATCTTACTAAAAAGGCCAAAACAAGTTGGCCTCCTCTCTCTGGAGAAACTGGCCCACTACAGGTCTGTCCAGAGGGTGACCAGACACATGGCGGGGAGGAAGGGGACTCAGCCGAGGGTAGAGGTGGGTGCTGCTCGGTCAAAGCAAGGTCTGTTGGAGTCCACAGGTCCGGGGGGGAAGGGGGAGCCAAGCCAGACAAGGCATTCTGCCCCCTGCATGGTTCTTTTGGGCCCACCCTCTGGGTGCTTCTGGGGAAGTGAAGGCAGGGAAATGGCTCTGTCATCTGAAACTCCATCTGCAGGAGCCCCAGCTCTGGCTGGAGCACAGGTCTGGTCCACCAGGAAGGCTGCCGGCCAACCTTGACCACACTAACTCGCCTGCAAAGTCCCCCACATCCTCCGGGGGATGTGGGCAGCTTCGTCTTTAAGAGCTTTCCCTAGCCAAGAGGTTCCGTGTGTCTTCTCGAGAAAGCTGAAAAGTGAGAAGGTTTCTCAGCCAATGGGAGAAGCCTATGTCTTGGGCACTGTTCCAGTGCTGGCTACTGGCTGATGGAGGATTTGGCTTGGGTGGGGGAGGGGAGCAGGCCCCGGGCGGGACCGGGTAGGTTGGAAGGACTGGGGAGGGAGCAGCCCCTACTGGGCCACGGTTGGGGGTGGTTTCCAGAAGAGGTGGGGTTTGGGCAGAGGTTTGAAAGGGGAGGATTGAACTTGGTGGAGAAGAGGCTGGGCTCGCGAGACTTGGCCTCTTTAGTGGAGCTGGGGCTTGGGGTGCAGGGTAGAGGGCTGAGGCCGGAGTGTGGCAGGGGCCTCGGATACCAAGGTAAGGACCCTGGACATTATCCTCAGGGAAGAGGGAGCCATAGAAGGGTGGAAGCATGGGAGGGACCGGGGTGACCATGGAGGGTAGATGGGGGCGAGACTAAGGGCAGGGAGGCTGGTGGGGCTTGTTAAGCTGGTTTGGGAGGGAGACGCTGAGGCCCAGCCCAGGGTGAGCTGGTCCCGGAAGATGCCTCCACCTCCACCATTAACCTGAGATGTTGACTATGGTCCTGGTGAAGCTCGGCTTGTAAGGGTGGTGCTCTGCTCTCAGGAGTAGCCATGGGACCCGCAGGACGGACACAGGCTGGGTATCTGTGGCCACATCTGAGAGGTGGGGTGGAGTGTGCCCGCTGGCAGCCCAGACAGCTATGCCCTGTGCAGCCGCAGTCCCTCGGGCCTCCTAAAGGCAGACAGGGCTGGGGTGAGACAGGGGACCCTGTTGCGTTCCCAAGCCAGCCTGGTGGCCTTTTAGGGAAGTTTTGCTGAGGCCTGATGCTCGTGGCTTCCCCATGCTTTATGAGAGATGTGTCCTGGGAAGAACTATGGGTGCTGGGTCAGTCCCGGCGGGTCGGGGGCAGGGTCCTCTTACCCCACCACCTGGCTCTGCCCAGGTGTGGCTGAGCAGCTGTCAGGCGGAGGCCTGTGGGCCAGGCTGAAGGGAGGGGAGGCCTGTGGGCCAGGCTGAAGGGAGGGGAGGCCTGTGGGCCAGGCTGAAGGGAGGGGAGGCCTGGAGAGACTGAGTGGGGGCCGATCTGGGAGGGTTCAGGATATGAGGCAGGTTTGGAGTTTATTCTGATGGCAGTTGGGGAGCCATTGAAGGGAGTGATGGGCCAGGTCTGTAGCGTGGTGCCAGGGACAGGAGGACTGTTGGTGAGAGGCCTTGAGTCCTGGTGCGGGCAGTGGAGGAAGAGAGGTGAAGATGGTGAAATAGCAGGCCTGGTATGTGGGATGGGCGAGGAGTAAAGGATGGCCAGGGTTTCTGGACCTCGTGATGGTAGGTAGTGGTTCCCTAAACTGGAAACCAAGAGGAGAATGTGCATCAGATGCTCTGAGGGAGGTGATGGAATATGTGGGGTGAAGGAAGCGCCAGGGACATCCAGGGGGTGTAGCGGGGCTGGGTGCCGACCGAGGGATACCGTGGGAGAGAGGGACTATCCCAGGGAAAGAGGAGGACAGAAGGGGCCAGAAGGAACCAGTCTGGATGTGTGCTCTCATACGTACATCTTAACACGCTCTCGGGTTTTCTTCCAGAAGAAAAGGGCCAGAAGTGAGTGCCGGGAGCAGAGTGGAGTTTCCAGTGTGTACCTCAGAGTGATGGTGCCCAAGCCTTCGCCCCCCCGAAACCCCCCTGCCTGCACGCTCACCTGCTTGCTCACCGGGCCCTGCTGAGGTCGGGGCGGCCACCTCCAGGCCCATCCCGGGGTCTCTGTCTCCACTCCCATCTCTCTGGGGGCTCTGTAATTCAGGTCTCTAGGGCTCTCCTGGGCAGTTCATCCCTGAAGCTCTGGCCCAGGAGCTGCAGCCCGGGAGGGGCCTGCCCAGAAGCTGGCAGCAGAGCCCTCCTCCCCAGATCCACAAGCGTGCTCAAGAGCCCACTTCCCCTTCCTTGGAGGCAGGGCATTTCCTTGGCGACCTGCGTCTCTGCATAGACAGGGCTCTCCCTCAGTGCCTGGGCTGGGGCCTGGTTGGCCCGGGGTGAAGGGGGGACAGCCAGGCCCAGCTGTGCACAGCGAGGGCGGACGGCCCCCTCCACTCTGCTTCCACGGAGTCAGCTCCCGAGGGCTTGCGCCTGTTTGTGTTTATGTGTGCAGGGGGTGGAAGGCTCAGAGAGAGGGACACGGGAGCGGGGGAGGGGGGCGGAGCAAGGACCCCCTTTCCTGGGAGATGGCCAGCCTGCCTGCCTCAGCTCGGCGCACCCCCAGACTCAGGTTTCTCTGTTCCAAGCCGACAAAGCACACGCCGTCTTGGTGTTGCCTGCTCTGCCAAGCGGAGGACGGATTCACCTTCTGTGTCCCTGGCACCTGAGACCCGAGCCATCCTCGGGTCCCTGACCACTGAGCCTTGCCACCCTGACCCAGTGCCTCGCCACGTCGAGGTCTGCACGGCTGCGTGATCCTGAGTCCCCACACCCATGGGCCAAAAGGACGTCCCGAAGGATGGTTAGCTACCCAAGGGCACGTCCGCTCCCTCCCTCCCTGCCGGAGTGACGAACGTGCAAGTGGCTCACTTCCGATGATGGGAAAAGAGCGTTTGCGGGACACAAGTGTTCTCTTCACTCAGCTTTTGCCCCTCGAGCGAAAATTAGCTAAGAGCAGAAGAAGCAGTGAGTAAACGACCGCGTGTCCTCGCCCCTCCTGGAGAGTGTACAAAGTGATTATTTTATGTGTAAATCGAGACCCGCATCCCTGTCCTGGTCCCAGAATCAAAAGGCCCCCTGGGCCTGCCTTGCAGACAAATGGGCTCCACGTTCAGTGGCTTCTCCGCCCACACTCCCGCCCTCCCCTCTCTCGAAAGTGAGAGAATCAGAGTCGGGTGGGACTTTCCTGGAGCCCCCAGAGATTCTCCGCATCTTTCCTGCTGGGGGAAGGGAGGTCTGGGGAGGGGGCAGGGCCCTGTACCCACCTGCTGACGTGCAGTCTGGTAGAGAAATAAAGGTTGAGTGTCTGGGGCAACAAGGGCCATCAGCGTGTTTGCTGGAGAGCGGCCCCCCCTCTGCCCCCTTGGTGTCTCCCTAGGGGCTCCCACCGCCTGTGCCCCCTCCCCCAGGAGCGGTGAGTGAAGGTTTGGGGCTCCGATGCCAGCTGGAGGGAGATCTCATCCTCAGACAGGGGGCGGGGAGCCACGCCCCCGTAGCAGAGGCCTGACTGCCTTCTCCTCACGTGTACAGCACTTGAAAGTTTGTGCATGTGATCAAAGCCCCTTACACACAATTCACAGGGAAATGAGGCTGGGAGGGGCCCAGCACTCTCTGGGGCAGGGCTGGGTCTGAAGACTGAATATCAGGGGTCACTTGCTCCCCACAGAGGGGCCCCCAGCCCTGGCTGTTCCAGGGGTCCTGCGTCTCCCTGAGGTACCATCCATCTCTTGTCCTTCCCAGCCCAGCTCGAATGCACCTCCCCGAGGCTTCCTGAGGCTCACACTGTCCCAGGGCCTTGTGAGGCTGCTTGACATTAATTCCTGACTCGCCCAGGTGACCCTGCCCTCCAAAAGTGGGAGCTCTGGAAAGGGAAGAGCCGTGTTCCCTTGCCTCCCTCATTTCCTCCTCTGAAAGGAGGACTCACTGCCCTCGGAAGGGGACTCAGGCCCTGCCCACAGGGCCAGAGGCAGGACCAACTGTATAATTTGTGGGGCTCAGTGCAAAATGAAAATGGGGAGCCTCTTGTTCAAAAATTAAGAATTTCTTAACAGTGGCAGCAGAACAATACACCAAGTGCAGGTCCCTTCTGAGCACAGGGCCTCGTGTAATACAAGGATGGCACATCCAGGAAGCAGGCCATGACCAGAGGAGACAGGCAGGACCCACCCTTCGGAGCTCCCAGGCTTTATTTAGGAGACAGGATGTGACACACAGCGCACAGCAGGAGCCGGGGATGGGCAGAAGGATTCCCTCTTGAACAAGGTCCATCTCAGATCACAAAGCCTTTTCATCTGCCTCGTCTCCGGGTCCTCAACCAGCTCCATAAGATGGGCCCGGCAGGGCGTAGGGCTCCGTCTTACAGATAAAGAGCCTGAGGCCCTCTGAAAGTCTGACCATCAAGCTGGCCCTCATCCTGACAGGCAGCGAGCGGCGCTAAGATGGGCCTGGAGGGCTTACATAGGAGGCAGGCGAGCTCCAGCGCTCCTGGCAGCCTCTGGGGCACGTGGCCAGGCCTGCTTTGCCTCCATCCCCACCCAGCCCTGCCCAAGTCCGGCCTTGTCCAGCCCACAGCATGGAGCCCGGTGGGCCAAGGTAAACAGAGGTTTCCTACCTCACGGCCGCTGACCCAAGAGGGAATTCCGGGGAAAGCCCCGGCACGCTTCGCACTGGCTCGTGGATGGCAGTGACCAAGATGCCCATGGCCTCCCCCTGCCCCCTCCAGAGGCCAGGATTTTGTGCTCCTACGGCCCCCCACACTGCACCCCTCCCAGGAGGGATGAATGCCCATTAGGGCTGCACTGGGAGAAATGGAAGGGCAAAAACAGAAAATGAAGACGTGTCCACACAAAGACCTGAACCTGTGTCCACAGCAGCTTATTTATTGTAGCCCCAAATTGAAAACAGCCCAAATGTCCATCAACAGGGGAAGGATAAACAAACTGGCATGTCCATACAGCAGAATATGCCTCAGCAATAAAAAGCAACGTACCCATGTATGCAACAGAATGCATGATGCTTAAAACCCTGGTGCTGAGGAAAAGAAGCCAGAACCAAAAAGAGCCCATACTGAGTGATTCCACCTCCATGAAGTTCTAGAAAAGGCAAAACAAAGCTGTAGCAACAGAGCAAATCCGTGATTGCCAGGGGCTGGGAGTTGGGGAAGATTGACAGCAAAGGGGCAAGGAGGGAACATTCAAGGGTGAGGGATTGGGGAGGGGAGTTCCATGCATTTGTCAAGACTCATCAAACTGTGTGCCTAAAATGGGTACGTTTTATTGCATGTGTATTTTACCTTAGTGCAGTTTGATTTAGAAGAAAGAGAAAAGAGGTGGGAGCCAGAGGAGGTGGCAGGCACGCGGCTGCTGTAGGTGTAGCGGCTTCAGCGTCGGCAGGGGGCGGGCCTCCAGGTGTGTGCGCAGTGTTTGTGGGGCAGTGGCCCAGGCCAGCCCCAAAGAGTCCCCACATTCCAGGGGCAGGAAGAGGCTGAGGACCAAGGGGAGACGGCCCAAAAGCATGGAGGAGAACCAGGGGGTTGTGATGCCTCGGACACTCGGGCAGAGGGGCTCCAGCCAGATCGAGACCCTTAGTAGGGGACGAAGAGGCCAGAGAAGCCATGCAAGATCTGGGCAGTGGGGAGAAGCCAGCCTGGGGACCCCCGTAGTGGCCTCCCCATGGATGCCCGCCCTCCCCCGCCCTCCCCTAGACTGTCCAGTTAGGCCAGTCCAGGGCCCTGTTCCAGCCAGCGTCTGAGAGGCTGTGTGGACACTGAGGCCGGACCAGCTGGTGTGGGAGCTTGGACTGACCTCCTCTCCGGGCAGAGGCGTGGCCCCTGCAACCTTGGGACCCTGAGTGGCCAAGGAGACCCACTGGAGCCTGTGCCGACCTCCTTGAGGGCCCGAGCTGGCCTCCAGGATAGGCACACAGGCCTCCTCCACCCTCACAGAGTGGCTAAATTTAGCCAGGCAGGGGAGGCCATCCTGGGGCCAAGCTTGGCAGCACTGCCTTGCCTCCCTACAAGGCCCGGCCCAGTACCCGCTCAGGCCATCCGGCCTTTGGGCTTATAAGGCAGGTCTGGCGGCTCTGAAGGGCTGGAGTCTTAGGGTGGGCTCTGGGCCAAGATCTCAGACTTTGGGGAGCTTCCTTCCCGGCCACCAGCAGATATGGGAGCTAATCGTTGTGTGACCTTGGCCAAGGCCCTTAGCTTCCAGAGCCTCAGTGTCCTTATCTGTAAAATGGCAATTCTTGAGCCTACATCACGGGGCTGCTGTAAAGAAAAGCCTGCAGAATTCTAGGTTTCCTTCACTTCCCAAAATGCCTAAAACGAACACGGATATCTGTCCTTGGGGATGCTGAAGTGGGGGCCAAGGGCAGGAAAGCACAGGCCTCAATGGAAAGATGCACTTTAGAACCAGTGAAAGGGACATTGACCCTATCAGCTGCCTGTCTTACTCTCGCAGAGTGATTCACAAGAAAAGGTATTTGGGGAAAGAAATGTAATTGCTTTTATTTCTTCTTGTTTTGGGCACATTTTTGGTTATGATAACATCCCCAAATGAGACTGTCCTCCGGGGCATCCTGTTTTCTGAGTGTCAGGGTCAGAACCGAGGCTATAACAGGAGCACATGTGTGTGCTCCAAGCAAGTCTGTCTGTCCATTGGTCCATCTGTCTGTCAGCAAGCCTAGCTCCTTGGAGGAGAAAGAGGAGGAGGAGGCGGGGGAGAAGGAGAACATGGTGACGGAGTGAAGGGCACAGACACAGACTGGAGAAGGACTGCCTGACTTCCTTCCCTCCTTCCTCCCTCCCTCCCTCCTTCCCTCCTTCCCTTCCTCCCTTTCTCCCTCCCTTCCTTCATCCCCCCTCCCTCCCTCCTTCCACACCTCCCTCCCTCCTTCCTTCCTTTCCCCCTCCCCTTCCTCCCCCCCCCCCAATTTACTGCCTGCCACCCTCCCAAGTGTGATGTGCTGTCTTGAGAAGGGTGGGTGGAGGGGGGCACAGAGATGGCTCAGACACGGTGTCAGCAACCACCCCACCCCCACTGCAAACAGTTCATGTCCAGCGCCTGCTATTCCAAGGGCCATGAGGTCAGCTGGGAAGAGGACAGGCCCATTTGTCTGGGGTCAAGACCAGGCCAAGGGGATGTGGCTACCTCCGCTCTGCCTCCCAGCATCTCTGGATTTTCCTTAGAAAAGCCAGGACGTGGTACTCACCAGCCCCTCTTGAAGGCGGCATCACCGGACAGACCCTTGAGCCTGAGATTGGCGGGAACTCTGTGTTGGGTGAGGCTGATCTGTTTGATGGGGGGATTGGCCTGGGGTGCTGGAGGGGCCCTCTTTGGGGGCCCCTTGCTGTCTAGAAGGCAGCTCTACTCAGACAGGAGGCTGGGATTCCTAGCCCCGGGGCCTGGCTCCTTGCCCAGAGTGATTTCCCAGCTAAAGGCCTGCCAGGAAGAAGACTCCCATCAGCCTTCAGGGTGGGGCAGCCTGGAACGGGGCGGGCGGAGGCAGGGAGCCCCGAGGACACCCAGTCTGGGTGGAGGGAGGGCCAGGGAGACCTTCCTGCTTCAAGCGGGGGCTTCCTGTACCGTGCAGGTTGAGCTTGGGCAATTCATTTCTCCTCCCTGAGCTCTAGTTTCCTCACCTGCAAAATGAGAGGGAGGTTGGGAGTTAGCCTCCAGCTCTGATGCTCGGAGAGTTAACACAGGACCTGCCCCAGCCCAGCCCCCAGGACCCCTGCTTTCAGGGCCTGGGTTGGGGTTGAGGGCAGGGGCTGCAGGAGCGGCCTCAATTTCTCTGTCCTCAGTGTTGTCAGGACCCATCCCCTGGCCTCTACCTATGAGGAAAGTCCCATTATTGCCCCATTTCACAGATGAGGAAGCAAGCTCAGGGAGGTGAGGCAAGGTACCCAGGCCCCCACAGCAAGCAGCACAGCCAGGGGTGTTCACTGAGGCAGTCTGATGTCAGGCTTTCCCTGCTGGGCTCTGGGAGCCCGACAGTGATGTGTAACAGACGCGACCCTCGCCGTGTCTGGGTTCCTGCACCCTGTGCTGGTTTCAGGGTAGTGGAGGTGCGGCCAGGACAAGAGAGGTGGGGGGATGGAGGTGCCAGCCCGACACTGAGGTTGATTGGGCACGGGCCAAGCTCAGACCCAAAGGGATGGGTGGATGGAAGGTGGTCTGTAAGGGCGGGGTGGGGGTCCTGCCACAGGTTCAGGAAGTGTCAGGCAGCTGGACCGGAAGCAGCCCTCCTTCCTCTCTGCCCTCCTGGCTGTAGACTCCCAGGGACTGAGCTTTCCACCTGGGGGCCAAGGTAGGGTGGGGAGGATGTTTGGATACGAGATGGGTCCCTGGTTTGGGGAGGGCTCCAGCCTGAGGCTACTCCACCCAGGCCCTGGCCTGAGCCCCCAGCTCTGTTCTACCAAGCTCGTGGGGGGCTGACAGCTTTATCGTTGCCTTGTGACGGGTGGCCCATGGTTTCCTGCCAACAGCTCCCGTTTCCGGAGGCCCAGCAGGGCCCAGCCGGAGCCAGGAGGGGCAGTGGGGCCGGGCCTGGGTGGCCCCCCCGGCCCCGCCCCCATCTATCTTTGGGAATTTATTTGTCCACAGGCACAGCTGGTCCACAGTTCATTGCCTGCCAGGGGCCAAGGGCGGCTCTGACCACCCAAGGACTCTCCCTCCCAACTCAGATGCTGACAACTGACCTCTGACTCCTGATCTCTGGCGCCACCTGTCCCACCCTGCTCTTCCTAAGGGGCTGGGAAACCCCTAGAAGCTTCGCTGTAGAC
Organism: Balaenoptera musculus; assembly: GCF_009873245.2. Taxonomy (NCBI): domain Eukaryota; kingdom Metazoa; phylum Chordata; class Mammalia; order Artiodactyla; family Balaenopteridae; genus Balaenoptera; species Balaenoptera musculus. Next base: position 48,007,620 of record NC_045804.1, on the reverse strand, counting down.
GTGGGTGTTGACGCCTGGCTCACCCCGGGAGCCAAGGCCGTGCAGGGGGCTTGGTTCTCAGCCCCCAGCTGGGCCACCATGGCGCGGCGGCTCCAGGACGAGCTGGCCGCCTTCTTCTTTGAGTACGACACCCCCCGAATGGTGCTTGTGCGCAACAAGAAGGTGGGCGTCGTCTTCCGCCTGATCCAGCTCGTGGTTCTGGTCTACGTCATTGGGTGAGTCTGGACCCCCTCCCTGCTGCCCTCCTGCACCAGCCCCCAACCCGGGCCTGTCCTCCAGGCTCTGCGATGCTTCCCATGACCCCAAAGAGCCCCTCTTTCTCTCCATGGCCTGTCATGCTTCCTAACAAGCCCTTCTGGTGCCATTCAGAAGGAAGGGAAGCCTGCTAACCCGCCGCCTAGATGGGGACACTGGGACGAGGGGCAGCCCTGCCTCCGGTCATGTGGTGAACAAGAGGCAAAGCCTCTGGGCTCTGAGGAACTGACTCACTGCTAACGGTTCCCTCAAGGGGTGGGAGGCGTCAGAGGCCAAGGCCCCAGCCAGCCCCAGCCAGAGCCCTTCCACCTCTGACCTCCCAGCCAAGCCACGCAGCTCCTGAGAGATGGAGGCCGCCCCCCACTTTACAGGCCAGAGTGGGACGGGCCCTGCTCTCACCTGCCCTGCCTAAAGTAAAGGCATCCTGGTCTATTCCAGAACCTGAGCAGAGAAACCTTCAAATTCAGAACACCTGGTGCCTTAAGGGTGGCATGTCACGCAGAGGTGGGAGGTCCGTTCTGGTCCTGGGGATGACAGCTCCTTTCTGGGCATCGGGGGACCTGTCCCACCATCCCAGGGGTGCAGGGGCAGAAGTAGGTGGGACTCCCCTGTGGGCTGCTGGTCTGGGACCCGTGCAAAGGCCATCTTCCTGAGATTGGTCGGGCTGTCTGGGCAGGTGCTTATGTGATTACACGTGTGTGTGGTGTGTGGATGCGTGTGCGTCGTACCCAGGGCTCTGTGTGGGTTGCACGTGCCCTCGTGTGTCTGGGCACGAGCCTATCGGGTGTGGCTCCTGGGGGTGCCCCTGGGGCTGGACGCCCCCGTGTCAGGGACACTATGTCCACTTACAGTGACTCCACAGGGGGGTCCTGGAGGCCTCAAGGCCACTGAAGGGGGTTCAGCCCCCGCTGGGGGGTCTGGGGCACCCAGCAGCCCTGCGCCTCTGGTCTCCATGTCCCCGTTTTTGCTGTGAGACCAAACTAGGGTGGGCTGACCAAGAGGCCAGTGACCACCTGGTTCCCCCAGGACCTCTGGCATCCAAAACAACCTACCCTCTGCCCCATCCATCCCACCCCCGAGGCCTCAGAGCTGGTTGGGTGGAGCCAGGGCCACGACCCAGCCCTCCGACACCTTTCGGACTCTGCCTCCTTACTGTTCACAAACCAATTTGATATCTGCGGTGTCATTGAGCTTGTGAGGGAAAGAGACCCAGAGCGGGGAGCAGTGGGGTTTCCAGGTCACACAGCAAGTCAGCATCCAGGCCCAGTTAGAAGTGGGGCCTCCTGATCCCCAGCCTTGACTCTGCCTTCTTTTTCCCTCCTCACAAGGACTCTGGGAACCCTTCTAATGGGGCCCCGATGTGTTTCCACCATTAGCCACACTCCTGACCCTCCAGGGAAGAGAGAGCTTGCCCACCCAGGCTCAGCCCATCCCTCCCACCAAGAGGCTGGGAGAATGTTGTCCTCACCGTGGCCCCTATGGTTCCCTGTTTCTGCTTTCGGATCAGCGCTGGGAGCGGCGCCAGACCTCCTTTTGTGTGTTGGTCACAGACTGTCAGAGGGAAAGGGACAGTCCTCCCACCCCACCCCCAGCTGCAGCATATGCCCCAAGCCACCATCCAGTCCTGAACACATGCCTCCAGTGACGGGGACCTCACGACCTCCCTCCTTCCCTTCCTCTCTCCCAAGACAGTGCGCTCAGTTTCCAAATGGACGTGGCCTCCTCAGTGTCGGTGAGACTCAGAGACACTGGATGATTTAGCCTGGTTCTCACAGCTAGAAAAAGGCTGAACCAGGATTTGAATCCAGCTGTGTGACTCCAAAGTTGGTCTTGATATCCTGGAAAGGAAACGTGCTCAGAGAGGGGCACTGACCTGCCCAAGTCACAGAGCAGAGGGAGGAAGGCAGAGTCCCTGGAAACACCCACTAACGCCCAGACTCCAGCTGGGGCTTCCACTCCTGCTGTCTCTGGTGCCCTCATCTGGCCACTGCCCACTGCTGCACTGACCGCTCAGCTAGGCGCCCGCAGCTGCTGACCAAACCCAGCCTGCACTTGGTCTTACAATTTCAGACCTCGGTTTCCCAGCTGTTCCACAGAGCAGGGGTTAGGGGACCCCCTCCAAAGACATTGTCCGCAGGCTCAATAATTTGCCCTTTCCTGAGGAGGGATGGCCTTTCTTTAATTACCACCCCCCCTTCCCAAGGCCCCCACTGTCTGTCAGACTCTCTGGTTCTGTGGGCATTGCAGGGGTACAGAGGGGAGCATAGAAGAGCCAGACACCCCAACCCCAGAGACAGAGAGATAGTCCAGATGGGGGGTGGGCAGACACAGAGACAGAACTGGACAGAGGGACAGACATTGGAACACAACACTCAGATGAAGAGAGAGGCCCTGAGGCTCAGATATGGAGAGGGAATTACTGAGACAGAGGCAGAGAAGCTGAGATGCTGAGAACCCGAACAGACTCCGAGGAGGGAAACTGAGGCTGTTTTCTCTGTCAGTCACAATCTTCCGGGAAGTCGAGGGCAAGTGGAGGGAGCGAACCTGAGGCCCTGGCAGCCTGAGCTAAGATGTCACTCTTTTTATCTCAAATTGGGATGGTTAATTTGCTGTTAGAGCTGTCTCCTGGGAGGTGATGAGCTCTCTGTAGCTGGAGGTGTGCAGGCAGTGGGCTGTCATCCATGACCTCACAGGCCCATACAAGAGGTGTGCTGGGATATGTCCCTGCCTGGGGGGCTCTGGCTGCACACACAGGAAGGTCTCAAGGGGATTTATGGATGTCACTTGGGGAGGGGAGCCTGGGAAGACTTCCTGGAGGAGGTGGCACAGTGGTGGAACCAGCCTTGAGCAAAGGCCTGGGGCCTCTAGTCCAGGCAGTCCTGCTCTTGGCTTTCCCTTGGGCCTCCTGTGCGCCCCTACACAGAGCTCATGAAATCACATGCCTCTGATCTTGGAGTGCACCAATCAGAGATAAGGAGAGATACAAATTATTGCTGGGAGAGACACATCCAGGGACACTTCCATAGCATCTTCTCTGTGCCTAGGCCTGTGTCAGGTTCCCTGGGACAGAGGTGGGGTACAGAGTGGGCAGGGGGAGAGAGAGAAGCTGAGGATGAATTAGCTGGAACTTCTTGGTTCCTAGGGACAGAAATCCAATCAAAATGGATTAAAAAGGAAGAAGGATGAAGGTATTAACTGGTTTGTGTAACTGAAAAATCAATGTGGGCTTCAGGCCTGGCTGGATCCTCCCTGATGAGGGTGCAGGAGCACGTTCTATGGGAAGATGAGGAATTCAGGTTGGTCCCATTGGGTTCTCCAAGGAAGCTAGCCAGGATCTTCTCGGCTCTGCTTTCCTCTGTGGAGGCCTCATTCTCAGGCAGGCTCTCTGCCCTCAGAGTGGAAAAATGGCCACCAGCAGCCCTGGGGCACAAAAGTGTCTTCTCCTCCAGAGTTCCAGCCAAAGTCCCAGGTCCAGCTCTTATTGGCTGTGGTTGGGTCATGTGCCCATCCCAGAACCAGTCGTTGTGGCCAAGGAAAGGGAATGTCCTGACTGGTGGAGCCTGGTTGGGTACCCACCTTGGTCCAGCCACTCCTGCTGGAAAGCAGAGTGTGATCAAAGGTCCTGGGGCAGGGAAGGAACACCCAAAGAGTCACTAGGGCTAGGCTGAGGGAGCCTGAATAGAGACAAGGGAGAGGAGGTGGAAGAGTGAGCAGGGCCACTGGCTCAGGCCTCTCAATGCTGAGCTGAGGGACGTGGGCTTTCTCTTGCAGGTGGTGGGGAGCCATGGAAGGGTGTCTAACAGGGGAAGGCCCAGGGCAGGCAGGTGCTGGGGTAGGGGGTGGAGGCCAGAGGCAGGACAGCTGTGAAGAGGCAGCAGTGATGAGAGGAGAGGGTGAGGCCAAGGCAGAAGCAGCGAGCATGGAAGACAGGTCATCATCCCAGTGGGCCCCACACTGGGGGTGGCCACAGCTCAGCTTCTGCCCACCGTTGCTGCATCAGGACATGTGCCCAGCATGGCCAGAGTTCCTGACTTCTCAAGAGTGGCGGGAAATTGGAAATTATGGGTGAAAGGAACATCTCTTGGTTTTTAGAGGTTGGTGATTCAGTCAAAACACTTAAAGACATAAATCATCAGCCTGACTTGTCTGCAGACTGCATGTTGCTTAACCTCTGAGCCCCAGTGTGGGCCCCAGCTCTGAACTCAGTCCCTCCTGGGCCCGGAGTCTGGTCTTGCCTCTCTCCAAAGATGCTCTGCCCGACAGCATGTGGCCCAAGGCTATACCCTGTATCACCAGCCACACGACCTGTCCTCCCTGCCCCACGCCAGAGCTGCCCCAGCTCCTCTTGTGTCTCAGCCTCCCCACAAGAAGCCCTCTGGGTTCTTTGATGAAAGCCAAGGGGAGATGGGAAGGATGGAGGGATGCAAAGAATGTGGGCATGAGAGGGAGGGTGCCATGTCCAGGCTGTGAGCCTGGGGGTTGGGGTAAGTATGGCGCCGTCCTTCAGGATGAGGGCACCAGAGGAGCAAGTTCTGTGGGAAGATGAGGCATTCAGTTTGGTCCAGTTGAATTTTTGTTTTGAGATGGATTTCACAAGTCATAACATTCATCCTTTTAAAATACACAAGTTGGTGGTTTTTAGTATAATCACAAAGTTGTGCAACCATCACCACTATCTAATTCCAGAACATTTGCACTATTCCAAAAGGAACCTCATACCCCTTAGCAATCACTCCCCGTTGTGCCTCCCTACCCCTTACTCTGCCTCTTCTGGACATTTCATATAGATAAAATCATACAATATGTGGCCTTTTTGTGTCTGGCTTCTTTCACTTAACACCATGTTTGTAAGGTTCATCCACGTTGGTTGTAACATGTTTCAGTTCTTCAGTCCTTTTAATGGTTGAATAATATTCCATTGTATGGAAATTCCACACTTAGCTGGACATTTGGGTTGTTTCCACTTTTTGCTTGTGAATAATGTTGTGAACATTTGTGTATAAGTTTCTATGTGGACATGTTTTCCGTTCTCTTGGGTATTTGGTTCTAGGAGTGGAGTTACTGGGTCAAATGGTAATTCCATGTTTAACTTTCTGAGGAACTTCCAGACTGTTTTCCAAAGGGTCAAGTTAAGTTGGAGGTACCTATGAGATGTCTGGGAGGGGGGTGGGAGGGTAGGCAGAGCAGGGGGGAGGAATATGTGTCACCAAACAGTTGGAGATTCAACATTTATATAAGTTCTTTTTTTTTTTAATGTTTATTTATTTGGCTGCGCCGGGTCTTAGTTGCGGCATGCACGTGGGATCTAGTTCCCTGACCAGGGATCGAACCTGGGCCCCCTGCCTTGGGAGCGCGGAGTCTTAACCACTGGACCACAAGGGAAGCCCCTATATAAGTTCTTTGAGTGCAGAATTTTGGTTTGTTTTTCCTTGGCGCATAATAGGGGTCCGATAAATAAATATCTGTTGAATGACTGAATGTGTGGAACTGAATCTCGGAGGAGAGTGCAGAAGTGGAGATAAAAAATCGGAGACAAAGTGTGCCTTTGAGGGTTCTGCCTGGGCTGAGAATGGAAGCCAGAGGATGGGGGCAGATCAACATTTAAGGAGGAATTGGTGAAGGAGGACCAGAGACCGTAAATAAATAGGATTATTTATTATGTGCTTGCTGCATGCCAAGCACTGTGTTAATTTCCTTAAAAAGAACTCATGGGAACATCCTCCAGACAATCACCTAGACTCTTTTTCTTCCTGGAGCCCAGCCCACGGCTCAGTGAGGGGTAGGGCCTTGCTTGTAAATATTTGTTGAACGATCAGCATCTTTGAGGTAGGTGCCTTCACCTCCTTTTACTGAGACATCTAGTGCTCAGAGAGGTTTAGTCTTCAGCCTGAAGCCACACAGCTGGTGAGTGGCGGTGCTGGTATGTGAACCTCGGCCTCTGTGACTCCAGAGGCCACACTCTCAGCCACTCCACCATGTGACCTCTTCCACAAGGGGCTGTGGAAGAAGAGAGACTACTGAGGATGAGGAGGAGAGAATGGGAAAGAGAATTTCTGGAAGGGGAGGGGCTTCTGAAGATGCCGGTGTCTTTGGCATCAGGCCCCCTTGGTGGCCTTTCTGGGGTGTTGGCCACAAGACCAGGTCAAGGTGAGCATGGCTTTGGAGGGACAGGCCTGGCGCCATGGTCATTCTGGTATTATCAGAACCGAGGTCATTGATGTCAGATTTGGGCCACAGGACTGACAGCCCCTGGGAACGGACACAGCCTGGAATGGTTACATCAGCCCCAGGGCCCAGCCTCCGTGTGGCTCCTGGCAGACACATTGATGCCAGGCTGCTCAGTGGAGGGGCCGGGGTCCTGGGCTGGGGAGCCTCGAGCCTGGGTCTGCCTCTGACTCGGGAGGGACACTCCCTCAGGCCTCAGTTTTTCTATCTATACGGTGAGGAGTTGGTTTTGAGCAAAGAGAGAAACGCTGCTACTAGGATGTCAGGGATGGGGGGCGCCCAAGAGGCAGGCCGCGGACCTCTCTCTCCTGCAGGGTGTTCAGAATACGGAGCAGCTCCCCATCATCCCCCTCAACAGCAACTTCAAACTTGGGCGTGGAGCCAGAGGCCTTCCTGGAGGAAGGAACCTAAGGAGAGTGGGGGGATAGGTGATGCCCCGCCCTCCCTGATGGGGCTGGAGGGAAGCAGGCAGGCTCGGGACACAGGATCGGGAGCCTTTGTCATGCCTCAGCTGTTGCCATCTGAGACCTGCAGGGGGCAGCAGTGACCACGCTTAAGCTTGGGAGGGATTGTCTGGGCTCTAGCACCAGGCTTTGGGGGGCGAGGGGGCTTGGAGAAGGAGAGGAGTAGACTAGAGGAGGACATTGGTGGGCTGCCTTCCTGGAGCCTGGAGCAGGGAGACAGCCCCCAGAGAGCTAGTGATGACTGGGAATAGGAGGCCTGGAGAATTCTGTCATGGGTCCTGAGCTCTGAGGGACAGAAGAGGGGCTCTGAGCTCTGCTTTGGACGGGTGGGCTAAAGGTAGGGTGAGGGGTGACAGGGGCAGAAACACACCTCCCCACAGTCAGCCACAGCCACAAGTGTGCTCTCAGATTTGCCTTGGAGATACACAGCTACACACTCTGATGGATACCATGGACACACACACACACACACACACACACACACACACCACACACACACACAGAGTTACAATGAATCACCAAGATTCTTTCCTGAAGGAAGGGGACCACACCCTGGAGAGAAGTATTATCCAGAACTCTCACTTGTAAGCAACGGAAACCAAACCCAAACTGGCTTAAATAAAGGAAAAGAATTTATTAACTTGTATAACTGAAAAGTCCAGAAGTGACTTTTCAACATGCTTCAGGTATGGCAGGATCCAGGTGCTCAAGCAACATTGTCAGGAGTCTGCCCCTCTCCATCTACTGGCCTGGCTTTTCTCTAAGTTGGCTTCATTCTCAGGCTTGCTCTCTTCGTGAGGTAACACAGATGACTAACCACACCTTGCTTAGCCACCCAACAGAGAGGATGTCTCTTTCCCAGTAATTCCCAGAAAAATTCTGGCCGCGTTGCTGAAACTCCTCGGGGTTGTGAGCCCATCCTTAGACCCATTGCTGTTGCTAGGGCAATGGAACATTGATTGGCAAACCCTGATCATGTGCCCCCCACTGTGGGCCTAGGAGGGAGGTTGACCCCACTAAACCTCCCAGATTGAAAGTGGAGAACCCAGAGGAACAGGGGTTCTTGATGCTGGGAGGGGAAGGCCAGAATTTCCTGAGAAACCTGGGAAGCCTCCAGCCTGACCCACACCCACAAGGGCCTCATCTGGGGCCAGATGCTGTGAGCCCTTCGAAGGGCCACTTGCCCCTCTGGTTTCCCTTCCAGTCAGTCCCCCTCCCCAAGAGCTCCCAGCATGGCTGAGATAATAGTAGCTAATGTCTATATAGTGCTTAGCCCATGCCAGTTTCCATTCCAAGTGCTTTCACAGGCATTAACTCACAACTTAAGTAGTATTGGTACTATTACTGTTTACATTTTACAAGGATACTGAAACAGAGAGGGACTTGCCCTAAACGGAGACTAGTTTACCCCAGATCATACAGCCTGTGAGATTCAAGCCCAGACTCTTGGGCACCAAAGGCCAGGCTCTCGGCCATCATCATACTCTGCTCTTTCTCAGCGGGAAGAACTCAGGAAGGAAGGAGATAGGGATGAAGATTGGAGTCCAAGCAGCTTGGCCTCCAACAAATGCTACTCTTGGAAAAGGCTCTGAAAGAGACCTTCAGGGGCTCTGCTCCCTGGCCAACCAATAATAGTATTTTCATAGTGAAAAGAATGGTGGAACTCCAGGCACAGGCCAGCAGAGGGAGCAGCTGAGGATTTCCAGCCTCCAGTCCAAGATGTAGCTTTAGGAACGGAGAGTGGCTCAGAGGCGCATCTGGGGAGGGGAAGGGAAAGGACTTGACACGTCCAGCTGGTGCCGGAAGGGGCGGTAGCCCACAGCCTCATGCCATCCTTGAATGGCTCCGGCCAACTCTGGCCCCTCTGCCCCCCTAATCCCCCTGCAGGTGGGTGTTCGTCTATGAGAAGGGCTACCAGACCTCGAGTGGCCTCATCAGCAGCGTGTCTGTGAAACTCAAGGGCCTGGCTGTGACGAAGCTCCCAAGCCTGGGCCCCCAGGTCTGGGATGTGGCTGACTATGTCTTCCCGGCCCAGGTGAGCAGACTCGGGGGTGCACCTTCCACCCCCAGGGCTTGCTGGCTCAGAGCTGGGTTAGGCTCTGTCCCACCTCCCTGTGGGACCAGCCTAGCTCCTCTCTCTCTGTGGGCCTCAGATTCCCTGTGAACGGGGGGGGGGGGGGCGGAAGCAGCCTCGTAACATCGCCCCGGTCTGATGTCATGGGTTATGGAGGCTGCTGGGTGTCATGTGGGTTCTGGGGGCTTGCTAGGGCAGTGCTTGGGTTCCTGGGGCTCTTCTTCCAGCTCAGAGCCCTGCCCTCCCCTCCCCCGGCCTCTCACTTCCAGGGGGACAGCTCCTTTGTGGTCATGACCAATTTTATCGCGACCCCCCGGCAGGCCAAAGGCCACTGTGCAGAGGTGAGGACTGTTGCCCATCCCCCCTTCTTGGACCCACAGTGAAAAATAACACAGAAGAGGAGGTCCCCTTGGGCATTGGAGGGGAAGCCAGATAGGCTTCCTGCGGCACCACGGTGGTGGAATCTCAGGCATAAGTTCACACACAGTAATGGCCCACCACTGGCAGTTGCTGAGGCTTCCCTCCCAGCTGTGTGCCAAGCAGGATGCTGAGCCTCAGTGCCTGCCCAGCTCCCAAGCCCCACCCTCCCCTACCCCTGCTGGCCGACAGCAGCACTGGGGCAGCTGGACATGAGCCCAGAGGGCCCTGGGGGGGGGACTGGGGGAAGGAGGCTGTGAGTAAGGGTCACTCCAAAGGGGTCTGAGACTCTGCCCCACACCCTAGGGCCATGCGGTGGGGGGGATCTTCTTAGGACCCTACCCAGGGGGCCTGGGGTCAGCAGCTCTCCCCTTCCCCAGAACCCGGAAGGGGGCACGTGCACGAATAATAGTGGCTGCACCCCGGGAAAGGCAGAAAGGAAGGCCCAAGGTAAGGTCGGCCTCCTCCTGTCCCCCTGTCCCCCTCCACAGCCTGTCAGCTCCAGGCTTCCTCCACCAGGAAGTCCTTCCTGCTCTCTCTCCTCCCGCCACCTTGACCTTGGCCTCCCTTGTCCCAGAACCAGCCAGGCTTCTGCTCTTGGGCACCCCATCAATGGGGGCTCCTAGGAGTGGGGTCTGGGGGTTCTCCTCTGCACCCCCAGCTTGGGGTGGACACCCAGGGGTTGCACCCTTGCTCCAGGCATCCGCACAGGCAAGTGTGTGGCCTTCAACGACATCGTGCATACGTGTGAGATCTTTGGCTGGTGCCCCGTGGAGGTGGATGACAACATCCCATGGTAATGCCCTGTCCTTCCAGGGAGCTGGGAGCAGGGTCCCCAGCCCAGACTAGAGGGGCATCTGGATCTGTGCTCTGTCCCCCCTTCTTCCAACCCCACCCTCACCCCATCTGTGCCGCTCAGGCCAAAGATGCCCCAGCCTCTGCTCAAGGGGTCTGAGAGTCCACATTACGGCATGCCCACCCCTCCAGTGACTCAGGAAGATCCCATAGGCTCTCACAGCCCCATACACCAAGCCCAGCTCTGGTAGGCACACGAAGGACTCCTGGGGAGGGGGCAGTGAGTGAGTGCCGTCTCCTCCAGCCCTGCCCTTCTCCGAGAGGCCGAGAACTTCACTCTCTTCATCAAGAACAGCATCAGCTTTCCACGCTTCAAGGTCACCAGGTTTGTGGGAAAAGCGGGCAGAAATGCAGGCGGCTCTCGGAGGCTGCTCCAGCTGGTCTCAACCTGTCACCTCTGTCACCCTGCACTCATGCTGATTTCCTTCTGGAGGCAGAAGCTTGGGCTGGGCCCCTGGGGTGGGCTGCCTTCAGTCTCCAAGGGCTAGGGAAGGGGCATCTCTAGGGCCCGGGAGGGGTCCCCAGAGCTCCCGGGCATGGTGGGTGCCCTCCCAGCTGGCATGCTGCCACCACCAATGCCCTCTGCCCCTGTAGGCGCAACCTGGTGGAGGAGGTAGATGCCGCCTACATGAAGACCTGCCTCTATCACAAGACCTTGCACCCACTGTGCCCAGTTTTCAAGCTCGGCTATGTGGTACAAGAGTCAGGCCAGAATTTTAGCACCTTGGCCGAGAAGGTATGGTGCCAGGCGAGTGGGGAGGGCTGGGTCCCCAGATCATCAGGCCAAAAAAGACTTTTCAGGCCCAGTTAACCCCCGCACCCCACCCAGTCCCTAGCGTGGGCCGAGCATATATATAGATCTATCCCCTAATACTGGGGGCCCCTGTGGTTCAGGCCTGTGTCCTCAGCAGGGCCTGGCATGGACCTGGCACAGAGGAGGTGCCCAGAATGAATGGCCATAGGCGGATGTCACCTGGGTGTCTTCCGAGGGCCCACTGTTTTTTAAATATTAGACACAAGCAGCTTAAATCCCATGGCCCATGGCCCTGAGAAATCCTGTGCCTGCCCAGGTTTCCTGGGAATTCTGGAGGCTGAGATGCACACAGTCACGTGGGATTCCCAGAGAAACGATACCTTGTAAGGAGCACAGACCTGTGTGACTGGGTTGAGATCCTGGCTCAGACAAGTCTCTTACCTTCAGTGTGTCTGAGCTTTTGCACCTGTAAAGTGGGAGCAATAGTAGTACAAGTCTCTCGGGATTGTCTTGAGGGCACGGGACAGCACTTCAGGGTGGCCTGGCCCAAGGCATCCTAGGTACCTGCTCCCTCGTGATCCCTATCTTCCGCTCCTGTGGGATCCAGGGATGGAAATCAGCCCCTCTCTGTGACATCACACACCAAAACAACTCACCCACAGTGCCTTTATGGAGAACACGGGTCGGCAAACTTTAAAGGGCCAGAGAATAAGTATGGGCCACAGGTCACATGGTCTCTGTTCCAGCTACCCAGGTCAGCTGCTATGGGGCAAAGGCAGCCACAGGCAATGTGTAAACAGATTCGGCCCTGAGACCTCAGTTTGCCAACCCCTGGAGGGGGTTTACACAGTAGCAACACACAGGACCAGAAAGCTGAATGTTAGTTTCCCCTGTTCCTAAACATCTCCCTGCCACCCCCAGTAGGAACTTCTCACCCATCACCATTGTCTGTAGGCACCTAGCCTCCCGCCTAGCTGCCCAGCTCCACACCCAGCTCTCCTCTTGCTCAGCCCACCTATCCCTGATCCTTGCCTTGCCCAGAGGAGCTTCACTTTCTCAGGTTTTCTCTTCCCAGCCCATGTCTTTACAGACTCCCTCTTTAATTCAACAGCTATTTACTTGCCTCCTGCGCTGTGACTCAGGAATCAGTGTAAATGAGACAGACAGCTCCACCCTTGTGGAGTTGACAGTCTTGGAAGAGATGCGTTAATAATCACACAAAATAAATGCGTGGTTACAAGGTGACACGTGTTCTAGAAGAAAACACAGAGGGAATCACAAGGGCATATTTTAGACTGGGGGTGGTGGTCAGGGAAGGCTTCCCAGGAGAAATGACCAAAGGATGAGAAAGAACCAGCCTTGTGGGGAATGGTGGTGGGCGGGGGGAGAATGACTGCATGTGCAAAGGCCCTGAGGTAGGAAGAACCTGGTGTATTCTAGAAACTGTCAGAAAGCTGGAATGTGATGGGTGGGAGGCAGGACCAGAGAGGGTGACAGGACCTCAACCCTGAAGCAGCTTCTCAGTGTCTCTTCTCAAACAAACAGAAAACAGCTGCACCAGCTGTAAGGCAGGAGTTCTTGATCCTAAACCCTGGATCTTGAGGGCCTGTGTCCCTGGTAGGGCGGGGTGGTAGGCATCACCATCGACTGGCACTGTGACCTGGACTGGCATGTGCGACACTGCAAACCCGTCTATGAGTTCCACGGGCTGTATGAAGAGAAAAACCTGTCTCAAGGCTTCAACTTCAGGTGCCTGCCGGGTCCCCACCAGTGCCTCCTTCCTTGGGGTCCTGCGGGCTTTTCTACTCCCAGAACCCCTTAAGGCCAAGCAAGTGTCCCCGGGAGGGGAGCAGTGGATCCTAGGAAACTCCCATTCTCCTGGAATTGGCCAAGCAGGGAGCATGAGCTTAGAGGCTTGAGCCCTGCGCCTGGCTCTCGGTTCCCTTGAGGCCCACCTGGCCAGGACTGGCTGGGGAAATTGCCGACATCAGGAGTTAGGGCAGCGGTTGAATACAGTATTCCTGGAATGAGGCCTGCGATTCCCCCTCTATATAATGTTGGGGGGCATGGGGCTGTCCTCATGAACCTCTAAGGGCTCCTGTATCCCTGATGCTCTGGGAGCTCTGGACCCAAGACAGTTCTCCATCACCCTCTCCTGCAACCTCTCCCCTTCCCCAAGGTTTGCCAGGCACTTCGTGGAGAATGGGACCAACTACCGGCACCTCTTCAAGGTGTTTGGGATTCGCTTTGACATCCTCGTGGACGGCAAGGTGAGTGTCCAGTGTGAGGGGTAGCCAGAGACACATTCTCGGTTCCTGCCGGTGCTTGTTGGGTGTCTGTGGTTAGAGGCGACAGGAAGTTGGTTGGGCCTCATTCAGCACTTCTATATCTGATACAGAGGGGACCCAGGTGCTGTTGAGGGCAGGGCTTTCCAGCCTGTGACCACACCTCCCTCACCGTCTCCCTGTGTCCAGGGAGGGCAGAGCCAATGTCCAAACCCAGGGCTCCTGACCAGCACCTGGGTCTCCATGCAGAGCCAGAGCCGTGGGCAGCATGCTGTGGGACCAGCTAGCAGTGGAGGGTGGGGAAGGCCCCTGGCCCCTGGCCTGGTCTCAGGGCTCCTGAGGAAGGCCTTTTCCACCAGACCCTTCTGACTGTTAACCCTTCTTTCCCCTGGGCCCTGCCACCAGGCTGGCAAGTTTGACATCATCCCCACCATGACCACCATTGGCTCTGGGATTGGCATCTTTGGGGTGGTAAGTGCTGAGGTCATGGGGTCACTGCACTGGGGTCAGGCCCTCCCCTTCCACACCTCAGCAACAAGTCTCCCACCCCAGACCTGACCGAGATTGTTCCCTATTACTGAGCCCACCCCACCTCCCTAGACCCACACACAGTATGTCTGAGGAAACTGGGGCCCAGAGCTGGGGCGGGACAGAGGTGGGATGAGGCCTGCAGTGCCTCGTCCCCACCAGGACCTGAGGTCTGGAGAGGACTCAACCTGGCCCCCGCGGTCAGCAGAGGCTGAGGTGGGGGGTGGAGGGTCCTGCCGCCGCCCCCAGATCCCCTGCGCTCTCCGCCCCGCCCCCGCCCTCAGGCGACGGTTCTCTGTGACCTGCTGCTGCTCCACATCCTGCCCAGGAGGCACTACTACAAGCAGAAGAAGTTCAAGTACGCGGAGGACATGGGGCCAGGGACGGTAAGAGAACTCCCTGAGTCAGCCCTTCAGAGGCCCCAGGCCTGCGTGTCTGTGCCGGGAACCAGCTGCTTCCCCGGGGATGACTTCCATCCCCCCAATGTTTACACAGGGGGAGCGCGACCCTGCGGCCACCAGCTCCACCCTGGTCCTGCAGGAGAACATGAAGACGTCCTGACCTCCGCCCCCCACTCCTACTGGACACAGTAGGCGGGGAGCCTGGTGGGGTCCCAGCCAGGGCGGAGGGGTCTCCCCAGGAGCGCTCCCTCCCTCTCAGCCAGGCAGACACCAGGTTGCCGGAAGCTCAGGGTGGACTCTGGGAGAGACCTGCGCAGTGCTGGGCTCTGGCTCCAACTCTGCAGCCCCCAAGGGAGCCTCACCCCGGCCTCACTCACTCCTGGCCCGGGGTTTTACGCTTCTCCCTCTGGGCCCTTGTCCGTCCATCCTACTCCCTCATGTCTCCAGACCTCCGCTCTCCCATATGGCAGCCACTAGCCATCAGTGACTATTTAAATTAATTAAGATTGAATAAAATTAAAACTTCAGTTCCTCAAATAGCCACATTACAACTGCTGAATACACACATATGGCTGTGGTTGCCCTATTGAACCACATGGAACGTTTCCAGCATCGCAGAAAGTTCTGTTGGAGCTCTGCTTGAACCCTGTTTCTTACTGGCCCCAGATTTCCCTGGGATGCTTATCAACAGTGCTGGCACCTGGGAATTCCCTGGCAGTCCAGTGTTTAGGACTCTGCGCTTTCATTGCCAAGGGACCTGGGTTCGATCCCTGGTTGGGGAACTAGGATCCCACAGGCTGCAAGGCCAAAGGAAAAGAAAAAAAGAAAAGCAGTGCCAGCAACTGGGTGCACCCCAGACCTCCTGAACCAGAAACTCCACGTCTGGTCACATGGTCTGCAAGCATAGCAAACTCTTCAGGTCGTTTTCAGGACCTAAGTTTTAGAACCGCTCCTGATCAGGTATCAGACTTAGCTGGGGCCGGCATCCCCCGGCAGGTGCGGGCCTTGAGCAGGTGTGTGGTGTGCTCACAAGCCACACGGTGTCTCATGCACTCTCCCCCCACGTGCACACTCACCCGCACGCACAGCCCCCCTCCCATCCACACTGTGTGTTTGAACAGCTTGGGCCCTGCAAACACAACCATCTGAACACACCTACACCCCCAGGCACAGACTCATGGTGCATGCCATCCCGCCTCTGTGGGGATGTGCTTCTCCTCAAGTGTGTCAGGCCAGGACAGCCCCTTCTAGTGATGAATCCTTACTCAGCTACCTCTGGTCAGGGTGGGAGCCTCAGCCAAATCCTGGGCTCTCTGCCTGTGAGCCAGCCCCAGCTCCCGAGGCCTGCCCGGCTCTGTCTGAACACAAGGTCTGGGAAATCAAGGGCTGGAGTATAATAAAAGGATTGGTGAATGAGTTCAAACCTCTGCCTTCTGCCCTTTCTTCCCAGCCCTCTCTGAAACCCAGTGTCCGCAGCTGTGAAACACGGGGCTAAGCTGAGCGATCTCTGAGATCCTTCTGGGTCTCTCCGTGGGAGGTGGTGAGCTGACCCTTATGCAGAGGCAGTGCTGGGCGTCAGCTCACCTCTATCCACGGGTCGCTGTCCTGGCACAGCCCCGATCATTGGAGCTCTTCCCAGTCCTCTACATGCCCCTCCCCCCGCTTTGAAAGGCCTGGCACTGGGACAAGCAGAGACCCCAGGAGTGGCCTCATGAAAGCAGGGGTGAGGAAGGGGCTGGCTGTCCCAGGAGGGAGATCGGATGGAATCCCAAAGAGGGGAGGGAGGTCTTGACTGGAGACAGTGTGGAAGGATCCTCCAGGGACCCTGCTGTGGGCATGACCCTCCGGCCAAGCAGGGTCTCTGGGCACCCCCATCACCATGCTCTGTCTAGACCAGTGCTGTCCAACACCAGTGATGGAACATTCTCTAACTGTGTTGTCCAATGTAGTATTCACATGTGGACATTAAATATTTAAAATGTGGCTCATGCAACCAAGGAACTGAATTTTTTATTTTATTCATTTGAATTTAACTCGCCAGGTGTGGCTGGCTAGTGGCTACCATATTGAACATCACAAGCTAGCCCCTCCCTCTCCTCAGGCCCTTGGCCTCCTGCCCTCTTCCCCGGCCAAGAGCCATCCCTCGGATTTTACAAGACAGGAACTCCCTCTTCTTCCCTCCCTTCCTTCTCCAGATCTACCTGCTTGTGCACCTACTGTCCCCTTCCCTCCCGAGTGAGCAGAGGATTCCTCCTTGGAAATCACACCTCACCCAGCCTGGAGGCCGCCTCTCCTCTCTCCCGCTCCTCTTCTGCCTCCTCGCAGCCCACATTTCCCTGCTGCTCTGTCTGCTCTCCGTTCACTGCCACCACCATTCCAGAAAGACCAGTCTACACTTCCCTCTGGGTCCCACCCTCTACAATTGGCCTCCAGCCTCTACCCCCACTTCTAGGTGCCCTTGCCAAGGTTACCAGTGGCATCCTTGTTGCCAAATCCAAGCAGACACTTCAGCCCACATCCTGCTCGGCCTGTCAGCCTCTGACACTGTTGGGTGAGCCCTCCTTTGTTGAAAGATTTCCTTCCAGCAGCTCCTAGGACCCACCCTCTCCAGATTTTCCAGCCAGCCTGGGGTGTAGGGATAAGATAGTTTTCGATTGCAGCTCTGTCACTGTGTGTCCTTGGGCAAGTTGCTTAACTCTCCAAGCCTCCTCTGTGAGTCAGGGATAATAATAGCCTCTACTCAGGTTGGGGTAAGATAAGATACGTAAAGTACCTAGCACAGAGCCTGGCACACGGTAGTGCTCTGCCCCTGCCTCTATCCTCTCTTTCAATGGCGGAGTCAGCTAACTGTCCCCAGGTTCTTGGCTGGGTATGTGGCTGCCTAGAATGGAAGCTGCATTTCCCAGCCTCCTCTTGCCTCTGGGTCTGGTCATGTGACTAAGTTATAGCTAATCGGATGTATGTGGAAGTGTCATGTGACGCCTCTGGGAACTTCCTTAAAAGAGAGCTGGTGCAGATCCTTGCCCTCTTCTTCTTCATCCTTGTCTCCATCCCACTGCCTGGAATGTGTATGTGATGGTTGGAGCTCTAGCCACCATCCTGAATCACGAGAACAAGAGTCAAATCCAGAAGTGGCTGGAGTAGTGAGTGGAAAGAGCCACATCTGGGAGGTCTTTGTGGAGCACAGCTGCCATACTGTTACCCCAAAACTGGGTTCACCTGCTGGTGGGTGTTGAGCCAAAAGACCCAACCAAGCCAAAGAGTGGGAGAAGGAGGCACTTATTACTTGAGGCAAGTAAGGAGAACACTGGGGATCTTTCCCAAAGCAGTGTCTCCCCGAATGGCAAAATTGGGGAAGTGTTAAGCTACGGGTACATGCATATTCGTGAAGAGGCTTGGGCAGTGTACACATCATAGAATTGGGGCAAAGGTTGACAGAAGGGTCAGAAAAGATCAACATCATCCCTCAGGTTCTAGTTGATCTGGTGGTTGAAGGGGGTTTAAATTCTGCAAAACAGCTCTTTTAAGAAAGTACTTCAGGCTAATCTGAAGTACTCAAAGAGAATGGGAGTCTTTACAACTGCTATATTATCTTTGCTATTGTTATTTCTCCACCTGATAACAGCTGTTTCTTCCTGCATTCTTTTGTTCCCTTATGATCATTAATTACTGAGACCTGTTCAAGGACAAGCATTGTGGCCAGGCTTAGATTACAAAAACGGCTTAGGCCAAAAATGGCTTCTCTTATGTCAAAATGCTACATCTGGTTCTCTTCCTCGGGGACCCCCTACCCCATCTGCTTACAATACCAGCCCAGGACTGTCTTCCCTGAGGCTCTTACATGGAATTTCTGTTATCTAAGTCAAAACTGATCCTACCTGGTACAGAAATTTTTCCCCCTAAGAGCAAGTGTTCTGTCCTCAGCCCCTGTTTATTTACCCTGAAGTTATCTCAGCCTTTCCCATGGCCCTACTATGGGTCCCTTCGGATAACTCCCAAAACTGTCTCACTGGCCCAGCCCTCTTTCCTGAGCTCCAACCACACACATCCAACCCCCTAATTGCCATATCCAATTAATTATTCATTCGACAAACATCTTTTAAGCAACGTGTCAGGCTTTGTGCTGGATGAATCAGGCATGGTCCTTGCCCTCCAGGAGCTCCCAGTCCAGAGGAGGAACAGGCAGGTAAACAGATGCTCACTTCAAGGAAGTTCCTAAGAGGACTTGCTAACCCATGCTGGGCAGTGAGCTCATAGGGGAGTGTTTCTGGCAGAAGGGGCATTGAACCAAGTCCTGAAAGGAGTGAGGCAGGTGATTAGGACTGAGGTCATGGAGGGCCTGATGAGATCTATTCTCAGGGCACTGGTGAGCCATGGAAGATTCCGAAGCAGGAGCTGACCAGTTGGACTTGTGTTTCTAAACTATTACTCTGGCCACCAGGTGGAGAAAAGCAAGTGGGTGGGGGCCCTGCGGGAGGGCAATGAGGCTGCACGGGGCTGGGAGGCCAATGAGGAGGCTGCTGTAGCAATTCAGGTGCAAGAAGATAGTGACCTGAGCCAAGGGAGGGGCAGAGAAGCAGAAAAAAGTGGATGGATTCCAGGGATATTTAAGAAGCAGCATGGGCAGGACTTGGTGATCTACTGGTTGGAACAGGTAAGCGGTAGGCTATGATGACTCCCAGGTGTCTGGCTCCAGACTGAGACAGGGACATAAGAGGCCAGGTTTGGGGGAGTGATATGGGGCTCTGTCTTGGACAAGTGGTGGGGTGAGGTGCCAGAGGATAGATACACAAGTGTAGAATGTAATTGAACCAGGAGTTGATGAGCTCGCCAGGGGAGAGGTGGGCTACCGCGAAGGTCAAGACGTCCTGCCCCAGCTCGCCATTCCTGCTGCCTGCTCACAGAGCCCTTCCCCAAATGAGAATCCGACTATGACCCCAGCATTCTGTTAAAACCGCTTCCCGTTTCTCCTACCCCCCACGCAGCAGAAGGCTAAACTCCTGAGTCTACCATTCAAGGCCTTCCTCCCTGGCCCTGGGCCCGGGCCCCATCTCTTTGCTGATCTCGCTTCGCCCCTCCCCTAGTACTCACTGCGCCGCATCCCCCCCCCACTCCAGGGGCAGGGGTGCGCCCTTGCCCCTGCCAGGCCGAGATGGTTGGGGGACAAAGGGTTTTTGGGGGGGAAGCAACCGTACCCTCAGGCCCAGCTTAGGGGCCCAGGCCGCGGCCCTGGAGGGATTTCGGGGAACCCCAGGTACCCTGCCGCGGGGCGATGGGGGCGTGACGAGGCCGGTCCAGCCGCAGGGGGAGGTACCCCTCCAGAGCCACCGCCCGCCGCGGCCCCTCCCTTCCAGGAGCCGGGCGGGAGTCCTGGGCTCTGATTGGGCGGCGCCGGAGGGGGGCCGCGCGGCCAGGCCAATGAGCGCGCGCCGAGCGCGGCGGCTGGCTGGGGAGCTAGCGCCGCTTGGAGCCCAGGGGCCGGCGGTCTGAGCTCCGTGATCTCGGCCCTGGATAGGCGGGCGGGGCGGGGTGCGCGCCGCGGGAGCGAGCCTGACCATCCTCAGGGCCGCGGAGACTGTCGCTGGGCGCCGAGGTAGGGGTCGGCTGGGAGGGGGCCGGGGCAGGGGAGCGGGAGGGGACGAACGCCTGAACATCTGCTCGGAGGCCTGCAGGCGAGAAGGATGGTCTGCGTCTACGAGGACAGCGAGAGAACTAGTCCATGAGGGGATCCTCCCCCCTTCGGTCTGCGGGGCCCAGTCTATGAGGTGCCTCCCGGAGCCTGCTTCTGTCTGCGCTGTCATCCGGGACCGCATCTATGAGGGCGCCCCGCCGTCTGCGTCCCTTTCCCAGCTCTGGTCTGCGGGACCGCGTCCATACTGGGCGCACTACCCCCGCCCCAGCTCTTGGTGGGAGGCCGTGTTTATGCGGAGTGGGCCCAGACAGGTGAACCCACGTGTGGATCTGCGCGGAGCGCTCCTCCCACACTGCCCACCTCCGAGTCTTCGTGCTGGAGCTGGGGCGGGGGGATGAATGGGACAGATGCGACGCGCGTGGCTTTAGCTGCGCACTCCTCCCTGGTTGGGGCGGGGGTGGAGGGGGGCGGCGGAGGTGGATGCTGCGGTTTCGGCGGCCCGACAGGCACAGAACTGGTGGCTCGGAGGGTGCACACGTGCACAGGGACCTGTGTGTGGTGTTTGGAGGCGGGTGTGCGTGTGTCACGTGGGCACAGGAGTGTGCCTGTGTGCATTACAGGATGGAGTGGTGTGTGCGGGCGGGTCACGCGGACATCGGCGTGCGCTTGCTCTGGGAGTGGGGTGTGTGTGTGTGTGTGTTTGTGTGTATCTTGAGGGTGCAGGGGTGTGTAGAGAAGGCTGCGTCCCGGGTCACAGGACTGTGCCTCGGTGGGCTCCTATGGGGCTGTATATCTGCCAAGTGGGCCGGGAGGGTGGGGGGTGGGAGGAGAACACAGCTTGTGTCCTTGAGGGTGCACTGGCTGCCCCCACAGCCCTCACTCCGTCCTTCAGTGCATACAGACTGAGCACCCACTGTGTGCCAGACCGTGTCCTAGACCCACAGACTCCGGGGACTCCTGCCCCTTCCTTGGCCTCTTACCCTCAGTCCCCACAGAAGGCAGAGGGATCATTTTTTAAAACCTCATCCAAATCGAGTCACTCCCCTATCCAAAAAGACCCCCAAAGCCAAGCCCTGAGCCCCAGCCAGGAAGTGGCTCTCTGTCATGCACAGTGTGAACTTCTATCCTCTCCTCTGAAACCCATACTCAGCAATCATGAAAGAGCTTAAATGCCACCTCCTCCAGGAAGCCATCCCTGAGGCCAGGCACAGTGAATGACTGGGCCTTGTCATCCAGGTGTAACTCTGCTTGCCATCAGGTACCTCTCACACGTGGACACCCCACTGTGGCGACATCAGCCTCCTTGCTGTTCCTCAGACAGCTCAAGCACCGTCTCACCTCACAGCCTTTGCGGTTGCTGTGCCTAAAATGCCCTCCCCAGATGTCCACACTGTTCGCTCCCTCACTTCCTTCAGATTCTGCTCAAATCCTGCAACAGAAAGGCCTTTCCTGATTGCCCTGTATAAATAGCACCCCCCAGTGCCTCACTCTTGATTCCCCTGACACGATTGTATTTCTTCTCCATAGCATGTACTGTTTGACATACTGTCTATTAATTCCTGGCTTTCTTGTTTGTTGCTTCTTGCCCCACTAGAAATTAAACTTCACCAGAGCAGGGACTTGGTCTTTTTGGTTCGCTGCTTTATTTCCGGGCACCTAGCACAGTGCCTGGGCACATACAGCAGGTGCTCAATGAGTTTTTCTCGCATGAATGAATGACTCTGGGTTTGCGTCCCAGAAGTCTGTGTCCCTGGCTGCCCCCCAGCCTGTGAGCCCCAGTCTGAGTCTAGGTCTCCTGCTCTTCTGTCCTCTAGATTCCAAGATCCCGGAAGGCCAGGTCTGGAAGAACTGGGACCAAATTTGCATGTTAGGAATATTCCCTCTAGCAACTGGTCTGGAGGATGGGGTGTGGTGGGGTTGGGGTGTGAGCCTGGAGGCGGGTGGCCTGTGTGGCGAAAACAGGGGGGAAGGAAAGTGGAGGTCTGCGTCTGGACTTTTTAAGGAGTTGGGCTCAGTGACCTCATCCAGCACAGCAGTGGGGAGATCAGGAAGGAGATGTCTGAACTGCCCTCCAGCAGCAAAGGAGAGGGAGGTGTGTTCTGGCAGAAGGCACAGCTTGGACAAAGGCCTGGCAGCAGAACAGAGTCTGCAGTTTGGGACTTGCAGCCAGAGTGGAGAGTAAGTGTGGGATTAGGGGGGATAAGGATGGGCAAAAGGGAAAAGATGGCTGATAAGGAGGGCTCCTGGGTTTCTGGGCTGGGAGAACTGGTGGGGGGGGGCACTCGTCTCAGCAATGGGGACAGAGGAGGAAGAGCAGACTCGGGGAAATGCTGAGTTGAATTGGAGCCTCGTTGGAACCGAGCTGCCAGGGAACACGGAGGGGAGGAGGCGCAGACCTGGTATGGAGGATGCGGAGGGGCAGAGGGAGAGGGGGAGGCCTGGAGACCATCAGCCAAGGGTGCTCAGGATGTGCTGAGGGCTGCCGTGCTGAATCAGGCACAGAGCCCATCTCGGTGCCTGGGGCCTCCCTGGGAATGGGGGGGCGGGGCGCGTCGTCACAGCAGGCGTCCTCGAGCATGACTTGGCACCAGACGCCTGGGCCTCCCTCGAGGGGACTGAGTCATCCCGGGCGGGGGTGGGAGCCACAGAGGCCACCCGTTGCCAGGGCCATCCAGACACTTGTCAGGAGCATAAACATGGCTCCTGTGAGGCAGCCCAGTGATGTCAAGGCCACTTTCTGTGTCTGGCCCGGGTGACTGGACCACCTCCTTACAGCTTTCCCTTCTGGCCTGCCCTCTGCCAGCCAGGGCCACAGCTTGTCTTGCCTAGATGATAGCTGGTCCCCTGCTCAACCTTGTCCTGAGGTTCTCAGCAGCCTTCCAGAACTCAGGGTGCGGCCTGACTAGTCCCTGAAGTCATCCCAGGAGGGGCTGCGTGAACCAGCGTGGATGAGAGCAGGATACCCCTGCTCTGTCCTGCGCTGGGCCTCCTCCGAGGGACCCAGGTGATGAGGCACATCCTGAGGGGGAGGCCTGGCCAAGCAGGGTCTGGAGCCTGGGTCTGCATCCCTTGGGAATAGCCAGACACCTGCGGATGAGGGACATAGCCTGGGAGGGGAAGCCTGAGGGGGTAATGCGCCAGGCTACCTGGGAGCGGGGGCAGATGTGGGGCTGTGCTTTGTATGTACATCAGGGCTCGCCCTCGGTAGCTGTGCCACAGACTCGTCCCAGCTCCACGTCGCTCAGGCACAATCCGCTTCAACGTTCACAGTCTCATGCCTTTCCTCCCATAGCCCTGGGAGGCAGCACGATGGTGGCTATCTGTGCAATTCACAGATGAGCAAGCTGAGGCTCCAAGAAGCTCAGTGATTTGTCCAGACAGCACAGCCACAGGCTGGGAGGACAGACTGGGGTGGCAGTTTTCAGTGAGGGAGGTTCTGAGCCTGGCCATTCTCGGCTGCGGACCAGGCTGGTCCCTGGGAGGCTCCCATGCCCATAGGAGTCCTTGCTCTGCCCTGGGCCTGGGTGCCAGCCTGTCTGTCCTTCTATTTGCCCATGTGGCTCCCAGCCACCTGCTGAGTCAGTTTCTACGTAGTGTGCACGGAGGCCTCAGCTTAGGGAGGGCCTTGAGAGACCCCCTGGGTGAGCCTCCAGAGAGGGGTGGGTCCTGCCCAAGACACACAGCCCAGCCCAGCAGGCAGCCCCAGGCTGGTAGACGGTTGACCATGTGGGAAGTTCAAACGTGACTCTGTGGGATCAGGTTCCTATGGCCCCCCGGGGGCGCAGGCCCCACCCCCCATTCTGGGGCACACATACACAAAGACCTAAAGGCACACAATGCACGTGAACACACTTATCCACGAGTATAGACCACACCCATAGATTTTTGTTTCTGTGCAGATGCCCTCCTGTGTGTGTTCCGCCGCCCCTGCCCCCCACCCCCCACACACGCTGTCACCCCGAGCCTACAGCCCTGCTTCCACGTACTCTCTCACGCGGACACACGGCCCTGTCGCCTGGACACGAGGCAGGAACCTGGGGCCTCCCCGGGGCGCCTCCTGCACAGACGTGCTTAGTCACCTGAATTTGATCCAGGCGGGAGGGAGGGCGGAGGGCCTGACGTCAGCCCTCACAGCTGTCTTGTGCCGCCCGCGCATCCATCTGGGCCACCGCGTGTCCCAGGCAATCACAACAACAGCAGCACTACTCCGTTTTACGGGGCTTCGTTAGTGGCAGGGCTGGTTCTGAGCCCGGGAAGGGTGTTCACTCCTTTTCACAGCCCCGCGGGCGGGTGATACTGCTGTTAACCTCATTCTGCAGATGGGGAAAACCCAGGCAGAGTGCAGTCACCTGCCCATGGGCACATGGCCAGGAAGGAGCGTAGCCTGGCAGCCTGGCTTCAGAGCCTGGGTCCTCAACCAGGTAACAGGGCCCCAAACTGGAGCAGGAAGGCTCTGCCCTGACCTGCTGTGTGACCTCAGACCCATCCCTGCCCCTTGCTGGGCCCTACTTTCCCAATCTGAGAAAAGAGGGAAAGAGAGTTGAAGGAGGATGGCCTGTGGCTGGGGTAACAGCCTCAGGGAAATCTTATGCAAATTTGATGGGCTAGGGCAGCCTGTGGCCTCTGCCTGTGGTGACTCTCAGTCCCCTCGGTCACTGCTGTGGACAAGAGGACAGGAGTTCCGCACACTGCCATTCGTTCCCTGCCATGGGCTGGGGCTTAGGCTCCTTGGGGTCTCCTCTCCCCTCTCTGCTTTTCCATCTGTCTAATGGGGCCAGGACTGTAATGATCACTATGGCAACCACTCATTCATTCAAAAAATATTTACTGCTACTCTGTGCCAGGCACTGCTGCTGACGCCAGTAATCTTATGGAGACGAGGCAGACAAGAGCCCTAACCTGTGGAGTTTATATTCTGGTGGGAGAAAAAGGGCCTACAGAGTGAGGGGGAGGGGCGGCAGGGTGAGCCACCTACAGGGTGGGCCAGGCTTGTAGGGCTCCCTTTAGCCTTGGCTTCTTCCTTCCTGCAGCCATCTGGTTCCCAAAGCCTCCCTGATGCTCTAATCCCATTCCACCTCCTCCAAGGAGGCCTCCATGATGCTCCAGCCCTACTCCCTTCCTCACCTACTTCAGAGAGTCCTCCCCAAATGTTCTACTCCTACTTGCCACTCTCACCTCCTCCAGAGAGGCCTCCCTGATGCTCTAGCCTCACCAACCCCCACTCCCCTCACTCCTATAGGTCCAGTGTCCATGTCTTTTCCTGTTGCCAGTCTAAATTCCCTTCTCCCTTCCTTTCCGCATGCCAACATCAGCTCCACCAGGCTTCCACTCATACAATACACTGTGTGCCAGGCACAGGGGGTCTGGACCACACCCTTACCCACAATCCATCTCCAAGTTTTGCTGTGGCCCTAGGAATCTGGGAAGGTCCTGCATCTGTGGTACAGATGGGGAGACTGAGGCTCAGAGTCAGGAAGGAGCTGCCCAGGGCCCACAGTAGGTTGGCAGGCAGGACTGGAACCCAGCCCAGGCTCCTCTGTGGCCAGTGGACTCCAGTGAACCCTGCCTCCTTGACATCTGTCAAAGCAAGGTGATGGGGGAATAAGGGGTGTAACGGAGACCATGTTCTCAAAATTGTTGTGTGGTGACAGCGCAAGTTACTACCAGACAGGAAGGGCAGAGGGTCAGGAGTCCACTTACTTCCTTTTCCTGAGAAGATGCGGAGTCTGGTCCAGGAAAGGGGAGGGGCATCGGGTGGGGTGGGGCCAGTGCTCAGCCTGGGGCAGAAATGGAGTCCCAGCCTGAGTATCAGCGTTCAGCCCAGAGTTGTAGTCGAGTGTGAGGGCTGGGGCTGGATGTTGGAGGTTGGTTTGGGGTTCAAGCTGGAGTTAGTCCTTGGCCTGGAGCCTAGATGGGGGCTCAGACTGCAATAGGGCCAGGGTGGATATAAGGCCAGGCCAGGGGGAGCATCTCAGCCTGAACAGATGTGGGGAAAATTTTAGCCACATGAATAAACTGGAAGGAAAAACCAGGAGAAATAAGTGCAGTGAAGTCTCTCTTCACAATCACCAAAGTAGCAGCCCCCTCCTCTAAAGGACTCTGTCCTGGGTTGCCGGCTCTGCTAGGGCAGGGAAGGGAGCAATGGGAGACTTGCCCTGTGGCCCTGGAGAGGTCTCCTGGAGGAAGTGAGACGGGTGGGAGAGGCTGGAGACCCAGGGGAGTCTTCCTGGAAGCAGTGACGGGTGGAGGGGGGTGCCTGGAGAATCAGGGGCCCAGCTCAGCTTCCAGGCGGCAACAGCAGCAGCATTGGAATGCTCTGTTGTCAGGGGGTGGGGCTGTGAGTCACTGGGCTGTCTGCTGGATGGGGGCCTGAGCTGACCTGGGGCTCTGTTTCTCCCAGTACTGCTGGGCCTCCAGTGTTCTGCCCATGTCTGTCTGTCCTGACTCCAGAATATCAGATTCTCCCTGCTTCCCTGTGAAGCCAGGAAGGCTGATGTGACTGTGCCTGTTTTACAGATGCGGACACTGAGGTCTAGAGGGCTGGTGTGCAGCAGAGCCAGATGAGTTCCTGAAATTCCTTTAGTTAGTAGGGAGACCTGAGTTTGGATGCTGGCAACCCAGGCAGTGGGAACAGGCCAGGTAAAGACATGGAGGTGGGACTCACAGTTTGTGGCTACGATGGAAGAAGGGCCTGGAAATCTGACCTCCTTGCTCTGTGGCCAGGATTGAAGGCTTCTCTGCCCTCTTTTCTCAGGTTCCCAATAAGGCTGCACAGAGGAACCCCCTGACTGTGGCAATGGAGGGGGGCCCAGCGGTCTGCTGCCAGGACCCTCGGGCAGAGTTGGTGGAGCGAGTGGCAGCCATGGATGTGGCCCACTTGGAGGAGATGGATGGCAGCCCAGAGCCCACCAGGAACTGTGTGGACCCTCCATCACGGGCCAGAGCTGCCTCCGTGATCCCCGGCGGTACTTCAAGATGCCCCGCCGCCCGGCCCAGCCTCTCGGCTAGGAAGTTCTCCCTGCAGGAGCGGCCAGCGGGGAGCTGCCTGGAGGCCCAGGCTGGGCCTTACGCCACAGGGCCTACCAGCCACATCTCCCCACGGGCGTGGCGCAGGCCCACCATCGAGTCCCACCACGTGGCCATCTCGGACGCAGAGGTTGGTGGGGCAGAGCTAGGGGGTGCCCACGAGCTTTTCAGTAGTCCTCAGTGAAGACCCTTTGCAGTTCCTATCCCTGCCACACAGCTGTCTGGCCTTTGGTTTGCGTACCCCCAGAGCTGAGGAGCTCACTACCTCACTACCTGGTCTCTTCCCACCCAGGGGAACTTCATCTGAGCCAATTGCTGCCTCCTGTAAGTCTCACCATTCCCACCCCCAGTCCAGGCCTAGGAAATAGGTCCCTCCCTTGTTCCCCCAAGAAGTCCTCTTAGAGATTTGAAGATAGACAATGCGTCCTCCTGTCCCCCAAGTCTTCCCCAGCTTGAGCCTTCCACCTCTAATCCTGCCTCTTAGAGTCTGCTCTGACTCAGAAGCTGCCAGCATGCTACCAGCCTCTGGGCTCCGTCCTTGCCACTTAGATCTGAAAGGGAACCCAAGTACGAGCAATCTACAGGCTTCAGAAGCTGAGCTTTTCACGCCTGAGCCAGGGCTCTGGTCTCCTGTCCCCAAGGCTCTCCTCATCTTTCTTGTCCATGCAGTCTCCTCATTCAGCTGCTTCTGGAAATACTTGCTCATGGGTTTCTCCCATCAGGGTCTCCCAGCCCTCAGCACCCAGGTAGGAATCAGTGCATTTTTTCCACCACTTCCTAGGGAGCAAAGCATAGGCGTGGTTCATCATTCATGTTTTCAAACATTGTCCAAGTCTCCTTGTCACTTTCAGCATCACTTTTGGCATTGGCACCACCTCACTTGCCTATGTAAACTTGAAAGGTTGGTGAGACCCAGGGTCTGGGAGCAAGGGGCCTGGGGCCAGGATGGGGCCCTGGACGTGCTCCTGGAGTGGGAGCAGTGCTGCTTCTGGATCAAGCTTTACCTGATGTCCTCTCTCTTTCCCCCACCAGGACTGTGTGCAGCTGAACCAGTACAAGCTGCAGAGTGAGATTGGCAAGGTAGGCCTGGAGGCAGGCCAGGAGCAGTGGGAACTTGTCTGGGGGATTTGCGGAGGCAGCCTGTCCAGATCCTCTGCTTGGCAAAATCCCCTCTCCTCCTCTGGGAATGTGAGGCTGGGCCAAGAAGGTCCTAGCCTGGAAATGAGGAAAGTTTTGTCCTCTATAGGAAACACCTGGGGTGGGGGGTGGGAGATGACTCCTGATTCCTGACTCCCCAGAGTTTTTTTGTTTTATGTTTTTTTTATAAATTTATTTATTTATTTGTTTTTGGCTGTGTTGGGTCTTCGATGCTGTGCGCGGGCTTTCTCTAGTTGTGGTGAGCGGGGGCTACTCTTCGTCGTGGTGCACGGGCTTCTCATTGCGGTGGTTTCTCTTAATGTGGAACACGGTCTCTAGGCGCGTGGGCTTCAGTAGCTGTGGCACATGGACTCAGTAGTTGTGGCTCGCGGGCTCTAGAGCGCAGGCTCAGTAGTTGTGGCACATGGGCTTAGTTGCTCCGCGGCATGTGGGATCTTCCCAGACAAGCGCTCGAACCTGTGTCCCCTGCATTGGCAGGCGGATTCTTAACCACTGCGCCACCAAGGAAGTCCCCTCCCCAGAGTTTTTGATGGAAGGGACTGGGGAAGGCATAGAGCTGTGTTGAGCCCGGCAGGGGCAGTGACCAGGGCATAGGAGCCCTCTCCCTGCCTGCCTGAAATTTATGCCCACTGGTGGCAGGGGTGGAGATGGGAAGCGGGAGGAGGGGGCTGGAGCCGTTCAGGCTCTCCTTCTCCTGGGCTAGTCCTGGGGGAGGCTGTCCTGTCCAGTGGGGGCTGACCTGTGTCTATCTGCAGGGTGCCTACGGCGTGGTGAGGCTGGCCTACAACGAAAGTGAAGACAGGCACTATGTGAGTCTGGGGATAGCTGGGCCCTAGGAGGCTGGGGGGTGGGCAGAAGCTGGGCTAAGACAGAGGACAAGGCTGCCTGTGAACGGAGTGAGCTCCCTCTAGTTGCGGCATGCAGGCTCTTTAGTTGTGGTGCGTGGGCTTCATTGCCCCGCGGCATGTGGGATCTTAGTTCTCTGACCAAGGATCGAACCCACGTCCCCTGCATCGGAAGGCAGATTCTTAACCACTGGACCACCAGGGAATTCTCGGGAATGAGCTTCTTGACCCTGGGAACATGCAAGCAGAGGCTGGAGGCCTCCAAGGGGAGAGCTCTAGAAAGGCTTGTGGGGGGATAGGGGTAAGGCCTAGGTTCAGGTACGGCTACCTCCTATCCCAGCATAACTGCAGCCAGTCCATAGCCTCAGTGCCAGTGGCAGATGCTCGTGTGCCTTTCTGGACCTCAGTCCACATGTAACCAGCCTGTTCTAACCCCTGGTGGCTTCACACAAGTGACATGTCTGCCCCTCCCTCCTCAGGCAATGAAAGTTCTTTCCAAGAAGAAGTTACTGAAGCAGTATGGCTTTCCACGTACGTATCTGTCCGGTCCTGGGCTTGGGAGCTCCTGGCCTGGGGGCAGAGGGGGAGGAGACCTCGGAGGCTGGTTTTTGTTAGGACTGGGGGCAGACAGGGAGAGCGTGAGCAAAGGCCTGGTGGTGGGACTGTGCTTGGGGGGTTGAGGCCAAGGCCATGGTCTTGCAAGATTCTTGCTTGAGGCTGGTCACAGGGCCGTGGTGAGGCCCAGCCTTCTGCAACTGGCTGGACCCCCCTTCCTGGTCACAGGTCGCCCTCCCCCTAGAGGGTCCCAGGCTGCCCAGGGAGGACCAGCCAAGCAGCTGCTGCCCCTGGAGCGGGTGTACCAGGAGATTGCCATCCTGAAGAAGCTGGACCACGTGAATGTGGTCAAGCTGATCGAGGTAGGTGGTGAGTCAGTGAGGCCTGTGGAGTAGCCTCTGGTGCAGGGGGCACTTGGCACGGACCCAGGGGTCCTGCTGAGGGAAATATGCCAAAGGCAGGGCCAGAATTGGGGTGGGGACTGCCGGGAGGCTTCTGGGGTCAGTTCAGGCTGGTCTGGGATGTTCTCAAGTTCTCATGGAGGGGAACGAGCTGCCCCAGAGGCAAGAAGTGAGGGAGGCAGGAGGGGAAGAGGGGCTGGGTGCCATGTGGTGAACCCAGGTCAGGGCCAGTGATTTCTGAGGCCTCATCTGCCTGGTGCCTGCATAGTTCCTGCTCCATCGTCCAGGGTGGCTGCGGAGCACACTACGGGTCCTGGGGCTGGTGAGGATGAGGAAGCCTGGGATGCCCACCCCATAACTCCCCAAGACTCACCCTCATGTCTGCTCCCTCTCACCAGGTCCTGGATGACCCAGCTGAGGACAATCTCTATTTAGGTGAGTGACCCAGCTCATCCCCAAAGCAGCTTACCCCGGTGGGTCTGAGTGCTCCCCGGGGACACACTTGACGTTCAGATGGGCCATGTGCAACGCACTGACCTCCTGGGGGCAGGGAGGAAATACATGTTCTCAAGGACCAGATTCTCTTGCCCAGCCCTGCTGAGCCAGGCTCAGAATATCCAGTTAGATTCAACAAATATTCCCAAGCCCCCACTCCACTGATCGGAGAGATGGTGGATCAGATAGATACAGGAAGTAGGCTATGTGATGTGGGTTCCCAGACTCCATCTGATAACTCTGTGCCTCAGTTTCCTCACCTGTAAAATGGGGATAATAATGGTATCTACCTCATAGTGTTGATGTGAGAAGTAAATGAGTTATTATATACAAGACACATTAGCTATTATTAGTAATAGTATGCAGTTGTTATTACTTAAGTCCTTGGTGCCTGATTCAGGGCTGGGCTTAGCGGCTCTCAGGGAATGGGCCAGAAGGAACAC
Organism: Balaenoptera musculus; assembly: GCF_009873245.2. NCBI lineage: Eukaryota > Metazoa > Chordata > Mammalia > Artiodactyla > Balaenopteridae > Balaenoptera > Balaenoptera musculus. The sequence goes on along the minus strand of NC_045804.1, from coordinate 47,976,807 downwards.
TGGCTTAGGAATCAGAGGCCAAGTCTTTAGCCTCCACTCCCTCTCCTATCTGCCTATCTGCTATGACCTGTGGGAACACTCCTGCCCCTTCTCTGAGGTTCAGTTTCCCCCCTATAAAAGGGGTCTATGTTGATGGTCCTCACTCGGCACCTGAGAATCTAGTGAGGCAGGTCCATAGTCGACCCACTCTCATTTACTTCCTCTGATACCCTGGGACCCCTGTCCTATCCCTCCCTCAAGTATGGCTGGATGCCTGCCCCCTCTCCCACCCTCCAGAACAGGGAGGAACCTTGGCATCGGCTGTTTTTTCAGCCTGGCTGCACCTTACCTACTCTTCTTTTCTTCTCTTTTCTTTCAGTGTTTGACCTCCTGAGAAAGGGGTGAGTTCCCCATCCCGATCAGGCAGGTCAAGTCTTCCTTTCCCTCCCTGTATCCCTAGTCCTGGGGTCAGCTACTCTAGTGAAAAAAAGAGGTCCAGGCTCTGTCCTTAGGGAGCTGTGGTCTGGGTTGGGAAGTGGGGGCAGAACGAGAGACCAAGAGGATGGTTCTTTGAAGGCCGGTGGGGTCAGTGAGACTGGAATAGCCAGGGAGGCCTCAGGAAGAGGGCGTGGGTTTCGAGCCAGGCCTTGAAGAACTGGAAAGAAGATTTTGATGGAGAAGAGGGAGAAGAAAGGAATATTTCTCCAGCAAAAGTATAGAGATGGAACTCAACTCTCATCTGTATTCAAATCACAAAGAGTTCTTTCAGTTTTACAAGTTTGTGAGTTGGGTGGCTGGGACCCCATTCACTCCCATTTACAAGAAGGGAAGCTGAGGTTCAGAGAGGGTAAGTGGCTTGCCCAAAGTCACACAGCAAGTCACTGATGAAATCTAGGGTTGTAACTCATGTTTGCCTTGTCTGACCTTCTCAGGGTATGTGCAGAACAGCAGACATGCAGTAAAGGGCACGGGGCTGGGTGGACTGGGGGCCCTAACTGCCAAGGCCTTGAATACAGGCTGTGACTTGTCTCTCTGCCTGGGAGGCTACCTAAAGACCAATTCGGGGAAGGGGCAGGGAGTGGTGTCCTTTTAAGACTCAGGGGCTTTCAGCATTTTTGACCTCCATTAAAAGTAAGAAATACAAGTTTTACATTGCCATCCATATCTGTAATTGAAACCAAAGTTTTATAAAACAGTGTATTACATGTGATAGACTCTGATATATTCTACTTCATTAGGAAAAAAAAAAAAAAAAAAAAAAAAGCAGTAGGCATCCACTGAATTGATTTCATGACCTTCTTGGTCCTGGACCTACAGTTTGAAAACACTGCCCTAAATGTCATCTTCACAACTGTTTGATTATAGATAATTGAGTACTTAGAAGAAGGAATACCAAGCCAATCAGAAATTAAAATAAAGCTAATTTGAAATTGTAGTCATTGAAAAGGGATATTTGCGTCTATGCGTGTTTTCAAATTTTCATTATATGGGAGAAGAAGCTACTATCTTGGGTTTTAGGGACCCGTTCGAGCATAGAGGGCTCCCAAAAGGTCCCGAGGGGTCTGTACGACCCAGCCCCTGTTCCCCTCCACCTGACATCTGCCTTTACTCATCCTGATTCCGGCTAAACATCCCTCCTCCCCGCCCTCCCCATAGGCCGGTCATGGAAGTGCCCTGCGACAAGCCCTTCCCCGAGGAGCAAGCTCGTCTCTACCTGAGGGACATCATCCTGGGTCTTGAGTACTGTGAGTGAGGGGCTGCCTGCCCCCCTGGGGCTGGAGACCCGGGGGGAGTGGAGGGGACACAAGAGGAGACGGAGCCCAGGCTGAGCAGGCTCTGAGCAGTTCCTGTCAATCAGTGCTGATTTACCAATCATCTTTAGCTGGGGGTGGGGAAATGGGCGTGTGGGCGGGGCCGAAACTTCCTGAACAGGTAGGGTGGCGGCAGACTTCACTGGGCATGCGCCAGGTCCTTCTCGGCGCCTGGTCGTCACCGCGTCGGCCTGCGCCTTGGATGTTCAGCGTGTATCTCACCTCTGCTGAATTCTTAGCCAAGCTTAGCCTCTCCACTGGGCCTCGAGAGCTGTGGGAAGGAATTTATGTCCAGCGGCTCGAGGAAGAGTCTGTCCTGGCATGGGGCCAGTGGGTGGTAGCAGAGTCGGTTTACTGTGAGGGGCCCTAAGGTGATGAGAGCTCAGAAGGGAGGATGTTAGTTTAGCCTCTATCATCTGTGGAATTCATTTATTCATTCATTTATCCATTTACGAGTACCTACTAAGTGCCAGCTGGGGGCGTGTAGATGCCAAAGACCCAGAAGTGATCTCAAGGATCTTGCAGCCTAGTGGGAGGGGCGGGAACCTAAGCAGTGCCTGCCAAGGCTGGGGAGGCACAGGGGCTGTCAGAGCACTAAGGGACCAGGGGTGGCTTCCTGGAGGAGGCCACTTATGAGCAGGGTCCTGAAAGATGAGTAGGAGTTCGTTGGCTAGTTTGAGGCATGGTGGGAGGGAGTACACCAGGCGGAGAGAACTGCATGACAGCGGCACAGAGGGGAGTACTATTTGAGACTGGGAGAAGTTCAATTTGGTTAAGTCCAACCTGGGAGCCAGGGTTAGGGAAAGGCGGTGCTGTAAACACTGTCCAGGCTGCACGTGAGGGCTGGGAATGCCTCCATAGAGGACTTTCATGACTTCATCCTGTCAGCCTTGTGAGCCCCTGAGGGCTTCGAGCAGGGGAGGGGAGTAGAGTAATAGGATTTGCGTCTTGGAAAGCTCTGTCTGGCAGCGTATGGTGGCTGGATGGAGGGCAAGAGGCCACCAGCTGGTCAGGGAGGAGGCTGGTTCTACAGCCCAACTGACAGATGGTGAGGCCTGGATTAGGGCAGTGGCAGCGGGGAGCATATGTGAACGAGGTGGGGTGGGCAGCATTGGGTGACTAACTGGTCATGGGGAGAAGAGGGCCCGCAGGCACCTAGGGTTCTGGCCTGGTTTGGGGAGTGGGGCACAGCCCATCCCTCTGAAATCTCAGCTTGGTTTATCAGAAGCATATTCTCTCCCTAGGGGGACAGGTGAGGACCAGCTGAGGTTTGACCTGCAGTGACTGTCTTTATCTCATTTGAGCCACTCCAGTGCCTTCATTTTAATGCTGTCTTTGTACCTATGGGGAAACTGAGGCACAGAGAGGGGAGGGCTTTGCAGAAAGTCCTAACAAGGGCCTAGAGGTGTGAGAAGGGGGCATTTCACCCTGGTGTGGTCGGCAGCAGACACAACCCTATACCAGCTCGGCTTCCACCCACTTCTTGTCCTGGGCCTGTTGTCTCCCATCCTCTCTCCCTGCAAAAAAAAACAAAACAAAAAAGCAGAAAAAACAAGCTAATCCCATCTGGCTCTTGGGTAAAGCCTCATCAAGACCCAGCTAACCATGATGAAGGGCTTTCTGGAGTGATCCGGTCAGCACCAGGGACTGGACAGGCAGACAAATGGTGGCACCCGGTGCTGAAGACCCGCCTTGTGATTCTGGCCCCCAGAAGGGAGAGCTGAGGCTGCCCGGGGAAGGCCCTGTGGTCGGGGAGGCTCAGGCCTGATTCTTACAGACGGGGCAAGTGCAGCCATGCAGGTAGGAGAAGCAGTCGGATCTGGAATATATCTCACAGGTCCAGTCCTTAGAACTTGCTGCTGAATTGGATGTGGGGTCTGAAGGAGAGAGCAGTTGAGATTTTTGGCCTGAGCAGCTGATAATATGGCCATTAACTGAATGGCAAAGACTAGAAGAGGAGCAGAGCTTTTCTGTTCTGTTTGTTTGGCGGTGGTGGTGTGTGTGTGTGTTTAGGCGGGGGGGAGGGGTGCCGGGGGGGGGCGGGGGTTGCAGACAAGAGAAATCAAGTTCTCAATTAAATATGTGATTGACAAATACTGAGGTATATGTTGAGATGTCTATGGGATATCCATGTGGATAAAGAGCTGCGAGTTCAAGGGAGATGCCAGGGTTTGAGATAAGAATCTGAGCCCACTTTCCATGGTCAAATACACAGCCTCCTGAGCCTCTGTGTTCTGATGGGTGTGTGTCAAATGCTTTGTGTGTACCTGGCACATAGGAGGCAATCGCTATAGGGCCATGGGTCCTGTTGTTATTCTTATTAATATATGATGCTCACTCCCTCTGCCCCCAGCCTTCCTCTCCTTCTCCTTCCCCCTCCCCTTCCCTCCTTCCCGTTCCATCTTCCCTCCTCTCCAACATCCTGGGGTCTGTTGGTCCAGGGGAACGTATTTGTTGAGCAGGGAGCCCATAAGTGGATGGCTGTGGGATGAGGTCAGTGCCTTGTCTCTGCTGGGACATCCCTGGCCGTCTCAGCCTGAGCTGCCCGTCTCTTCCCGGCAGTGCTGGACCCAGGAAGCAGGGTGGGCGCTCAGCCTACTAGAGAGGGCCGACCCTTACCCCGGCCACATTCATCCCGGCAGTCCCAAGGCCTGGGGTGCCCTCCCTCTCCAAAACTGCATCAGCCCAGAGTCCCTAGGGCTGAGGCGGTACCTCTGCAGGATACCCCACAATCCCACCCTCAGTCCGAGGAACAGGGACAGCTGTGACAGGCTGGGTGGGGGGATGGAACTGGGGAAAGATTTTGATGGGCTTCAAGCCTGTAGACAACACTCACATGGGAGGGCCAGGGATGGCCTATGGAGGACCCCTTCCCCCAGTTTCCTCTGACGTCCACCCTCAGTGGCAGGTGCCTTGATTGCCATGGAGAGAGCACTGGACTTGGGGTCCAAAGATTCCTAAGAGTCCAGTCCTGGCTCTGTTACTAACAGCCTAGGTTAGTGTCTTCACTGCATAGCTGAGCAGGGGGCCCTGAAGTCCTCTTCCGAGGTCCTCGAGAGCTGCATGTGTGTGGCGGACAGGAAGTCCCAGCTCCTTTTCTCCTGGAGTTTGAAGCAGCCTCCACGGCCAGGCGAGAGCAGGTGGGGGGTCTGGGCGGCAGGGCCCCAGGCCAGCGCTCGAGCTGCCTCTCTCTGCAGTGCACTACCAGAAGATCATCCACAGGGACATCAAGCCATCCAACCTGCTCCTGGGGGACGACGGGCACGTGAAGATCGCCGACTTCGGCGTCAGCAACCAGTTTGAGGGGAACGACGCTCGGCTGTCCAGCACGGCTGGGACCCCAGCGTTCATGGCCCCTGAGGCCATTTCTGAGTCCGGCCAGAGCTTCAGTGGGAAGGTGGCTCCCAGGACCCGGGCTGGGTTGGGGTTCAGGTGGAGGGGTGGGAGTACGTGCCACGGGGTCCCATTTCCAACCTGAGGGTGCCAGGGTCCTCATGTCTCAGGAGGGACCGAACATGGTCCCCTCCCTCACGTTTGCCTCGTTCTGGAGTCCGACAAACTCCCCCAACTTGGGCCTCCTCTCGTTCTCCAGCAAAACGGCCCCAAGTCTTCCCTGCAGGTACTTCCCGCCAGCTACTCTGTGCTGAGTTCTGGGCTGGGCTGTGGAACAGACGGAGCCTGGACGGCCCAGCTCCCTGCCCTTCTGGTCATGGTGCCAGGGCAGGAGAGCTCGTGTCTGGGGGGACATCAGAGGTTCCCCTGACTTCTTGGATACGGCAGCCTTTGAACTAGGCCTTGAAGAATGGGGAGAATTTGAGCAGGAGGTGGAGCCCAGAGAACAGACAAGAGAACTGAGGGGCACAGTGGGGCTTGGGCAGAGTTTAAAGGGTCTGGAAGTCCTAAGGGTCTGGGCTTTGTCCTAAGTGACAGAGGCAGTGGCAAAGCTTTCTGAACAGGGACTGTGGTTCTGTGTGTCCCCGGGCACATCCTGCTCTACCCTGTGAAGTATTGGCTGCCCCACTGTGGTCCTGCCATGGAGGAAATGGTCGAGAGGCACTTGGACATGTGTGTGAGTGTGGAGCTCAGGAGATGGCTGTAGATAGAGATTTTTTTTTTTTAACTTTTAATTTTGATATAATTCCAAATTTACAGAAAAATTGCAAGAATAATACAAAAAACTCCCCTATATCTTTTATTCAGATTCACCAATTATTGACATTTTGTCCCATTTACCTTTTCACTGTCTCTCCCTATATTTATAGAAGTTGGAGACATTATGCCCCTTTATCACTAAATACTTCTGGAGATATTTTCTGAGAACAAGGACGTTCTCTTACATAACCTCAGTACAGTTATCAAAGTTAGGACATTTATCATTGATAAAAGACTGTTATCTAATCGACCTTATTCAGATTTCATCAGTTGTCCCCATACTGTCCTTTAATGCCTTTTCTTTTTCTGGTCCAGGATCTGATTCAGGGTCAGTCACTGCATTCACTTGTCACGTCTCTTTGGGGTCCTTTAATCTGGAAAAGTGGCTTGGCCTTGACATTTTTGAAGAGAACAGGCCTGTTATTTTGTAGAATGATGTCAGTTTGCGTTTGTCTGGTGTTCCCTGATTGGATTCAGATGAGGCATCTGTGGCAGGAATACGGAGGCAGAGATTTAAGAATCATTCACATAAGAGAGAAAGTGGATACCAGGAGAGGAGGTGGGGTTCCAGAGGAGGAACTTGTAGAGAGAGGGAACATTCAAGGGCACAGGAAAGCCCCAAGGGGTTGTGGAGGTAGCTGAGGGCCAGGGGCTGTTCTGGTGTCGGAAAGAAGGTGGATGGTGGCTTTTCCAGTGGATCATCAGGAAGAGGGATGACTTCTAGAAGCCAGAGCTGGTTTAGCGAGTATAAGTTCAACATATACTGTTGTTTCTGGGGTGCGTCTGTGTCGTGCGTACAGCAAATGCGACCCTGTAGATGAAGGGGGTTTTGTACCTGTTGAGCTGGAAACATGTCTGGTTTGGGCCCATTCCAAGGAGACTTGGAAACCCTTGACAGCAAGGGCCCTGGTCTGGCTGTCCCTGTGTCCCCAGTGCTCAGCACAGGGTCCAGCATGGAACAGGGGCCTGGGAGTGTTTGTTGAGTGAATACATGACTGAGGAAGGAGGTTCCCCACTTGCCCTCTCCCATGGCCCACTGAAGCTGGGTGACCAAGGGGTGTCAATTCCTTTTGGGGGACTGATATGAGCTGTTTCTTTCTAGGCCTTGGACGTGTGGGCCACAGGGGTCACGCTGTACTGCTTTGTCTATGGGAAGGTGAGTGCTGGGTGGGCTGGCAGAGCTGGGGCAGCCCTGGCACCATGGGCTGGGCACCATGGGCCAGGATGCATGACAGATGCAGGCCCTGCCTTTGTGTCCTTAAGTAAAGTGACTTTTGAAAGAGCCCACCCAGCTCAAAGAAGACGGAAGGAAAAGGGACTTTTCTGTTCTCCTCGTGTCCCCTTGGGGGGATGGATTCATGTGCAGGAGTCCTGGGACAGCAGACATCCCAAGGGAGGTATAGATGGTGCCATTCATTCATTCACATATTCACTCATTCATTCATTCAACAAATTGTCCTTGACCTCTGCTCTGGGTCAGGCCGGACACCCAACCTTGACGTGCCGAGATCCCTGTCCGCAGGTGCTCCCACTCCAGGGACTGTGCTGAGGCATAGGAGGGAATCTCAGGGGACATGTTCCCAAACGTCAGGCCCCGGCAGTGCAGGCCTTGCTGCGAGTGGTTGTCACGCACTCATTCATTCAGCCCACACTTGTTGAGCATCTCCTGTGGGCTAGGACCTGAACAAGTTAGACGAGGTCCCCCCCATCTCACTAGGAGCCCAGAGCTGCCCCCAGCGAGCTGAGGCGCTGGGCCCCGCATCCTTTGTCTCTCCCCACCGCAGTGCCCATTCATCGATGATTTCGTCCTGGCCCTGCACCGCAAGATCAAGAATGAGGCCATCGTGTTCCCAGAGGAGTGAGTTGTCCACCACGGGCCCCGCCCACCCCCAGGGAGGCGTGTCTGGGTTTTAGCAGAGCCCACCCCAGCAGAGCCTGCAGATCTGGAGGTTGGGGTGCTGCTCCCTGGGAGCAAATGGAGGGAGATGTGAGCGGGGTCTCAGACATCTGGGTTGGATCTCATTGAACAGATGGGAACTCTGAGGCTGGGAGTGGGGCAGGGATGACCCCAGGTCACACATTCATCCTGCTGCTTCACTGAAGGCCTCCAGGAGGCCAGTGGCATCAACCCCATGCAGACCCTGCACCCGTGGGGAACCTCCACCTTCTCCACACGGGGTGGGGGAGCTTCACGATGCCAGTGCGCTCCCCCGTTTCACAGATGGAAAAGTGGAGGCTCAGTGGGCCTGGGATTTGAAGCCACTCCCTCCCCCTTGCCCCTTCCTTTGTGACTGAGGTCTCTGAGCCCAGAAGGACTGTTTGGAGAGGCCTCCCCACCCATCCACAGTTCTTCCGATTATGATGCCAGCTACCATGGCAGCCAGCCGGAGCCCCCTAGCGCCTCACTTTTCAGGGCCCTTTTACCATCTGCGCAGAGTGCCCAGGTCAGAAACCAACCTGGGAGTTGTTCTCGGTGTCCCTGCCCCTCGCACCCATTTCCTGTCCGGCCCCAAGCCGTGCTGAGTCCATCTCTTACATTTCTCTTGGTTCCATTGCAACGGCACCCCCTGCCTAGTTCAGGCCTCTGCCTTGTCCAACTAACGCAGTCAGGCCAGAGTGACCCTGATGAAGTGCAACAGATCTCACTACGCCGCCTGCTGAAAGTTTTTCCAAGGCTTCCCAAAGCCCACAAGAAGAGGCACGCCCTGGCCCGGGCATTCAGGGACCCCTGGGTCCCCCCACCTGCTCACCTGCCGCCGGCTCCCCGCTCCCTGCTGCCATCCCCACGGCACTGGCTTCCTCCCCTTTCCTGTGACTGCCTGTCTCCCAGCCTTCCCTCACCACTGCCACTCCCCCCTCCCCCCATCCTCCTGCGGTATATCCTTCTCCCCAGCCCAGGAGTTTGAAAAGGGATTAAGTGTCTAGGACAGCAGAGGGAGCCAAGGTCATAGCCCTGAGAGTAGGTTCCTTCTCCCAAGAATTGAAGTAGCAACGAAGCCTGAAGTTTAAGCAGAGACAGTCGAAGCTGATGTGGGGCTGAGTCCTGCTCTCCTCCCCCTGAGTCTCACCCCTGCCCTCCCTCTTCTGGGTGGCGGTGAGCCTCGGTTTCCTCCTCTGTCAAATGGGTATCTTCCCTGGCCACCTCCCAGGCGGAGGAGAAGATAAGATGGTGAGTGGGGGCGAAGGCCTCTTGGGGGTCCCATAAAGCAACTCTTCTCACATTATCCTTGCCATCTCTGCCTCCCAGGGGGTGTCCAGCACCCATGGGACCCCGTTTGTGTCTGTGACCTCTGCCCCCTGAGGAAGACTGCTTTACTTCATACTCAGGGGAGAAGGATATCCATACGCTTGTTCTGGAACTCTCTCCTTCCACCCTGGTACCTTTGGGGGTGTCCCTCCTGCTCTCTGAGAAGGAGGGTCGGTGGTGTCTCTGCCCTGGTGTGCACTGATCAGGGAAGCCTGGAGCAGGGTGGGATGGAGAGGTGGGAAGCAAAGGACCATCAGCTGTCTCTCCCTCATCTCCTTCCTTCCCCTTCTTTAGGCCAAAGGTCAGCGAAGAGCTCAAGGACTTAATCCTGAAGATGCTAGACAAGAACCCTGAAACAAGAATTGGGGTGCCAGACATCAAGGTTGGGGAACCAGAGGTGCTGGGCTGGGCTGGGCCACAGAAAACAGGCCTCGATTTCCCCTTCTGGGGAGCCTTACACCGGGGACATCTGTGTATTGGGTTGGGGTTTGGGGTTTTTGGACTTTGGACCCTCAAGGCGACTGCTGGTGGAATGCCTGGGTCCCTTGCTCGCCGACGTCTGTCGCCTGTGGCCCTGACCCTCCCTGCCCTCTGCTCCGCAGTTGCATCCCTGGGTGACCAAGAATGGGGAGGAGCCCCTTCCCTCGGAGGAGGAGCACTGCACCGTGGTGGAGGTGACCGAGGAGGAGGTGAAGAACTCAGTCAAGCTCATCCCCAGCTGGACCACGGTGGTAAGAGGATGGGGGTGGAAGGTGCCGACTCCTGGGAGGGCCTGGGGGGGGAGGCGTGGCTGCCGCCTGAGACTAGCTCTGTGCTGGGCCCTGTGGGGGGCAGAGGGCTTCCTGGTTGGCCAGCCCCGATGCTGGGCCCCTGAGGCCACCATTCCGCTAGAGGCCCACAGGAACAAGGTCACATTATTCAGCCTCGTGGGAGGGAGACCAGGAGGTGTGGTGAGGAGAGCGAATGATTTAAATATACTGCCCTCACTGAGTGTCAACATTCACCACGACCGGAGAAGCATTTCCTTCCTTCCTTCCTCCCTCCCTCCCTCTCTTTCTTCCTTCCTAACGTTTATTGAACTTCTGCTATTTTCCAGGCACTGGACTAGGTGCCAAGGACATGACAGGGAAAAGGCCTAGGTTGCCTTTGATTTGGAGACGTGGTCCCGGGGCCCCCGCATGTCAGGCAGACGCCACCTGTGTGCTCCCTCCACTCTCCTCTCATGTTTCAGCTTTTCGCATCCTCCTCTGGACATCTACCACGTTAACAGTTGGAAGTTATTAACGTAGCCCCTGATGGCCATCTGGTTTTTTTGGGGGGGGACACGGAGAGCCATGGCTTTCCCTGCGCTGAGGTTTCACAGTGAGTCGGGGTGAGCACAAGGCCAGGAGAGCGAGCTGGGGCCTGTGCCTGGCATGGGGTCTGGCCTGTGCACTTCATGCCTCCCTACTGGGTCCAGTAGGGCCAGCGGGCTACAGTCCTGTGCTCTACAGAGCTCCAGGGCTGTATGGGGTCCCCGGAATTGTCAGCTCCCGTAGGGTCCCTATTTCCACTTCCCTGGTCTTAACCACCATACTCTCTTTTCTTTTTTTTTTTTTTTTTTTTATTTATTTTATTTATTTATTTTTGGCTGTGTTGGGTCTTTGTTGCTGCACGTGGGCTTTCTCTAGTTCGCGGCGAGCGGGGGCTAGTCTTCGTTGTGGTGCGCGGGCTTCTCATTGCAGTGGCTTCTCTCATTGTGGAGCATGAGCTCTAGGCGCGTGGGCTTCAGTAGTTGCGGCACGCGGGCTCAGTAGTTGTGGCTCACGGGCTCTAGAGCACAGGCTCAGCAGTTGTGGCACACGAGCTTAGTTGCTCTGTGGCATGTGGGATCTTCCCGGACCAGGGATCGAACCCGTGTCCCCTGCATTGGCAGGCGGATTCTCAACCACTGAACCACCAGGGAAGCCCCATACTCTCTTTTCTAAACCACTGGAATCGCCTCCCAGGTTGTCCCCCTGCCCTTCCTCCACGCTTGCCCCCACTACAGTTAACACTCAACTCAGCAGCCAGGGTGGTCCAGTGACCTGGCCATGTCCCTTCTCAGCTCAGACCCTGCTCACTCAGGCTCCCATGTTGCTCAGAGTAAGAGCCATGCGCCTGACTGCCTGCCAGACCCTGCCTGGCCTGCCTGCCCCCCTTTCCCCTGCCCACCTCCTCTCCTCCCTCCGTTCACTCCGACCGTGGAAGCTGCCGCCCCAGTGCCTTTGAACATCCCTTCCCTCCGCCTGGGGTCCTCTGGCCCAGATGTCCGCAGGACCGCTTCCTCATCCCTTCAGGTCTTCACTCCACAGTCACCTTCTCAGTGAGAAGTGAGTGAACCTTCCCGGCCCCTTATCGAAAATTCCAACCTCCTCTTTGTCATACCTTATCCCCCTTCCTTGTTTTATTTTTTCCTCCTGAGCCCTTACCACTAACTAACATATATTCTACTGATCTGTCTTATTTATTGCCTGTCCCCGCAACTAGAATATAAGCTCTATGAGGGCAAGAATTTTTGTCTCATTGTGGTCCCTGTGCCTCGAATAGTGTCTGGCATATGTAGGCGCTCAATAAATACTTTCTGTTGGAAGGAAGAAGGAAGGAGGGAAGAAGTGAAGGCACCCCGATGCTATGTTGGTGTGTGAGAATTTGCGTGCGTGTGGGCAGGAGGATGGAGCTGTCCTTGTAGCGGGAGGAGGGACAAAGTCAGAGAGCTCGGGCACAGCAGCCTGTCCCCTCCTGGCACCCCCCCAGGCCACTGCGCAGCTCCTCTCTGGCCCCTGGGACAGCCTCTTCTCGACTCCATCCTTCCTGTGTAGCCAGAAGGCATTTCCTAATTGCACTCCCCATGCCCTCAGCCTGGCATTCCAGACCCTTCCTGGTCTGCTCCTGGCCTCTGTGCCCGCCACGCACCAGATGCACCGGGCTCCTCGCCGTTCCCGGAATTCACCCTCAACCACCTCCCCTCCGTGCTCTTGCCATTTCTTCTGCTTGGGATGCTCTTCCTTGCTCTGCCCAAGGAAAGGGAGCTTCAGCAGGGCCCACCCAGCAGCCTCCCCGTCCGGGAGGCAGGGTGGAGGCTGCCAGTGAGTCTGGGAACCCGGGGCCTGTGTCCCTCACGCTGATGTGTCTTCCCCAGATCCTGGTTAAGTCCATGCTGAGAAAGCGTTCCTTTGGGAACCCGTTTGAGCCCCAGGCGCGGAGGGAGGAGCGGTCCATGTCTGCCCCGGGAAGCTTATTGTCGTAAGTACTGGTGGGCTGAGGCCTGCAGGGTGCTCCCTGCGGTGGGGTGAGGCCTGTGGCCCCTCCCCTCACTCTCAGCATCACCAGGCTGTGCAGGCTGAGCCCGGAGCCTGGGGACTCGGCCAGGCCTCAGAGCAGGGCCCTGTCTGCACCTCTGTTCTCAGCCCACGGCAGCCTAGTCGAGGTTTGCAGGCAGACCTCTTTGTAGAACGTTGGTCTGTGTGTGGAGGGAGGGACGCTTCTGCTGACTCTTCCTGGTCTGGGGGCGGGGTGGGTCAGCTGCCTTCCTGAGTGGCCTGTGCTGTACATCTGGCCATTGCCGAGGCCGTGCACCCAGTCAGCACTTCGTAAATGCTTGCTCAGCGAGTAAGGACAGGCAGGCTGGTGACGACGATGATGGGCCAGGGAAGAGGAACCCCCAGTGCTGCAGGCTCCTGCCTGAGAGCCCGGCAGGTACATTCGCCACCTCCCGGGGGAGGGCAGAAAAGCAGTTCCCCAGACCTCCGTGGGCCTTGCCCTCAGCGTTTCCACCTTCTTCCACTGAAATAAAAGTTTGGGATGCTGACAAGGCCTGCTGGAGTTTGCGCACAGACCTGCAGAGAGAAAACAGTAAGGGGGTCCTGGACCAGAATGTGGTCCTGGGACTTGGGTCGCCTTCCTCTAGCCTGCGAAGGGAGCTGCGGGACAGAGGGGCTGTGCCAGCCAGCCCGCTCTGCGGAGGAGATGTGCCCCCCTGGGAGGTGAGTGGCGGCCGCCGTCCAGGTACGTCGGCCTCTGGGGAAGGAGCAGTTTCACTTGTGCCGTCCAGGGGCCCAGATGTGGGTTTCGTCTGTGTGAGACCACCCTCTTCAGACGTACGGGGTCCCATCATAGTGGACAAGCTGGTGTCTGCTCCCTGCCAGAGGTTGCTTGCACCCAGGGAGGTCCATGTGCCAACCTCTTGCCCTCCTCTTGACAGACTCCCTGGCCTAAGTGGGGTGAGCTCTGGCGCCTGGGAGAGGCCTCGACTGTCCAAAGCTTACTTCCTGTTCCCTGTCTCTTCTGTGAGGTGGCCAGGCCTAGGGAAGGGGTTCCCTGGGCTCTTTTAGATCTGCGGGCTGCGATGCTGGAATTGGGCATAGTGTAGGGGACCACGTATTCTGTGTCCAAATGGAGCCGCTCTGGAGAGCGAAAGAGGAAGCTATTACTAACTATGCCGGGGACAACAGGCAGAAACTAGGACCACGAGGCGCGAACCTGGACGTCTGGTCTCCAGCTCAGTGTCTGTGACTCGTCGCCCCCTAGTGGTGGTTCAGGCCAGTCACAGGCCAGGGACGCATCCACGCAGGGCACAGGGCTGGGCATCAAGAGTACAATTGAACAAGGCAATCGTTGTCCTTTCACGGACATGTTAATGGGGAGACAGGTCAGTTCCTTCATCTGGACTGTGAAGGGATTGGGCTTAATACTTCCCAGCTGTAACATTCTATAGTTCTGTGACTCAAGTTTAATTTTGAAAAGCAGGTTTTACCTCATCAGAGTCCGAACATTTGTCCTTGATTGTCTCTGTTTTTTATGCTTCGGGATAATTGTTGAAACTCTACAGTAGATTTAAATGGGATTGATCCTTTTTAAAGGTATCAAAATCCACTCATTGATCATGTTTAAAAAAAAAGGTCTTGGGGGAAAAAAGCAGATACAGGAATCTACTGGATATGTGACAGAATCCTGAGACCAACAGGTAGAATCTGTCCTGTGAACAAAGAAGAGAAAATGCAAAACCAAAGCCCTTCGACGCAGGACCATGGGGGCTGATCTAGGCCAACCTAGGAGGCCTGTGACCTGGCTGGTCCTTGAGGATGCAGGGAAGTCAGCTCAGGAAGGTCAGACCTGGAGAGGCTCCGGAAGCCAGGCTGGGAAATCTAGACTTCGTCTCCAGGCAGTAGGGAGCCATGGAGGGTTGTGGGCTGAGACTAGGGGTGAGGAAACCAGCAAGGGACCACAGTGCGGGAGGGTGAGACTGAGATGAGCTTAGAAAGTAAGTGAGGGGGGATTTGAGAGATGTGGATATAAATGCCTGTGTGTGTGAGTGTCCTCGTGCATGCATGTTCTGACCCCTGAGGTCCCTCTGCCTCTGGTGTCCCCTGAACAGGAAAGACGGGTGTGGTGAAGGAGGCAAAAGCCCGGAGCTCCCCGGCGTCCAAGAAGATGAGGCTGCGTCCTGAGCCCCTGCATGCGCCCAGGGCCGCCCGGCAGCACGCTCATCCTGCGCCTCCAAAGGCCCACTGCCCTCCTGCCAACAGCCGGCGCTGCGGGCAGGGGGCTGGGGACTGCGGCCCCTCTCCCGGCCCTCCTCCCCTGTCGTGCTGCATGACCTCCGCAAGTGCGTGTCCAGGGACAGGATCGGAATGTGTGTCACCTGGGGTTTGGGGGGGGTAGGGCTCCCACAAAGCCTTTTGTTTCGTCCTGGCTCTCCCTGGCGCGACCCATTCTTTGGGGAAACTGGGTGCCCGTGGTGCCTTAGAAACCTCACCGGCTGGTTGGCAAGGCCCAGGGGCAGGAGGCAGGAAACCAAGATGGCAGGTGGAAGCCTCGTTTGCTACCACTGCAGAGGCCGGGCGGGCGTGGCTCAGCTGCCACCTGCACAAGGAGGGGTGTACCCTGCCCTCCTCAAGGGGGCACTGCCAGAGCTCTTGTCTACTGAGAACACTGACGTGGAGGCTCTGAGCCCTTGGTGGGTATTCCTGGGCCTCACTGGGGCGGGGGCCAGTACTGGAGAATCCAGATTCCGTTTCTGTTATCTTTTTTTTGGTAACTTGGTGGGGGAGGCAGGTGCAAAGCTCTGCCTGGGAACACGTATCGAGCTTTCCTCCGGCTTTGGGTGGTTCCCAGCATACCCACCATCACTTGGCAGCCAAGTGGATTGGACTGGCCTTCCCGGATTGTGTTTCACACTCTGGAGGATGGGCTGAGTGAGGCTTTGAGCAGAGGCCCGAACCAGGAGCACCACCCTTCCCTGCCCGCCTCCCTCCCTCCCCCCGTGGCTCCCCAGAGCCGTGGCTGCCAGAGATACCAGGGCTGACATCGACCGAGGGCCCTGGACTCACAGGGCTGTGACCTTGCAGATGCTGAAGTAACCGAAATCCAGTCTTCGATCCAGCACCGGCCTCCCCATCTGGTCCCGGAAGCTGCCCTCGTGTTCCAATGATGAAGGACCAACTGCCCAGGTTGGAGGCCTCGCTAGAGCAGGAACCCTGGTGGGGTGTGCACGCTGGCAGGTGGCCACGGAGAGGTGGGCCTTTTGTCGCTGGCTCGCCCCAGGACAGTTGTCATCCGCCTGCTCAGAGCTGGAGCCGACTTCTCTCTGCGATCAGTGCCTGGCTGGCTGGCTTGGCCTTGACTGACCAAAGGCTGAAGAGACTGACCCCCAGCGGAAAATAAAGCAGGACTCAAATACCTGCCCTGAAAACACGGGGTTCCTGTTGCGGGATTTCAGTCGCCCTCACGGGGTTCCTGTTGCGGGAGTACTCTGTTTGGAAGGGAAGGAGGTGCGGCTGGAGGAAGGCCGCGTCCCGCGTGTGTCTGTGCCTGCGGCTGTACATCGCCTCTCCGTGCACGCACGCCCGTGCGTGCCCATCTGCTGCACACGGCATGTCTTGCACCGGCACGTGCATCTGTAATATAGTGTCTATGTTTATTTAAGGCTCTGAGCAGAACGCGGCCAGTTGTCACTGGGTCCACATTTCTCCCTGCTCCTCTGCACTAAGGCATTGTAACCCAGGGCTTAAACAATAATTCGGTACTGTTCTTAAGAACACTTTTATAGAGTTCATGGAGGCCATTCACGGATCAGCACGTTTTCCCTGAGCCTCTCTGCACTGGGGCCTTGGAGGGTAGGGGTTCCAGGGACACGCTCCCCGCTCGCAGAGCTCAAAGGTGGGCCCGGCTTCATTGCCCGTGCTCACCCCATCACTGAGCCTTTGGGTTGGATCATTGTCTCTGAATGTAGCACAAGGGATGGACAAACTCCATAAGAGTGTTTTAAAAATTAACTTCCTAGGAAGTGAGTTAAAAATAATAAAAGCCCTTTCTTGAGTTAAAACAAAACGAAACAAAACAAACCCCCAAAACTTGGTATGTACATTTTCTGCATCTGGATGTGTTCTTTCCCACCAGCTGGCTTTGCTAACTTTTCTGCAGGGGTCTGAGTAGGACAATAGTGGGAGGAGCTCTGGGGGTGGGGGAGGGAGGGAGGGAGGGTTGATTTGGAGGGTGAGGGACTACAGTCCAGGATGTGGCTCAGTCTCCTGGGTAGGTCCTGTGGCCCCTCCTTCGGAAGAACAGGGTGTTTGGGAGCCAGTGGGTGGCCCATCAGGGCATCCTGCCTGTTTTGCAGGGGCCCAGGGAGGCCAAGGTCTGGTCCTTGGGAGCCAGTGCTACTCCTCATGGGGCAGAAGTCCCAAGTGAAGCCTCACAGGAGTCCCTGTGATACGGGCCAGTGTCCTCCCAGTGCCTTAGCCTTGGGCACTGGTACCAACTGTTTGGACCCGGCAGCTCCCTGCTCATAGGAGGCCTCTCCATGGCCATGATGAGAAAAGTCATCTTTGAAGTCAGATAGCCTTCATCTCGAATCCAGGCTTTGCCATCTAATAGCTGTGTGCCCTTTGCAAGTCATCAGAGGAGTCTCAGCTTCCTTATTGGTACAATGCAGACAATATCAGCACCTCCTCGTGGGGTTCTTGCGAGGTTAAATGAGGTATTTGTGCCAAGCATCTGACGTAGTGCTTGGTACATAGTAAGTACTCAGCAAATGAGACCCTTAAAAAAAAAAACCCAAAGAACTTTCTGCCTCTGGGGCTGCCTGAAGCCAGCCTTAGAGACCAGAAGCTCAACACGTCCTGCATGACTGGTATTTGCTCATCTGCAGAGCTCCTCACCAGGTGCTACTGGAGACCAACCAGAAGGAGATCAAGCCAGAGGCTGCCCATCATGGTGATCAGTTTTTCTATCTGAGAAATGGGGACCAAAGCTGTTCCTGCCTGTTTCCTGGTCATCCTGCAAAGGTCCCAGGAGGGCTACACCAAGCCCTCTGCAGGAGGGGGTCCTGGCAGCCAGGCAGAAGTTCCCCAAATGCCACTCCCTCCCGACCCTCGCTGTCCCTCAGTTTTGGACCCACCACCTCTCACTTCCTTACTGGTCTCTGGCTTGGTCCTCAGTGCTCCAATCCATCCTCTTACAAGCTGCCAGAGAGGTCTTTGGGCACCCACCTGACCACGCCCACCCCGCTCAGTGCTCGGCCTGGGGTTTGAGGCCATTGCCATTAGTCTCGCAGGCCTCCCTGGACACTCTCCTGACCCATGCCCCGCCCACCCTCCCTCCAGCCACTCCTCGCTCCCCACGGCTCTTCAGACTCACCCACTCCTCCCAGACACGGCTGGCCCCCATCCCTGCCTCTGTTCATCAGTGTCGGCCCCACCCTCCGAGGCCTATTCTGCAGTCGGAACAATCCTCAGGTTGGTTCATCCCAGGCGTTGGTCACCAAACCTTGTGCCTGGGTTTGACAGTACAGATTGTCATGCACAGGAGCTTCGAATAGGACCACGATGTCATTTCGCCACGAGGACGACCACTCTACGTGGCACGCTAAGGTAGGGAAACTGAGGCTCAGGGTCACACAGCGAGTTAGGGAAGAGCCAGGCCAGAGCCCAGGCCTCCTGCCCACAGCCCCGCCCAGGTTCCCACGTCAGCGGCTGGGAAAACCCGAGAGCCCTGCACATGGGGAAGGACACCTGGGAAGATCGGAGATGGAGGCTGCACTCCCAGGCCTAACTACATGGGGGAGCTGAGCCCAGGCCAGGGTGTCCAGCTGAAGGCTCGGGGCAGTCCGAGGTTTGCCCTGGGAGGTCCTGGTTCCTCGTGGAGAATGACTCTGGGCTCCGGATCCCACAGGAACTTTGCCTGGTCTCTGCTCTCCCCAACCTCTATCATCCTATATGGTCTCAGCCTGAAGGAGAGGAGGGATGGGTGGGCAGGGCCACTGAGGGTTCCAGTTTTCCCAGGGGAACACCTAGATGCACTGGGACTCATATAAACACCTCACAGGTTATGGATTCCCTCTCCCCCCACTGGCTGGCACACCCACGCAACCTCCCCTTGGGCAAACAAGCAGGCCTATCTATGGGGCTGCCTCCTGGGCCACTGGGGTTCCACTGAGGGAGGCTGGGGCCCATGCGGTGGGTGGTACTGGGCCCTGGGGGTCAACTGAGGCCCAGAAGGAGACCAGGAGGGGCTGGGAGGAGACTGTCCTCTGTCTCACCTGCAGAACAAAGCCCTGGCCGCCCCCTGCACTGCTTCAGCCTCCTGATGGACTGGGTGTCCATGGCTTAAATGGCCATCTCCTGTCCCTGGTCCCTTCCTGTGTGTGCGCGCGGACACACACACACACACACACACACACACACACACACACACAGACTGACCTGGATCTGCCCTCTGAGGTCTCAGATACATCCACTTCTCCAGCTACCATGACCCAGGGAACAAAGTCTGGGACCCCTCACTCTCCAGGGCAGTTGCCAGTTCCCACCCAGGTCGGGCTGACAGTTTATCATTAGCCCATGCCAGCTTTGTGGTCAACTTCCATGCTCTCCCCGCTGCCTAGGCCCCCACCATCTCCAAGTCACCTCCTCCAGGAAGCCTTCCCTGGTCCACAGCCCCAGAGGCACCCTTGGCATGTGATCTGGTGTCTGGTTCATCTCCTATAAGACTGGAAACAGGGCCCAGAGATTGCAGCCTTCCCTACCGGCTGAGTCACTTTCACAACTTGTTATCTGTCCACTCACTGATCCGCCATGATGAAGACCATTGGGAAAGCATCTCTCAACTGAATCGCAAGAGTGGGACCTTCCCTCTGGGAACCCCATTCTCTCCACCTGATCCCTCGTAAGCCTCTTCCCTGGCCTGTATATCCCTGGCCTTTTCTGGTCTTCCCTCCCTGCTCCTCAGCCTGCAAACTAGCTCAGGTCTTCCCTTAACTATTTCCCAATTTCCACCCCCTTGGCGTTCTGAAGGCTGCTGTCCCACACTCCCAGGCACACAGGAAGAACCCCTCCTGGCTCCTCTCTCAGTTGCCCTCTGCGCGGACTCCTTCTTCCCTGTTACTTCCTGGCTCGCTCCGTCCCGTCCGCAGCAGCGCTGGCCCCTGCTTGTTCGAGTCACGGTCTGCGCTATTGGCTGATGCTCTCCGCACAGAGAGCCCTTTGACAACCCCTCCCCCCCGTCCTTCGGTCTCCCCAAGACCCTCCCTTCCCCATGGCCTAGGCGCAGGTCCACACTGAAGGAATGGAGCCACAACAGTGGGGAACCGCAACATGGGAAGGGGCTAGTTAAACTTCTTCGCCCTCGGTCTCCCCCAGGTGCAGGGGATCAGCCCTGAGGCACGGAGCTTTCACGGGAGAGGATCCACATGCCCTCAGGTGCTCTCGTCTTCTTTCAGGTAATCTCGCCAACATCCACCCACCTCCCTGGGAAATGCACCCGAAAGCTGAGCGAGGGCTCCCAGCTGTAGTCTGCCCTCTCCCATTCCCAGTTCAGCGTAGACATCAGTTATCAACCTGGCTACATGCTAAAATCTCCTAGGGAGCTTTTAAAAAATCATCCACCCTTAGAGATTCTGATTTATTTTGGTCTGGGATGTAGTCTGGGTGTCAAGGTTTTGTTGTTGTTGTTGTTTTAACAAACAGACTTTATTTTTTGGAACAGTTTTAGGTTGACAGAAAAAATGAGTAGAAAGTACAGAGTCCCATATACCCTCTCACCCGCCTCTCCCGCCCCCCAGTTTCCCCTGTTAGTAACATTTGCCTTAGTGTGGTACATTTTTCTTTTTAAAGGTGGATATATGACATTATGTATTTTTTTAAATGTTATTTATTTATTTATTTATTTATTTATTTTTAGCTGCATTGGGTCTTTGTTGCCGTGCGTGGGCTTTCTCTAGTTGCGGTAAGTGGGGGCTTCTCTTGTTGTGGAGCACGGGCTCTAGGCGTGTGGGCTTCAGTAGTTGTGGCACGCGGGCTCGGTAGTTGTGGCACGCAGGCTCGGTAGTTGTGGCTCGCGGGCTCCAGAGTGCAGGCTCAGTAGTTGTGGTGCATGGGATTAGTTGCTCCGCGGCATGTGGGATCTTCCCGGACCAGGGCTCGAACCCGTGTCCCCTGCATTGGCAGGCGGATTCTTAACCACTGCGTCACCAGGGAAGTCCTGTATGTGACACTTGATCACTTCTTTTATGAAACTCTCCAGTCTGTCTCAGTATTCCACTCTCCTGGTTTCTTCTATTAATAGAAAAGTATCCAGACATTGGAAATAAGAAAAAGGAAAAGGAAAAAGAGCCACACTGATGTTGTCTCAGTATAGTGCCAGCTGCTATCTAACATGCCTATTCCACCTGGGATCATCTCATTCTCTAGGGATGCGTACCTTGGTTTGACTTCCGATTTACTATTGATTAGGGTATTTTACAACTCTGTAAGGGCAGAGGTTAATTTATAGAAAATTCACAATAAGCAAATAATTCTTTTTTAAAATTTATTTCTTTTGAGTAAATAATTCTTGTCCAATAGTAATGCAAATATTTTCTGTCTGGTAGAAAAGGGAACCCCAAAGGTTACAGTTTCTTGCCTTGTAGAGCATTAACCTCTGTGGTTAAATTCATTTCAATATTTCTTTGATTGACCAACTTGGTATTCATGCTCAAATTCTCTTTTGAACTAGTCTTAATATCTTCCTGGGGACTTCCCTGGTGGTGCAGTGGTTGGGAATCCGCCTGCCAATACAGCGGACATGGGTTCGAGCCCTGGTCCGGGAAGATCCCACATGCCGCGGAGCGGCTAAGCCCGTGCGCCACAACTGCTGAGCCTGCGCTCTAGAGCCTGTGAGCCACAACTACTGAAGCCCGCGCGCCTAGAGCCCGTGCTCCACAACAAGAGAAGCCACCGCAACGAGAAGCCCGTGCGCCGCAACGAAGAGTAGCCCCTGCTCGCCGCAACTAGAGAAAGCCCGCGCACAGCAATGAAGACCCAATGCAGTCAAAAATAAATACATAAATAAATAAATTTATAAAATCTTACTGATGTCCTCATTCATTAATGAGGATTAAAAGCTTTGACGTGTTCATTTAATATTTGGGAGTCATGTTTTTTAACTTTTTTGAAAATTGTTCTTTGCCACTACTAGTGCTGTGACCTCACCTCAGCAGGCTGCACTGAGGAAAGGAAGGGGTGGTGGGGGTGAGTTAGGTGAACAGAAAGGTACAGTCATCAAGGGCTTTTCTGACAGGAGTCTAGGACCCCTGGTGTTTGCTGGATGCCCTGGCTTGCTCTGGATTCCTGATTCTCGTGCCAGCCAGAGGTCCCCCAGGGAGGTGGTTCTCCTCTGAACTGTGCTGAATTGCAATGCCTGAGTCCTCAAGGCTCTTACCCTGCAGGGAGAGGGGCCTGCCCAACCTTCTCTGCTGGCCTCCTGATGTCCATAGCTGAGGAGGGATTGCTTCCTCCTCTCCCCAGGCCCCACCCCCTCAGGCCTATGGAATACATGTAATGGCACGGTCTGTGACTGTGGCCCAAAGCTGGCCAGCTAAGCACAAACTTTCTTTGAAATGTTCTTTAAAATTCATGCAAGTGCATTCCATGCGTTTAACCCAATCTTGTAACTACTATGTGTCCCTTTCATCAAGGAAAACTAGCCCTCTAAAGAGCTCCATCTCGTGTTTGCTCTGTTTTAGACCATATTTTTAAAAAAGCAAAAACAAACCAACAAAAAACTATGATGTACTGTACCCCTTCTGTTTGATCCTGTATCTACATATAATTATCTCATTTAAGCCTCACAACCTCCCATGGTGGGTAATGACCCATTTTACTGATGAAGAAATTGAATCCCAAAGGGTTAAGTAGCTTGCTCAAGGTCACATGTGGTGTGAGGAGCAGAGCCAGCCAGCTTGAGACCCAGGTGTGTCTGATATTGATCATGTTCTCCCTTGGTTTATAATTATTTGCTTCTCCATTGTCAGAGCTGGTAAGGCCTTGGAGACCCTAGGATCCCACCTCCACCCTCCTCAGATGGGAAGACGGGACCAGAAAGGGGTCAGAACTAGCCCAAGGTAACACAGGGAGGAAGGTGCGAAATCAGGACTCAAAGCAAAAACTGACCAGTGGCGCCCTCTGGAAGCCTAGAGGACACTCCCTCTCTCCCAACCAGGTTCTTGTTAGAAATGTCCGCAAGAAACCATACTCAGAAGTCTCCAGTAGACCGAGCCCTTGGGAGACACGAAATTGGCGTTCAAGCTCACTACCCTCTTGGAGTCTCAATTTTGCGGTATGTAAAATGGGCCAACTATTGGGAGACTTGAAAGAGACAAAGGTTGTCAAGGCAAGTGTATTGTAAACCCACAGACTTGCCCAGAAGTGATAGACCAAGGCTCATTCTGGTTGCCAAGGCTCGCATCCGGATTTTGTCCTTTAAATAGCCTGTCACCTTGGGTAAATTTCAATGCCTCAGTTTCCTCAAATGTGAAATGGGGATAGTAATAGTAGTAACTTCATAGGGTTGTTGTGAGGATTCAAGCGCTTGGAACAGTCACTGGCAGGTAATGATAATTCAGTAAAATTAGCTTCGATTACAAGTTTACTGCTCAAGGTGTAGCTATTTTCTAAGCCCAGACTGTAGCGAACTGCTCCAGGCCCCGCCCCCTCCAGCAGGCCCTGCCTCCGTTCCCACTCGGTCCCGCCTCCTCTTCACCAGATCCCGCTCCAGCCGTCCAGGGTTCCTCCCACCACCAGGGGGCGTCGGCGCTGAAGAGAGCCTTCTAGCCGCAGCAGGCGACGCTCTAGGTAGCGGCTGCTCTGTGGCCCGTGGCAGTGGCGCTCTAGCCCGCGGTGTGCGGGGCGAGCTCTCAGTGGTGCGGCCGGCGGGCGGCGATGGCGGCCGTACGGGGCCTGCGAGTGTCGTTGAAGGCGGAGGTCCCAGCGGGGCCGGCCTTGGGGCCCCCGTCGCCTGAAGCGGAGTCAGGTTTGGACCGCGGCGAGCCGGAGCCCATGGAGGTGGAGGAGGGCGAGCTGGAGGTCGTGCCGGTTCGGCGCTCGCTGAAGGAACTGATCCCGGTACGGGCGGGGGGCGGGGGCGAGGGCGAGGAGGAGGTCGCTGAGCTAGTGTCCCGCGCCGGAGGGGGCCGGAAGGGGAGGTGGCCGGGGCCGGGGGAAGTCTGGGGAAGGGATGAGGGGGGCGAGCGCCCGGGGGGCGGGGGCGCCAGGCTTGAGCAGAGACGGGGAGCGAGAGAAAGGACGCTGGGGCGCCCGGAAATGGGTGTTGAGGGGGCTGGAGGAGGTGGGGAAGAGCTGGGGGTAGTTGAGGACACCCCCTTCGCTGCCCCTCCGAGTCAGTCTGTGCAAGAGGGTGAATGAGGAAGGGTTGGGCTTATCTGGGGGCTTGAGATAAAGGGCGAGCCCCGGGCGGGAACAGAACCAGGAGCGGCCCAGAAAGAACTGTCGAGTGGCGCGGGCATCCCGGTCTCCTTGTGGGTCCTGCTCCAGTGGAGCTGCTGTCTGTTAAACATAGCACTCGCGGTTTCCCTTGGGAGAGCTGGGCTTGTCAGCTGCAGAAACTCAGTGTTTCTGTTGTGACTTGGGGGTCATCTTGTCCCCGCGCGGCTCCGCTGTTACACCGTGGCTCCAGCATCTCACCCTTAATGAAAACAAAACATCAGTGAACCAGCAGTGGTCCTTGGTCCCTCTTTTATCACAATGGGGATGCTGAGGGGTGTTTTTGCTTGTGGTTTGGTGGTCTTGTGTCCGGTTCTTAGGGCTGGTCTCAGGCCTGCATGGCTCCTCTCATGTACTTAATTTCTCACCTAACAGGGACTACTTTTTAGCACATGTCTGTTAGTCTTGCTTTTAAATTAAGATTATGGAAAAAGGTAAAAAAAAAAAAAAAAAAAAAAAAAAATTAAGAGCACTAAAGACAGTAAATTATAATGACTCTGGCAACAACAATTAACATAGTAGCATTTTACCATTTAGTACATTATATCATTTAAAATATCACTGAGGTTGTGAAGTAGGTGTTATCATCCCTTCATTCATTCAGTTCAACATGTACTTACTGCGTCCCCCACTTAGTGCCAGCCACAGTCCTAGGCACTTGACCAAGATCAAGACCAGACTGTGTCCTGGAGTGTATGTTCCAGTTGGGGGGACACAAGTAAACTAATAATTTATGGTAGTGGTGAGTGCTGTGGAGAGAATAAAGCATGTTAATGGGATGGAAGCGTGCAGAGGGCAGGGAGGGTGTGCAGAGCAGGAAGCAGAATGGCATAGGATGGTCGGGAAAGTCCTCTGAGATAGTGAAATTTAAGCTGAACCCTAAGTGACAAAAAGGAGCCAGCCATGTGCAGATTTGGAAGAGAGCGTTCCCAGCAGGGGCAACAGTAAGTGTAGAGGCTCTGAGATGGGAACAAGATTGTTTTGTTGGAGAAAGGTAAAGTTCTGTAGCACAAGTGGGAGAGCAGTTAAAAGAGGTCAGAAAGGTAGGCAGATACCACAGAGGAAACCTAGGCCCAGAGAGGCCAAAGGAATTGTACAGTGTCATGTAATCAGTGAACGTCGGAGCTGCGATTTGAGTCCCCGGGCTTCCAAATCCCATCCTATTTTCATTGCACTGTGCTGTGTTTTCCCCAGAAGGTCGAGGTGAGTCCTGACTTTCTGCATTTTGGTGAAGACTTGTGCTTCATCTGGTGGCCTGGCACAATGAATCTGTCCAGTCTGGGTTGAGGAGATAAGTGACTGTGCCTCATCTTGGATATTTTTCATGAACGCCTTTAGATTTTCATTTACACGGATACCTTCAGTAGATGGAATTACTTTAGGTTGTGGATAGGCCTAGAAAAGCCTTCCTGGTAGAGTGGTTGATTGCTACATGGAGTCACTGGGACAGGCTTCCCCATAATATGGGGTTGTCAGGGCGGGGGAAGGATTGCTGAAAAGAACGACTATCCAGAAGGAATCGGTTGTCAGGCTGTTGTTTATCATGTGCTTGTCAGCAGTTGCTCGTTAGCAATTCTCACCCATCCCGTTCGTGTTAGGACACAAGCAGAAGATATGAAAACAAGGCTGGCAGCTTCATCACTGGAATCGATGTCACCTCCAAGGTAAGACAGACCATGATTAATTTATTCATTTTGAGAAGCAGGTGAACTTAATGAACAAATCTCTAGGAGTTGTAGAACAGCAATTATTCTTTACCTCCTTTTTTCTTTTGTTGTTGGACTGAAACTTTTTTTTTTAGGTTTAAGTTTTGTGTTATACAGTGATGCCTTCATGCATCCTGAAAACATTCAGACAGCATTTGTGTGTTGTTGAATCCATGAGAAGATATAATCACTGTACCTAGATGCCTGTGCTTAACCATGTCCAAGAAAAAGTTCTGCACTGGAGTGCTTTTTTTATGCTGTCCATTCTTTAAAAATGTGTAAACTGTTTCCACTTTAAATGAAGCAAAACATGAAAGTGCCTTGCACATAGTAGGCCCTTAGTAAATGTCTTTATTCCTCACTGGTTGAGGCCTAGAAAAATAGGATTTCCTGAATGTGTGTGTGTGGCTAAACTTTGAAGGCCAAGTGGACTGAATTATTCTCAGTACCTGGGAGTATTGCCTTTTATCTAGTGATTGCTGTTACTAGATTACCAGCTTCACTGTAACTCTTCACAGAACCAAACATATTATTTTCTTTACAATAAACAGTTGATACTTATTTGTTGCTTTAATTGCTGATGATATTCAGCTTAAACATTGTTTCTGATTTTAATGTGTGCAATTAAGTTTCGAACAGAGTTTAAGTTACAATTCTGAATAAATAATACTGTGTTACTATGTTGGATGTATGAAAGCAAAAATAAAAATAAGTATGTCATGCTTACTTTTCTGTGTTTTATCTGGGTCTCAATCTGTCTCTGATTGCCTAAAGCCCAAAAGAAAGAACTGATCATCTTTTTTGACAAGAAAATAGAATAAAGTGAAGATGTTTTCTTATTGTAATTGAAAAAGAAGTGTACAGTATTCTTAAGCCTACACCGTTTACCATTATATGAAACAA
This sequence comes from Balaenoptera musculus, assembly GCF_009873245.2. Lineage (NCBI taxonomy): Eukaryota > Metazoa > Chordata > Mammalia > Artiodactyla > Balaenopteridae > Balaenoptera > Balaenoptera musculus. The sequence continues at coordinate 47,950,232 of NC_045804.1, read as the reverse complement.
ATATATGGGGGAAAGGGTGGTAGCCAAGAATTGGTACTTCAGTCTTACTAAAGGAAGGTAGATGAGTTGTTTCCACTGGGAAAACTTAAGTGAAGGAAATTAGCATAACTATTGGGAAATAACAGAAGTGTTGCTGCTTTACCAATCCCCACAAGCTTTCTATAGTCAGACCTTCAATTAGTGTGGCAAAGTCAATATACAATTAGTGAAGGTTCCTAAAAGCTATCAGAAACCCATAGTTGGACCTGGATTTATTTTACCTCTTGGAAAAAAATTTAGGAAACTGATTGTTTTGTTTTTTAGAGAGCATCAATGCTTCTTGTCACTTATAGATGAAAACTGGCAATTCCGTGGACACAAGTTTAGAATAGAGGAGAGAGTTTCTTTGCTTCAATGTTATTTTCAAATGCAGAAGAAGCTTTAGGGAGTGGACTGTTCAGGCAGACATAAAGTGATAGGTGTGATTACCATGCACACAGACTTTGTGAAATGGGGGTGGTGGTGGGGCTTCTAGAAATAGCACTGAGATCAGAAGATCTGCCCCTTATTAGCTGAAGTGCCTCTAGCAAACCTTTTAAGTTTCTTTGTGCCTCAGTTTCTGCACCTGGAAAATTGGAGTGTTAAGATTGTTTAGTTACAATTTGTTTGCATGATTCCTAATAATAAATGTCAAACTATTATTCATTACTCACTGAATCAACAAATATTCATTGAATTCCTACTATGTCCCAGATACAGTGATAGGCATTGAATCATTGTAGAGATTATTACAAATTATAGCACTGTTAGTGTACACCCTCCCAGTCATTGACTGTGAATATCTAGTTCTTTGCAAAAATTATTAAAGGCACAATGTTGCTTATTTCTTCTAAGTTACTTGTCACTGATGCATCATTTTGTGTTTGTGATTTAACTTTCCTCCTCCATGTTTCACTTCTTTGGCTTTTTCTGTACCTTCTAGGAAGCAATTGAAAAGAAAGAACAGCGAGCCAAGCGCTTCCATTTTCGATCAGAAGTAAATCTTGCCCAAAGAAATGTAGCCTTGGACCGAGACATGATGAAGAAAGGTACAGGGTGTTTGGGGGGAATTTTTCCACATTTTCCCAGAGAATCACTTTTCCCTGCCATGGCCTCATGCTTCTGGCCTTGCCTTGCATGTCCAGTCCTCATCCAAATACTGCCAAAGGAAGGAACTTGTGAATTCCCCATTTCTGAGGTGACCTGTTAAAGTTGAGCTGCATTAGCTGTCTCTCAGATGTTAGAGCTGGAAAAAAGGAGATTGTCTTCTCTGAGAAGCCCCAGAGAACGTCACCTAGTTGGTGGCAGAGCTGAGATTAGAACTGTGCTTCTATGGACTCTTACTCATTTTCTGCTTTTAACATAGAAGTGTTAACTTTTCTTTGCCTTTAAATGTAGTGGGAGTGTATCACAGTGAGACTCTCTTTTAGGGGAGTCAGATTGGTGGAGGGGGTATACCATTAATACTTCGGTTGATACAGGCTTGTGATTTTATTTTATTTTTGTGTTTTGTTAGGGTAAGTATTATGCTTCCTGAAACTCACCCTGAATTATCATATCTAGTAATCTACCCCAGTTTTCGAAAGCAATTTATAAATAGAGGGGAAAATTATTATTACCCTTTTAGTGAGTTCACAGTCATGTTTATTATTCCATAAATGCAAATGATCGCCCTCTGTTGTATTTGCAAATTTGGGATTTGTGAAGGGCTTAATAGGCAGCCTTCTGAATGCATGTTAAAGGTCTGTGCTCTGCTGTGTGAGTTTCTCTAGGCTTGCTTGTTTGATAAAAACATGTTGAATGAATGAAAGAATAGCGACTATTTGTTGGGAACTTGCTCTCTTACCAGGCACTGTGTTAATTAGCAGGTTACATATTTGTTTCGTACTCATTTCTCACAACAACCCCATGAGGAATGTATTTTTATCCCTATTTTACAAAGGAAACAGGCCCAAAGAAGTTAAATAAATGCCCAGGTTTACACAGCTAGTAAAAGTAGAGTCAGGGTTAGAACCCAGGTTTATCTGACTCTAAAGCCTTGCTCTTAACTACTTTGCTCTATTGCCTTACAATATGTGATATGATACCAGAGACCCAAACCTCATTCCATGCCAGTGGACAGAGTGGCTCACATGCAGAGCTCAACTCTGGATGCTGCTTTACTCCTTTTTTCTGCATAATGAGTTCAATTTGGAAATATGACCTTGCTTCCCTTGCAGGCCAGGCGTCCAGGCATCTGTTTGAGTGGATTTCTGTTTCAGGAAAAGTCCTATGAAGGCCAAGGCCAGCTGTGCAGCTTGGCATTCATGTGCCTGCACAGTCTAGACCCAAGCAGATGTCTGAGGCCTCTCTTACAACTCCACCTTGAAAGCACCCCACCTGTTTACTTCTAGTCCTGTAAGCATTCCTTGTGACATCTTGCTTCTGGTCTTGCTCATGCCTGTCACTCTGTGGATTTGCCCTTCCTTGTCCCATGCTTTGTCTGGTTCAGCTGTCACTGCCTCTGTAAAGCATCCCTAATTACCCACTTCAGCCTCTCTTCCCACCTGTGTTGGGGCTCTTTAGAGTGCTGAGCCCTCCTGGGATCTAGTCTCAGTTCCTTAGTGAATGCGGGCGAGTTAGTGAACCTTTTTAGGTCTCACTTTCCTTGTCGTAAAATGGGAATAGGATACCTTCCTGAAAATGATCACTTTCAGGGTTAAATTTTAGTTTTTAAAAAAATGTTTTTTTGAAAGTAATCCCGATCTCATGGTTTTAAAGATTCTCCTAAAAACAATAGATCTGCCTGGAATGTCAGTTGCTCGTTACAACCTGTTTTTGATCCAGGAGGCAGCATGGCTTTGGAGTGTGTTCTTGAACTCCAGAGAACCCTGCTGCCTTTCCCAGATCAATTTAAATAAATTAGAGTGGGGGAATGGGTTTGGACAGATCTCAGAGATAGTTATTATTTTTATATCTCCTCAGGTAATTCTAAGGTGCAGTCAGGATTGAGAACCACTGGTGTTGTGGTTAAGAGCATGGGTTCTGAAGTCTGACTGCCTGTATTCAGATCCTGACTTGTCACTTTCTAGCTCTTTGACCTTAGGTAAGTTGTTTAGCCTCTAAGAACCTCAGTTTCCTCATCTGGAAAGGCAGGTTAACGTTAGTTCTTATAGGGTGGTTGGGAGGCTCTAACAAAATGTTATGATTCTTAGAGTGGTGTCTGGCATATAGTAAATGTTAGTTATTATTATTATCTGGCATTCTCCATCTTCCAAACAGTCATCTAAGTGGTCCAGCCTCTTGGGAGAATGGGGACATTGGAGTAAGCATCTTGATTCC